>NC_133504.1:37069285-37401071 GCF_049354715.1 Callithrix jacchus
GGTACACACATGGCAGTGTGATTTGCTGCCTTCTTCCCCTTCACCTATATCTGGCATTTCTCCCCATGCTATCTCTCCCCAACTCCCCACCCCCTGCTATCCCTCCCCTATTTCCACCCAACAGACCCCAGTGTGTGGTGCTGCTCCCCTCCCTGTGTCCAAGTGTTCACATTGTTCAACACCCGCCTATGAGTGAGAACATGCAGTGTTTGATTTTCTGACCTTATGGTGGACCTAACTTTTAAAATACATCAGTTACATGGTCATCCCTTTGTTATGAAATGGTACTACATACTGGTAATAACTTATTCCTGGTATTGGAATGAAGCTAGAAAGGCTAAAAAGAAAAAAAATGGAGGAGGACTTAAGATGGCGCTGTGAGAACAACCCAGGATTGAAGGTCTCGCTGGATGCGCGGAGAGGGTGAGTCAGGGACACATTTCCAGACGGATCTTAGTTGCCCACAGAATGGGGAAATTCCCAGGTATAAAAGAGACGCGGGATGCCAGGCAGAGGTCTTGGCTGGTGTAGCCGGCAGCCGGTGTGGCTCCAGCCCGCGCCGGAGTGCAGAGGAACTCCACAGCGCTCCATACAAAAGCGCACTGTTATGGGTGCCCTGTTGAACCGGCAAACTGAGACCTAAGAGGGCTGAACTTGAGACTGAACGGAACTTGGTCAGTGACCCAGCCCAGGAAATCCCAGAAACACAGAGTTTGGGGTAGCGCAGTGCGACAAACAAAACGGCAATTCCAAACGCTCCCGGTGAGGAGGTTTTCTTAAAGCGCAGCTCCGTGGGGGAGGGGCGTCTGCCATTACCGAGGCCAACAGCCCCTACTGAGGTACACGCCCATTTCTGACGCAGCCTGCCGTTGCCGAGGCAACCCGGTACAACAGAGAGACTCCTCCGCAGGGCATAGCCCATGGCAACAGGGCGGAGACCGCAGCAGAAGGGCAGAGCCTGCAGCAACAGAGCGAACCTCACTCCAGCAGGGCGGAGCCTCAGCAGGCAAATAGTGACTAGACTGCCTCCTAGCTGGGCAGGACAGCACAACGGACACTCACAAGGAAAGCCCCAACCAAATCCCCAGACAGAGCATCTGAGAAAACAAGGGTATTTTTATGAGTTATGTTGCAGCAGAATTAAACATAGCAGCCTAACAGCCCTGAATGAACAACAGAGCTCACAGCTCAGCACTTGAGCTCCTACAAAGTACAGACTGTCTCCTCAAGCAGCTCCCTGACCCCTCTATATCCAAAAGACTGACATTTGGCAGGCATCATTGTGGGACAAAGATAGCAGAAAAAGAAACTGGTAGCATCCCTCACTGTTCCGCAGCTGCTATAGGTGCACTCCAGACAAGCAGGGCCTGGAGTGGACCTCAGCAGTCGTACAGCGAAGGGGCTAGACTGGTAGAAGGAAAACAAGTAACAGAAATACTTCATCATCAACAAACTGGGTGTCCACTCAGAGACCCAATCAAAAAGTCAGCAACTACACAGACGACAGGTGGATAAATCCACAAAGATGGGAAGAAACCAGCGCAAAAAGGAGAAAAACACCCGAACCCAGAACACCTCGCCTCCTACAAAGGACCAAAACTCCTCACCAGCAAGGGAACAAAGCTGGACGGAGAATGACTGTGACGAAATGACGGAATTAGACTTCAGAAAGTGGATAATGAGAAACTTTTGTGAACTAAAAAAACATGTTTTAAATCAATGCAAAGTAACTAAGAACCTTGAAAAAAGGTTTGAGGAAATGATAACAAGAATGGATACCTTAGAGAGGAATATGAATGAATTAAAGGAACTGAAAAACACAATATGAGAACTTTGCAAAGCATGCACAAGTTTCAATAGCCAATTGATCGAGCAGAAGAAAGAATATCAGAAGTCGAAGATCAACTCAATGAAATAAAATGAGAAACCAAGATCAGAGAAAAAAGCGCAAAAAGGAATGAACAAAGTCTCCAAGAAATGTGGGACTATGTGAAGAGACCTAACCTACGTTTGACAGGCGTACCAGAATGTGACGAAGAGAATGAATCCAAGCTGGAAAATACTCTTCAGGACATTATCCAGGAAAATTTCCCCCACCGAGCAAGACAGGCCAACACTCAATTGCAGGAAATACAGAGAACACCACAAAGATATTCCGCAAGAAGAGCAACCCCAAGACACATAATCGTCAGATTCAACAAAGGTTGAAATAAAAACAAAAATACTAAGGGCAGCCAGGGAGAAACGTCGGGTCACCCACAAAGGGAAGCCCATCAGACTCACAGCAGATCTCTCGGCAGAAACCCTACCAGCCAGAAGAGAGTGGGGGCCAATATTCAACATCCTTAAAGAAAAGAACTTTAAACCCAGAATTTCATATCCAGCCAAACTGAGCTTCAGAAATGAAGGAAAAATAAAATCCTTTGCGAACAAGCAAGTACTCAGAGATTTTGTCACCACCAGGCCTGCTTTACAAGAGCTCCTGAAAGAGGCACTACACATAGAAAGGAACAACCAGTACCAGCCATTCCAAAATAACACTAAATGCTAAAGAGCATCAACATAATGAAGAATCTACAACAACTAACGGGCAAAACAGCCAGCTAGCATCAAAATGGCAGTATCAAATTCACACATAACAATATTAACCCTAAATGTAAATGGACTAAATGCACCAATCAAAAGACACAGACTGGTAAATTGGATAAAAATCCAAAACCCATCAGTGTGCTGTATCCAGAAAACCCATCTCACATGCAAGGATACACAAAAGCTCAAAATAAAGGGATGGAGGAAGATTTACCAAGCAAATGGAGAGCAAAAAAAAAGCAGGAGTTGCAATTCTCATCTCTGGTAAAATAGACTTTAAAGCAACAAAGATCAAAAGAGACAAAGAAGGCCATTACATAATGGTAAAAGGATCGATACAACAAGAAGAGCTAATGATCCTAAACATATATGGACCAATACAGGAGCACCCAGATACATAAGGCAAGTTCTTAACGACTTACAAAGAGACTTAGACTCCCACACAATAATAGGGGGAGACTTTAACACTCCACTGTCAATATTAGACAGATCAACCAGACAGAAAATCAACAAGGATATCCAGGGCTTGAACTCAGACCTGGAGCAAGCAAACCTGATAGACATTTACAGAACTCTCCACCCCAAATCCACAGAATACACATTCTTCTCAGCACCACATCACACCTACTCTAAAATTGACCACATAATTGGAAGTAAAGCACTGCTCAGCAAATGCAAAACAACTGAAATCATAACAAACAGCCACTCAGACCATAGTGCAATCAAGTTAGAACTCAGAATTCAGAAACTCACTCAGAACTGCACAGCTTCATGGAAACTGAACACCTGGCTCTTGAATGTTGACTGAATAAACAACGAAATGAAGGCAGAAATAAAGAAGTTCTTCGAAACCAATGAGAATGAAGACACAACATGCCAGAATCTCTGGGACACATTTAAAGCAGTCCCTAGAGGAAAGTATACAGCAATAAGTGCCCATATGAGAAGAATGGAGAGATCCAAAATTGACACCCTATCGTAAAAATTGAAAGAGCTGGAGGAGCAAGATCAAAAAAACTCAAAACCCAGCAGAAGACAAGAAATAACTAAGATCAGAGCTGAACTGAAGGAGATTGAGACCAGAAAAACCCTCCATAAAATCAATAAATCCACGAGCTGGTTTTTTGAAAATGTCAACAAAATAGACAGACCACTAGCCAGATTGATTAAAAAGAAAAGAGAGAACAACCAAATAGATGCAATAAAAAATGATAAAGGGGAAATCACCACAGATTCCACAGAAATTCAAACCATCATCAGAGAATATTACAAACAACTCTATGCACATAAACTAGTAAACCTGGAAGAAATGGATAAATTCCTGGACTCCTGTGTCCTCCCAAGCCTAAACCAGGAGGAAGCTGAAACTATGAATAGACCAATAACAAGGGCAGAAGTCGAGGCAGCAATTAAGAGCCTACCACACAAAAAAAAGCCCCGGTCCAGACGGGTTCACAGCCGAATTCTATCAGACACACAAAGAGGAGCTGGTACCATTTCTTCTGAAACTATTCCAAATAATCCAATAAGAAGGACTCCTTCCCAAATCATTCTATGAGACCAATATCATCCTGATACCAAAACCCAGCAGAGATCCAACAAGAAAAGAAAACTTCAGGCCAACATCCATGATGAACATAGATGCAAAAATCTTTAATAAAATATTGGCAAGCCGATTGCAACAGCAAATCAAAAAACTTATTCATCATGATCAAGTAGGATTCTTCCTGGGGATGCAACTGGTTCAACATACGCAAGTCTATAAACGTAATTCACCACATAAACAGAAGCAAAAACAAAAACCACATGATTATCTCAATTGATGCAGAGAAGGCATTTGACAAAATTCAACAGCCCTTTATGCTAAAAATCCTCAATAAACTCGGTATCGATGGAACGTATCTCAAAGTAATAAAAGCTATTTATGACAAACCAACAGCCAATATCATACTGAATGGGCAAAAACTGGAAGCATTCCCTTTGAAATCCGGCACTAGACAAGGATGCCCTCTGTCACCATTCCTATTCAATATAGTACTGGAAGTTCTAGCCACAGCAATCAGGCAAGAAAAAGAAATAAAGGGTATTCAAATAGGAAAGGTGGAAGCCAAATTGTCTCTATTTGCAGACGACATGATAGTATACCTAGAAGACCCCATCGCCTCAGCCCAAAAACTCCTGAAACTGATAAGCAACTTCAGCAAAGTCTCAGGATATAAAATCAATGTGCAAAAATCACAAGCATTCCTATACACCAATAACAGACTTAAAGAGAGCCAAATGAAGAACGAACTGCCATTCACAATTGCTACAAAAAGAATAAAATACCTTGGAATACAACTTACAAGGAACGTAAGGGACCTCTTCAGGGAAAACTACAAACCACTGCTCAATGAAATCAGAGAGGACACAAACAGATGGAGAAACATTCCATGTTCATGGTTAGGAAGAATTAATATCGTAAAAATGGCTATACTGCCCAAAGTAATTTACAGACTCAATGCTATACCCATCAAGCTACCATTGACTTTCTTCACAGAACTGGAAAAAACCACCATGAACTTCATATGGAACCAAAAGAGAGCCCGCATAGCCAAGTCAATTCTAAGCAAAAAGAACACAGCGGGGGGCATCACACTACTGGATTTCAAACTATACTACAAGGCTACAGTAATCAAAACAGCATGGTATTGGTACCAAAATAGAGATATAGACCAATGGAACAGAACAGAGCCATCAGAGGCAACACAACATAGCTACAACTATACAATCTTTGATAAACCCGACAGAAACAAGCAATGGGGAAAGGATTCCCTGTTTAACAAATGGTGCTGGGAAAACTGGCTAGCCATGTGCAGAAAGCAGAAACTGGACCCCTTCCTGACACCCTACCCTAAAATTAACTCCATATGGATTAAAGACTTAAACATAAGACCTGGCACCATAAAAACCCTAGAAGGAAATCTAGGCAAAACCATCCAGGACATAGGAGTAGGCAAGAACTTCATGAACAAAACACCAAAAGCATTGGCAACAAAAGCCAAAATAGACAAATGGGACCTAATGAAACTCCACAGCTTCTGCACAGCAAAAGAAACAGTCTCTAGTGTGAATCAGCAACCAACAGAATGGGAAAAAATTTTTGCAGTTTACCCATCTGACAAAGGCTGATATCTAGAATTTACAAAGAACTCAAACAGATTTACAGGAAAAAACAAAGAAGCCCATTCAAAAGTGGGCAAAGGATATGAACAGACACTTTACAAAAGAAGACATATATGAGGCCAACAAACATATGAAAAAATGCTCATCGTCACGGGTCATCAGAGAGATGCAAATCAAAACCACATTGAGATACCATCTCACGCCAGTTAGAATGGCGATCATTAAAAAATCTGGAGACAACAGATGCTGGAGAGGATGTGGAAAAAAAGGAACACTTTTACACTGTTGGTGGGAGTGTAAATTAGTCCAACCATTGTGGAAGACAGTGTGGCGATTCCTCAAGGCCTTAGAAATAGAAATTCCATTTGACCCAGCAATCCCATACTGGATAGTATATATCCAAAGGACTATAAATCGTTCTACTATAAGGACACATGCACACGAATGTTCATTGCAGCACTGTTTACAATAGCAAAGACCTGGAATCAACCCAAATGCCCATTGATGATAGACTGGATTGGGAAAATGTGGCACATATACACCATGGAATATTATGCAGCAATCAGAAATGATGAGTTCGTGTCGTTTGTAGGGACATGGATGAATCTGGAGAACGTCATTCTCAGCAAACTGACACAAGAACAGAAAATGAAACACCGCATATTCTCACTCATAGGCGGGTGATGAAAAATGGGAACACATGGACACAGAGAGGGGAGTACTAAACACTGGGGTCTATTGGGGGGAAAAGGGGAGGGCCAGTGGGAGGGGGAGGTGGGGAGGGATAGCCTGGGGAGAAATGCCAAATGTGGGTGAAGGGGAGAAAGCAAACAAAACACACTGCCATGTGTGTACCTATGCAACTGTTTTGCATGCTCTGCACATGTACCCCAAAACCTAAAATGCAATTAAAAAAAGAAAAAAGAAAAAAAATACAGCTGTGCTTTATTAATGAGAGATACATGGTCAGAAAAGGAGAAACACTTAAATTGTAACAATAAAAACTGCTTAATCAACCAAAGTCCACAACTGCTACATATGTAACTCAGTTATCATTTCTGGTTATTGAACACTGAACCTTCTGTGCCCCAGATGTTTTCTTCAAAAGGCACTTAAAATGCCTTTTGAAGTTAAGGGGTTAAATTATTTGATATGTATCTCCTTTGGGCACTAGTTTAAGTTTAAATAACATAAAAAGCAATATATGTTATATTCACTTTTAAAAATCAGTAATTTCATAGACTGGGAATGGCAAAGACCTATGTTTGGCTCATTTACTATCTGAGTGACCATGAACATCAAACATGTTCCTTAACCTCTTTGCCCAGTGTATGCTTACTTACTGATAGGAAAATACAGAACCGTGGGTTAGTTTCGCTGACAAAACACATGAGTATACATCTAGCAGACTGGTATATCACAAACCTCAATAAGCATCAATTTTATTCTCTCTAAAATATTCTAAAAAGTCAGCCTCATTTAAGCATCGGCCAACCCATTAATTAATGTTGTACAGCTGTATGGGACTGAGATCCTGTGCTGATAACCTGGTATTGGCCTGTTAAAGCAGGAAGATCTATAATGCCACTGCTAGAAATACTAAATAATTCTAATTTTGCAAGTTTGATCCAAAGATACCAACATGATATAACCACAGTATTGCTGAGATCTATATTATCTGTTGTACAAAGGATATACAAAATGGCTTCAAGATACTACATGCTTTCAAAGACCCTATTGAGTCTTCAAAAATTTAATATTTAACAAACATACTTTCATTAAAAAAAATCTAGCATCTGTAAATAATATCAAAATGCCTAAGTTTTCAAAACGGTTAAATAGTCTTTCTAAAAGAAAGTGACAGTAATTATAAAGGGATGCATTAACCAACGGACTTTACTACCACAAACAGAATTGTGTCTGCCCTTTTGTTGTAAACAATTGCAGACAGGAAATGCTTCCAAATAAACTTGCCTGGAAAATAAATAAATATAGAAGACCATCTCAATACATAAGATATTTTAAATGACATACAAATTTCTAAAATATTTTATTGAACAAAAAAGAGCCTACTTACACAGCCACATGAGTTTAAGGTAACATTCAGTATTCCTTTTTATAAATAAATGAATAAACAAACAAAGCCCAATACACACCTAATTTCTCCTTCTCCTTGATGGGTCTAAAAGACATGGAGAGCATTTTACTATTCATATTTTAGTTACACTTTGAAATTATCAGTTACTACTATGTGGATATTTAAAAACCAAAGATAATACTAGAATATTTAATTGTAAGTATTAGATTATCATTGTTAGAATTGCTAACAACTCACCAGATAATTCATATTCACGGAAGATCACATTACCTAGGTGTGTCATAAAGTAGCATTTCACACTATTAATAAAGGAAGGCATTCACTTGTTAATTCTACCATGACCCCCAATGCTTTAAATGGGCTAGGACAAGAAACAAGAAAACAGTGATAAAAGAGCCCATATAGCCAAGATAATACTCAGTAAAAAGAACAAAGCTAGAGGCATCATGCTACCTGACTTCAAACTATACTACAAGTCTACAGTAACCAAAATAGCATAGTACTATTACAAAAATAGATACAGAGACCAATGGAACAGAATAGAGAACTCAGAAATGAGACTGCACATCTACAACCATCTGATCATCAACAAATCTGACATAAACAAGCAATGGGGAAAATATTCCCTATTTAATAAATGGCGCTGGAAGAACTGCCTAGCCACATGCAGAAAACTGAAACTGCCCCCTCTTACATCTTATACAAAAATTAACTCAAGATGATTAAAGACTTAAATGTTGATATGGTTTGGCTCTGCATCCCCAACCAAATCTCATTTTGTAGCTCCCATAATTCCCATGTGTTGTGAGAGGGACAAGGTGGGAGATGATCGAATCATGGGGGCGGTCTTTCCTGTACTGCTCTCATGATAGTGAATGGGTCTCATGAGATCTGATGGTTTTAAAAACGGGAGTTTCTCTGCACAAGCTCTTTGTCTGCCGCCATGCATGTAAGATATGACTTGCTCTTTCCTGCCTTCCGCCATGATTGTGAGGCCTCCCCAGCCACGTAGAACTGTGAGTCCAATTAAATTAAACTTCGTTCTTTTGGAAATTGCCCAGTCTCAGGTATGCCTTTATCAGCAGTGTGAAAATGAACTAATACAAATGTAAAACCTAAAACCATAACGATCCTAGAATAAAAACTAGGGAATACCATTCAGGACACAGGCATGGGCAAAGATTGCATGAAAAAACACCAAAAGCAATTGCAACAAACACAAAAATTGACAAATGGGATCTAATTAAACTAAAGAGCCTCTGCAAAGAAAAAGAACCTATCATCAGAGTGAATAGACAACCTAAAGAATAAGAGAAAATTCAAATTCACAAGAAAAAAACCAACAACTTCACTAAAAAGTGGGCAATGGACAGGAACTCTTTTCAAAAAGACACTCATGCAGTCAACAAACATATGAAAAAAACTCAACATCATTGATCGTTAGAGAAATTCAAATCAAAACCACAATGAGATACCATCTCATGCCAGTCAGAATGGCTATTACTAAAAAGTCAAGAAACAACAGATGCTGGCAAGGTTGCAGAGAAAAAGGAACACTTTTGCACTGTTGGTAGGGGTATAAATTAGTTCAATCATTGTGGAAGACAGTGTGGCAATTCCTCAAAGACCTGAAGGCAGAAATACCACTTGACCCAGCATCCCATTACTGGGTATATACCCAGTGGAATATAAATCATCCTATTATAAAGAAACACACATGCCCATGTTCACTGCAGCACTATTCACAACAGCAAAGACACGGAATCAACCCAAATGCCCATCAATGACAGATCGGATAATGTGTTACGTATACACCATGGAATACTCTGCAGCCATAAAAAGGAACATGAACAGAGCTGGAAGCCATTATTATCCTTAGCAAACTAACACAGGAACAGAAAACCAAATACTGCATGTTCTCACTTGTAAGTGGGAGCGGAACAATGAGAACACATGGACACAGGGAGGGGAACAACACACACTGTGGCCTGGGAAGGTTTGTGGGGAGAACATCAAGATAAATAAAGCCAATACATGGAGTTAAAACCTAGATGATGGGTTGATAGGTGCAGCAAACCACCATGGTACACATTTACCTATGTAACAAAGCTGCACATCCTGGACATATATCCTGGAACTTTAAAATAAATTTAAAAAGGAAATCAGAGATGAACTTCAGAAATCATGTTGGTCAGTTCAACAGTGTGCTGGACATAAACAAAATGTACTGAGCATCTGTGAAATGCTTACCAAAAGACTGTCTTAAGAGCAAATGTATAACAAAACCTGTTTTCTGGACAATTTATGTTTTATAGGAAGTAAAAAGTTTTTCCAATACATAAAGCAAAATTAAAATCTGTTCAGCCAAAATTTAAAAGTATATATCATTAAATCCAGTGAACTTTTAAGATTAAAAACAAAACTAACAAGATACTAATAATACAATCAAAATACAACATGGTGTTTACAATAAAAGTAAAAACACAGTGTGGAAGAAAACAAGACAACTATTTAAAGAAAAAATTTACCCAGAAACAATGCATAAACCTATGGTGACACCTTATCACATAGAATATTCATGTGGTCATTTCAGCTTTCACCAAGGGAGACCCACCATTTCAAATTTGAGGAGTAGAGACAACAACACTTCCAGTGCCTTTCCAAAGGCAGCTCTATCCCCTCAGACAATTATTTGGCTTTACAGTAGCTGATTACTGAAATCATTTTGAATGTCAAAGTAGAGTCATGAGTTGTCAACCACACCCTGTGATAACAAGGGAAACTGGCCACTAATGTTTTAACATAAGAACAAGGAGATAGAAAAAGAATGAAAGCAGCACAAAGGCACCAGTTAAAAAAATACACTATATACTCAAAATAGAGCAAAAGAAAGTGAAGAATTCTAGAAATGATATCAGGGGAATTTTGAGAAGTTTTAAAAATGGTCACATATCATAATGACAGAATGACAGGGAATACATTCCGAGAAAGGCGTCATTGGGTGATTTTGTCTTTGTACAAGCATCATGGAGTATACTTATACAAACCTAAACGATGCTGCCTACTACACACCTAGTTAGGCTCTATGCGATAGCCTATTGCTCCTAGGTGACAAACATGTACAGCATGTCACTGTACTGAGTCCTGTAGGCAAGTGTAATACAATGGTCAGTATTTGTATATGTAAACATACCTAAACACAGAAAAGCTACAGTAAACATATTGTACTATAATCTTACAGGACCACTGTTGTATATGTGGTCCTTCACTGACAAATATGTCATTATGCAGCATATGATTATATTTTAAGAGTCATGCTGACTGAGCATGGTGGCTCACGCCTGTAATCCCAGCACTTTGGGAAGTTGAGACAGGCAGATCACCTGAGGTCAGGAGTTCAAGACAAGCCGGGCCAACATGGTAAAACCCTGTCTCTAATAAAAATACAAAAATTAGCCAGGCATGGTGGCACGTGCCTGTATAGTCCCAGCTACTTGGGACGCTGAGGTGGAAGAATCACTTGAACCCAGGAGGCAGAGGTTGCAGTGAGCAGAGATTGTGCCACTGCACTCCAGCCTGGGCAACAGAGCGAGTCTTTGTCTTTTAAAAAAAAAAAAAAAAAAGAGTCATGCTGTATTAGGTACAGATTTTAGACTTGTCGGCTTCCACAATAGCATAGGCCAATTCCTTAACATCTCCTTCCCCTAACACTCTTCTGGTTCTGTTTTTCTGCAGAACTCTGACTAATATACTATGCAAATAAAATCTGAAGAACCAGTGAATCAAACCTGTAAGAGACTGGTTCACAAAGTATGGTCTCAGGTCCCCAAGACCCTTAAGTAGTTCATAAAGTCAAACTATGTTTTCATTATGACACTAAAATGTTATGTGCTTTTTTCACTGTGCTGATGTGCAAAAGCAAAAATGGATACAACCTAACTGATATCTTAGCATATATCAAACACTGCATCCCCACTATTGTGTAACTGCTGTATTACCAATATGGTCATTGTATTCTTTACCACAACTCACAGTGGCAAAAAAAGAAAATGCCAGTATTACTTTAAAGTGTCTTAGATAAAGCAGTAATAATTAACTGCATTAAATCTCCACCTATTAGTGTAAGTCCTTTTAATGTTCTGTATGATGAAGTGAAAAGTTTGCATAAAGCACTTTTGTTACAATGCACAATGGTTGTCTCAAGGAAAAGATGCACAGTTATTTAAGTTCTGAGTGAACTAGACCCTTTTTTCACAGAAAAACATTTTTATTTGAAAGGACAAATAAAAAAACACTATGGTTATTCAGACCCAGGTATTTGGCAGATATTTTCTAAAAATGAACAAAATGAGCTTGTCACTTGAAGAAAAACAGCTGATAGTACTTTGCTAATGATAAAATCTGAAGTTTCAACTAAAAGAATTTTGAAAAACATATCTAACACACTAAGTTTGGCAGCTTTTTAATAATTAAAGCCCTTTCTTTATGAGACCTGTGGTGATACTAACAAACGTGATTTTTCTTTATATTGTATAATGGGCCAAAATTCAGAAGACTGGTGAACCCAGTGACCAATGCATGATGTTACAAAAGGATGCGTAAGTAAAAAGGCCCTTTCAATGTGCAAGTAAGACCAATGGATTTTAATAAAAGAGAAGGAGGAAAGTTCACTAACATGGTTTTAAATTCCTCATTGCAACTCATCTTTCAGAAACCACTCCTGTTTGAAGTTTGGTGCAGCCTTTCAAAGAACATCCACAATTATTTTTGAAAGCTGTAAAAATACTGTTCCCTTTTCCAACTACCTATGCATGTGAAGCCTGATTTTCTTCATATACTTTACATACTTCAACCAGAACAGCATATCACAACACACTGAATACAGACTGAGAATCCAACTGTATCAGATCACTAGTAAACATACTTGCTAAACTATAAAACACTATCATTCTTCTTATAAATTTGTGTTTTATGAAATATTTTCCCCTTGAAAACTCTCATGTTAATGTGTAATAGGTTTATTACTATTTTTAAATTAATCAATGGATATCTATTTAAAACTTATTCTGTTTCAATATCTAATATGGTAAATAATAGACAGAAACAAAAGCTCACCAGAGCCAAGGTAAAATTTTAGAAGTTTAAAGAAGTCCAGAGATGAAACTGAAAACTGCTGCAACTAGAAAACAATCAGCCTCTCTTAGCTGATGTGAAAGAATGCACAGTTATCAACTGTCCTTAGATTTCCTGTTTACACTCACTTCAGCAGAGCCCTCTGACTGACAACTTAATCTGCTTGCAGAATGCCAGCCATTCTTTCACTCTAACCAAAGTTAATACTAAAAGTTAGGCAAAAGTTTATACTAACGAGTAGTTTTTAAACTGAGCTGTCAAGTGCTCCTCAATAATGCCCATTGTAAAGGACATCAAGAATATCAATGATGTTCAAGTATTCTCTATATCCCAGCTGGTTAGGGATATGTTTATTTCATAAATTAACAAATGTCAAAATGATCCTTTTCTAAGAACTTTCCTGGGTGTTCCAAAAGTTCTGACAATTCAAACAGCTTTTAAAAGGTTCAGTTTAAAATTTTTTTATAAAGAAATATAATGCCGGGCACCTGTAATCCCAGCACTTTGGGAGGCCAAGGCAGGCAGATCGCTTGCGCTCAGGAGTTTGAACCCAGCCTGGGCAACATGGCAAAACCCTGTCTCTACAAAAAAACACAAAAATGAGCCAGGCATGCTGGCTCATGCCTGTAGTCTCAGCTACTAGGAAGGCTCAAGGTGGGAGGATTTCCTAAACCTGGGAAGCGGAGGTTGCAGTGAGCCAAGATCATGCAACTGCACTCCAGCTTGGGTGACAGAGCAAGAGATCCTGTCTCAAAATAACAAAACAAAACAACAAAAGAGAAATATAGAAGTGTGCCAATAATTGGTGAAAGGGAAATGTTACAACTTATTTTGAGGTTTTGACTTTATTTTCTAACACTCTCAAATGCCTTCTGCATTGTATCAAAACCACGCCATCGCTACTCTCGTAGACATTTGAGTAAGAATCAAGACACCCTGAGTATTTTCTTTTTTATCCTCAAATATTTCCCTTTGTAATTACTATTTATTCCAAAGCAGCAATTCATATTATAGATCGGTCCACTCTGCTGTCATACCATTTCTCCCCTAGGCCAGCTATTCCAAATGTCATATTACATCCAACTACCACCTGTCTTCCACTTAATTATTATTATTTTTTATTTTTCCATAAGTTATTGGGGTACAGGTGGTATTTGGTCACAAGAGTAAGTTCTTTAGTGGTGATTTGTGAGATCCTGGTGCATCCGTCAACTGAGCAGTATACACTGCACCATATATGTTGTTGTCTGTCTTCCACTTAAAAGGAAGATTTAAGGTGGTAGGGGAGGATATCTGATCATTTACTGAGTCCATAAGAAATTGCTCTAATACAATTATGCAATAAGGTTTTTAAAATAGATTTTAAATTACTTTTTCCTAAAATATCTTTAAAGGTATTTTTCAGCCTATGTGTAATTTTATTTTACTTTTTTGCCATACTTTCCAATATGAGTAATTTTAATTATCACAAAGGATGCTATGTGGTACATCTATGAAATGGATACGCTCAGGCAGGCCAAAGTTTACTACTAATATACTTAACACTACTGAGCTGTACCATAAAAACATTATGATGGTAACATTAATGTTATTTGGGTTTCTTTAACCAAAAAAGAAAAACAATTAACTTACATATTTTAAATAGGTGAAAATTGTATGGCAAGTGAATTCTATCTCAAAGAAGCTGCTATTGAAAAAAAGAAGTGGAGGTTTGTCCCTGATCAGTTTTTTTAAAAAGTGTGCTATTAAAATACTAGAGATAATACCGTCTAACTAAATTTTTCTGAGAAAATAAGGGTGAAATTTTTTATACATAAATATGTGTACCATTATTAGGTATTTTAATTATCTTAATAGAAAGAATTTTAAAATATTCTTTCACAAGTGATTTAAAACCTAACATCTATACATTCCATAAAATGCTAGGGTTTTATCCAGAGGTCAACAATATTTTCCAGCTAACAGAGAGGTACTTCAGGCTAATAATGTTTTAAAAGTGTATTCAAAACCAAAAGAGGGTATTTTCAATCACCTGATATTTCAAACAGTGAAAACAGACAACTTACAACAGATAACTGTAAAAAGATCAATTCAGCACTGGCAGAAAATAGGTCTGAATATCAAAGCAGGTTTTTCCAGAGACATTTTTAAAATCAGCCTGTAGCTCTGCAAAATCTCATGACAAAAAAAAAAAAAAAAATCACATGATAAGAAATCGAACAGTCGAAGATGAAAATCGTCCTCACTGTTGCAATTAAAAGCTAAATTTTAGCCAAGTATATTTAAAACATGTACAAGAACAGAGCGCCACTAGTATTCACAAGCAGAAGCAAGACAAAGTGGCAGTGATCTTTTTGACAAATAAATCGCCTGAAATATTGCATGACTTGCTACACAACACCCTTATTACTTTCAATTTCCAAGCGCAACTAAAAGATGGGTCCAATTATGACATCAATACAAGCTTTCTTTCAAAATGGAATGAAAGAACAGTAAATCCCAGTGGACACCGGAGTTCTGTAGCAGAGATGATGTAATATATAAAAATAGACATCCTTCAGCAGAAGCTGATACTTTGGGTAAACAGCACACTGCATACCATTCTCAACTGCCTTGCATGAATTTACAATGCATGCTGTTAATAGCATGAGAAATCATTTTATTTTTTAAATTATTTACTGATTTACAATTCAATTTCTGTACATACTCTATAGTGCAATTTCCCAATCCATATAAATTAAGTCAACATAAATACCCGATTATAACTGCAAGAAAGAGAATTAGTTCCACCAAAGCAAGGAGGTTGAGACCACTGTAGCAGCTCTAACATGCTGCATTTTGCCAAATTGCAGCACACACAGCACAGTACTGTTACATCCACCTATTGTTCAGAGACTTTTCCACAGGGAGCTTTCTGCAGGATGTTAAAATGCAACATGATCTAGGGTAAAGAGGAACTAGTAAATCTGCCAATAATAGTCGTGAAAAGCAAAGGATACTTTTGACACCACTCTCCAAAGACACTTCTGATGAAATATAAAGCATCAGGCATCCAAACAATAAATTTTAGTAAAATCTGTGTGTGTGTGTGTGTGGGGGGGGGGGGGGGGGTTATCACTCTCTAACACACTCTCCACATCCTCTCTTTTCCATTCTTTATTACCTAATTCAGTTTTCACATTTCTATTTAGCTTTGCTGGATTAAAGAATAATCTGCTTCAAACTAGTCTACCTCAAACTCTCACTGAAGTATTTGTATTCGTATACAGTATAGTCATTAAACACTACTGAAATAGAAAGTACTGCCCACAAAGCAAATCATCAGAAATAAATGAATTAGAGCTAAAGTTTTATTTTGAAATGTAAACTATTTCTACTTTCTTCCCCTGAATACCACTTAAACCCCTCACCTTTCATTCTTATTCCAGTTGCCACTACTTCCATTTCCATTACTTGTGGTCCCCATCTTAGAGAGACGGTTACCATCCCTATCCCCAAAATCTATCGCATCTTGGAGCCAG
The DNA here is from genome assembly GCF_049354715.1 of Callithrix jacchus. Classification (NCBI taxonomy): domain Eukaryota; kingdom Metazoa; phylum Chordata; class Mammalia; order Primates; family Cebidae; genus Callithrix; species Callithrix jacchus. Next base: position 37,085,792 of record NC_133504.1, read on the forward strand.
ATTAGTTTATTTAAATATAAATCTCAGTATGCCATACCTCTGTTGCAGTCTCTTTGGTGTTCCTTACAATCATGAAAAAATTCAGCTTTCAGAATGGCTTTCAAAAACCCTAGGACCACTCAACCTCTAAGTCTTTGAACAAATAAGATTCTTTCTGTATGAAATATTTTTATTTGAGCCAAGATATTAGGGTGGTTCAGGAGACCATCCCTGACTCCCCTAGGGTCCCTGGGTGTGTACCACTTATTTAACTGTATTCCCTGTGAGACTATAAAGGCAAAGGGGGCAGAGTCTGACGGGGTTGCAGACTTTTATATCTCAAGTCTGGGACAGACCTGAAACACAGTGGGCACTCAATAAATATTTGTTAAATGACCAAAAATACATAAATGAAAATCTGAGCTTTCCTCTTTATGATACAACAATTAAAATACACAAATTTCCTGAAACTCCATCCTATTATAATTCACAGAGAAATACTGATAATAATATTGAAGACAAGCCTTCAGGTCCAATTAAGTAAACAAATGCTTCATAAATTTAAATTTTGAAAGGAAAAAAATGTTAAGATAACTGAGAAATTTCCCCTGTATTTGAATAATATCATATATATATACAACGATTTGTAAATATCATCATATTAATTATAGCCAGGTGTGACAGAGTATGAACTGAAGGTAAAATCTGAAGTCCTTAAATATTCTAGGAAATATACTAGCTATACAAGTCATTATATACTGCTCAAAACATATCTCTTATTTTAAGTAGCAAATACTGAGTCAAATCTAAGGAAACCTCAGTAGAAAACTGAATAAATAATAAATGACAAAGCAAAGACATGACATGAGTAAAAATATTGCCTACTTCTAATTTAAGAACATTAACTTGAGTCAAAAAGCCTAAATGTCAAATAAATGTGCACAACAGAAACTAAATGCTGTAATGTTTTCATTTGTTTCAATAACTGTATTATTTTAGAAACTAACCAAAACTACCATGAAGTCTTTAACTGAAGGAGAAACCAACTTAAATCCACCTTGAGAAAAATATTGACCTCAGAGATATGTAAGATATATCCTAGGAATGGTTATATCTTATATACACATTGTAAGAAATAGAATTTGCCTTGTATTATACAGAATAATAACCTTATTTTAATAATGGGACTGATTTTCATAAGCCTCATATATGAATCAATCTTATTACACAGCTGCCACATTTTTAAAATATTGTATTATCACTGACTACAATAAAAATTATTTCTATAAAGTTTAATATATGGCATTCAACTTAAGATTATATTAATTTTATATAATATTTTCTATTACTTTTACACATTCTCTCCAAAGAACATTAACCTCATCTACAGGAATTCAATATATCTTTATAAAACAGTACTCTGGACTGTATATTCACGCTGTAGAAAAGGACTACTAATACAATGTGTGGGAGATATCCTTTTACAGGACCAATGAGTTTTTATTATTTTAAAAATTTTACATTGACTGAAACTTTATAAATATGTTTTATTTACACTGTTCAAATTCTCCTGATTCAGATTTGGATAAAGTGGAGTCATATTTTTCAGTAAGTAGGAGTGGGGGTGTGGGGTCAATCAGAACTTCAAAGTGTAGAGGGCATTTTTGACATTGTCACCAGGCTAGGAAGGATGGAAATTATGAAATGTCAGTAGAGACACATAACCTCTACAGTTTGGCCAAGTTTTCTTAACTCTTTAGTTTAATATCTCTCTGTATAGTTTTCCTCTTTCCAAACTAGGAAAATTGAAGAGCTAGGATTTTTTCCTCATTAAAATCAGAGGAGGAATAGATGACGAAAGAGGAATGTACCAGCTTCCCACGTCATTCCGATAAGGTAAAAGTTAAAATGGTCCTTCCTCTCCTCTCCATTTTTATTATGAAATTCAGCTTTTCCTACCCACACAAACTTCTAGAATAAATTACTGATCAATACAGAGAAGGCTTGAAACTATGGGTAAAATAAACATAGCTTTTTTTCTCCTGCCCTATTCTGAACCTGGAGACAAGGCAAACTATTACCACACAAAGTCCCAAGATAGTCTCTTTAGTGACAGACCCCAAATCTTCCAGCTTCTGCCAGGAACCTTATTAATGCCAGGAACCTTATTACCTGTCTCTATAATCTACTCACTCTAAGACTGAAAATTCATGCTATATCTTATTTTTTAGCCATTTTAAATACAGCCTCAATCTCAACTCATCAAAATGTAAGAAAATGCTAATGAAAGCCATCTCTAATCTTCCTTTCTCACTGCATTTTAAAATGCTATTCTCTCTGCAAACCTCACGCACTTGCCTTGAAAAATGTCCCAAAAACACACTACATGGACAGTTTCTGAAGAAAATCATTATAATCCATTTTAAACTATTGGAACATATCTAATTTTAAAAAGTGTACATAAGGTATAGATCATAACTCAGTGAACATTTTAAATTAATTCCAAGTTCTAGGTAGGAATTAGACTGGTAATTTATGCTAAAAAAGAGAAAGATCAATTGCATACTGATTTATCTTTTAAAGTATTATGTTTTATATATTTTAAGTATACTCTTTCCAGAGAAAAGCTCAAAACACTGATGTACAAAAAACTGTGTACAATTTTTTAATTTTATTTAACTTACATAAAATTTTTAAATTATATAAAAATGTTTTAGATTTACCACATCATTTAAAAATTAGCAGTGCTTTCAAAAACCAATATAGCAATCATGCCACCTGTGGCATTCTTACATATATTCTCTAGAGTATGTACGGAACATAAAGGAACTGCCTCATTTTAATTTGAAATATTATACATAAAATTCATACTTTTAGGCAAATTTACTCTAATAGCCAAAGATATACTGATGATAGATATCCCCTAATGTGAATAAATTATTCATTATATTTTCTCTACACAGTAATAAAACACGACCATAAAATGCTACTAGTTGCTTAACCAATTAGTTTTTAAGAGATAAATCAGTTTTTCTTCCTTGACTCAAAATTCCCTGGTAATAAACCCAAAGGTAATATAGATCTTCAAGAAATCACACTGAAAATCATAGATTTTAGTACTTAGCACAGTACCTTAGTCATGTACTTTAGTACCCAGTACATTACTTAGTCATGCACTGGCATGAAAGAAGTGAGCAAGGAGACTAATACAGACCTCAATTAAAATGTAGAATGAAATAAAAGCATGAAGTCTTGTTAAAAGTAAAGTGCAAATAAGAAAATACAAGAGATTTTAAACTTCGTTTTCTTTTTGACTAAGCTTTTAAAAAAATTCTGACTGAAATTTTACCAGTGGCCTCCCAAAATGTTCTCCATATTGGGATTCCTGAACCTTAAAGTTTTCATCTATAGCATTTAAAAGGTAAGTTTCTAATGAATTTCCCATAAGCTTTCACATAAAAAGGAAAAAAAATCCTTTATGTCTGCCTGCCTTTCTCTTTTCATTTTTTTATTTGCAAAGCAGGTTAGCTGTTCCATTCATTTTTTAAGTGCTCCATTCACATTTAAAAACAAGTAGCTTGCACTTGAATTCTTTCTTCAACATGGTCAATCCATCCCCAGGTCTATACAGATAAGCAGCCTATTCTACTACCCAAACCACTCACAGTTTCAAAGTAAATTAGGGCAAAATACAAAAGGACAAGGCCAAGCAAAACATATCAATATTATAAATTCATTAGTAACAGTGCAAATTCACACATAAACTTAGGGTTAGTGTCAGGAGACCACACACAAATTACAATACCTGAGATTTAGTGCATTCCTTTGAGCCAAAATGAAATGAGTGCCATAAAGGAGGAAAGGAAAAGATGAACATTATCAGACATGCTATATTATATTACATTTGCCAAAATGAAGATAATGTTAAATTAGGTTAAGAATGATCATATAGAATCGGCTATATGTATAATGCTTTCCATGTTCTTTAGCCATGCACTTTAAATGCACTTGCAATCACTTTAAATCACCTGTGAAGTTGATCATGCAATTCTTCTAAATAAATTTTTCACCCTCAGTCCTCCCCTATTAGCCAATTTCTTTCAAATAGAACTATTTCTGTTAAGAATAAATAAGTATGATGTAGGGCTAATAAAGAATAATAATTTCTATGTAATTCTTTTTACTATGTGGTATCATATATACAAAACAAAATTTTGTGATCTTCCTATATCAAAATTATGTATTAATTTAATAAGTAAATATAATTACAATGTCATTTACACCTCAAAAAGGATACAACCCTTATGATCATGTTGTTGCCAGTCTTAACTCACTTAGTAAAATTAATACCACATGTCACATATTAGTAAACCAGTATATGATCCATTAGTAATCAAGCCAAATTTTTCATTCTAGTATTGAATTTTCCCTAAAAGTATCTGTTGGCTAGGTAAGACATTCTTAAAAATCCACTAAAAAAAGTCTTGTAACAATAAAAGAAATACATTTTTTAAAACAAATAATCAAAGGGGAACCTAAGGAAACTGAATGAAGCTTTCCAAAAAGGGGGAAACTGGGGGCGTGGGGGGAGAAACACAGTTATTAAATGGCCCACCCAATGAAACCGTGCCAAATATGACTATAAAAACAAACAAACCAACTTTAACACTGCATTTAAATAATTCATACTCCTACTGATTATTTTAGTTAGAAAACTAATCTGGAAAAACAATTCCAAAGCAGAAAAAAATTAATATTAATGTTAGGTTAAAATATTATCTGTGTTGTACTATTAACATGTGTAACTATTTTTAATACATATTTCCTTCTTTCATAATGCTATATCAACCCTAAAAATATTACCTTCTTTTATGGACAATGGTAACAAAAAAACCTTTCATGGTTTTTTAAAACTAAGTCTCTCCAACAGACAAACAAAGATGTCTTTGTGAGGAGCAAAAAGCAATCCTTCCCAAATGAGTTCAATGAAATGATTCAACTATGAAATTCATGTTAAACTAAAATGCTTCATGGGTAGCAGGAGGAGGAGGCAGGTTGCTAGTGGTCAAAACCACATTAAGTATTCAAATATAAAGAGCTCTCTGAGAAACAGAATATATGAAGTGTGGGTATAAGATATGTCATTTAAACATAATAAAAATTGAGTAAATAATTTTAAGTCTATATACATTTCCCCAGGCATTTTGTATTTATACTTATTTGCAGAAAGACAGAAAAATGTAAGGAAAATAACTGGGGAAAGTAAAATAGTTGTTAATTCTCTATTTTTATTTTAAAATTAATTTTACATAAAATAACCACTCACTTAATAGCATATGCATAAATGATCTTTCATATTTTTACAACATACTCAGGAATTAAGCTACTTTGTTCTTGAAAAAACAAAGGAATAAGAAAAATAAGGCTTTAAAGTGACTTTATTGAGATCTTGAACAAAGCACTCATTATCTGTGTCTTGGTTTTCTCAAACATAAAAAGCAGTTTATTTTTCGATGTTTATGTCATAAATGACAATCAACTGGGTTATGTCTGCCTGACTTTAAGAGAATCTTGGAACCTATTAGAAATGTTTCAGGGCATCTTCACATTGAGATTTTAAAAAGCATTATTTCAAATTATTTTTACTTCACCACATTAAAAAATAAATCTCAGATATTCTCAAAAAGGTATAAAAAACTATAAAAAATGTAATTTTTACATATCTACTTTTAAAATAGAAAACAAGTATGATAGCAGGTACTTGGGTTGAGAGTGAAGAGTGGAGTGCACAGGAGGTGGCTACAATGTTAGATTAAGGTAAAACTACTTAAAATATTCCAATGACAATTATACGAAAGCTGATCTTCAGAAAACAATTTAAGAAATAAAGGAGCTAGCAAAGTCTGTTGACATCTTATTTCAATGTCTTTTAAAAACTAATCATATCATGTTTGTTTCCAGCAAAATCTATTTAGTATACATAATGTATAAATATCATTGAAAAGAGTTGTCAAAAACTGGAAATTTAAATTCTTTTCACAAAACCTTGAAAGAAAACTAGAAACAAATAAAAATATTATACTTGTATAACTTACCGTGTGATAGCCTCTAGGCAAAGGAGGTTTGCCCATGGGATAAGGATCCACAGTGTCAATAATTGTTTGTCTTTCACCTTTCTGGTTGATTTTTCTAAATCTCCTTCGAGACTGTCTATGGGAAGCTTGACGCTGAAAATATTCTTCATTTTCATCCATATAGTCCACCTGAAATAAAACCCCCCAAAATTTCATTTCTCCAAACACAACATTCCATATTAATACTAGATACGGAAAGAAACTTACAGATAACCCATATTCAATCATCTTGCAAAGACATCTGTGGACAAACTAAAACTTCAAATGTCTTTGAACTTCTCTGGAACTAATTGGTTTTGAGTAACATTTCTTTTATGAGGAGGCATTTTCAGTTCCACTTAGGACAATATGGGTAACTCTTGAATTTCCTGTAGTTTCAAAGGGAAGGATATTTTCAGCAGTCTTTGTACTGATTTATTAGTGAAAGATCTCACAGGATACATTACCACACATTATGAAGGCAACTGCCACACTGTCTTAAGCAATGTGAAAAAAAAAAAAAACCCCGATGGAAATCTGTAAAACCTCCAAATCCTGAATGACTCAAACAGGACTGCTAACAGAATGGCTTTGGTAGGTTATGCAAGGGTTTCTCTTTCTACTTTCGCCCCGTAGCTTCAGTTTCTTTTTTTATTAATAGTGTTGTTTAAAGTAATTCCTCATTTAAAAAAATTTTAGGCCAGCACTTTGGGAGGCCAAGGCAGGCAGATCATGAGGTCAGGAGCTTGAGATCAGCCTGGCCAACATGGTGAAACCCCGTCTCTAGTAAAGATACAAAAAATTAGCTTGGCGTGGTGGAACATGCCTGTAATTCCACCTACTCGAGAGCCTGAGGCAGGAGACTTTCTTGAACCCCGGAGGCACAGGTTGCAGTGAGCTGAGATTGTGCTATTGCACTGGGTATCAGGCCAAGACTGGGTGTCAGGCCAAGACTCCATCTCGAAAAAAATTTTTTTGTTTAGAAATGCTGATAATGAACACAGAACAAAAGTTAAATTAGGTTATTCCTCACGCAACTGCTTGTAATGGAGGCATGTTCAGGTTACAAGACTGTTCTCATGCCAGAAAACCTAGTAGTTTGTGTGTAATCAGTAAGTATAAAATACCCAATTTTAAAGATTAAAAATCCTTCAGAGAAATCTAAAAATAGCATCAACAGTGGGTAAAATCTCAAGGAAATATCTAGACTATCTACTGTTACAAAGAATGTATCTGCCTACATTCTTCACAATCCTAAATCCTTACTCATAACTATGCTACTTTCTCATTTGAGTACATTTTGTCAAATTTTACTAATTATTTTAGTGACTTCTACAAAAAGTTTGGTTGCTTTGATGAGGAAGTTCTCATTTCTGACAGAATTCCTCTCCTACATCATAGGGAAAAAACCCTACATCCTCTCTGAAAAGAGACCTAGAACTGTTTACCAAATACTTTACTAAATGTGAATAACAGTTTCCATCATCATCTTTATTTTGTCATCATTTACTTTACAAGATCTTCCTTCCCAACTACAATGCTGGATGGGGACAGTAAGAATATCAACTAAATGTCTAGGCTGGTAAACTCCCCTTTTACCTCAACTTATTTTTGTTACTAATTTTTTTATAGGGTACATATTATCCTATCTTAATATCATACAGTAAGAAAAAAATACGATAGGTTTAGTTTTTAGCTTCAAGGAAAATAATTATGTTGCTAGTATCTAGTTTAATAATATGTTCTATATATAATCTCTCTTAATAAATGTTTTAAGTCACAAAATTCCATTAAAAAAGAGGAAAGATGTCAACAGAGTGTTTATCATAATAGTCCCCGAAATTTCCTTTTAATTACTTGAAATAATTCAAATGATGTTCTTGTATTTTTAAAAATAAAGTGTTGTTTAAAAAATAAGTCCTCATTTAAAAAATCTTAGAAATTTTGACAAATGAATTAACAGTGAACACAAGTTCCATTTGGTTAGTCCTCACAATTATTCACAATGGAGGCATGTTTAGATTTCAAAATTGTTCTTACACCAGCAAACCTAGTATTTCATTTAAAGTAACTCACTCATTTCAATCAATACTTGGAGAGCTGAAATCCTGCAATCAAGAGATTCTCCCCAAATTTCAATTAAATGGCATTACTATAGAGTGAATTACAAAGTACAAAAAACAAATACTTAGCTACTTGTACCTTTTAAAATTGTTTTGTATTTAATTGAATCCTATAAATAATAAATGATTATGAACTCAAATTCATAATAAAAAGTTGTGAAATAAATATATTTAATGTTATAGAAAATATGCAATATCTTCTATTCAACAAATATACAGTATTCAAGCAGTCTGTAAAAATGCCTTTATTTCATACAATTTATTACGGGAAAAATAGTCCTCACAGAAATATTCTTACCACAATCATTTCAGAAGGCTCTAAAACAATGCATTCACAGCCACGCCTAAAACTTCCTGCAGAACGCTTGCCAAAACTAGAAAGAAAAAAAAAATTCAGTGAGGACAACTTGAGGTGAATTGTGAACATAAGCCAAACTTCCAGATAAATAAAAATTAAAAACAATTAGAAAAAGGACACACTGGAGAAAGTGAACTATGTTTAATAATTTACATAGAATGACAAGAAAGCATTCAAATTCTTAAGTTTCACTCATAAATTCTTCTGGAAAATTCTAACGTAATATTTTCAAATTAATAATGTAAGTAAAGGAGAATTATTAACACAAATGAGTTTTCTGTTAGCTTATTTTAAATCATCCTCAGGTAAACTTTGACAATATTCCAGTAGAGATGGAAATGTCTTAGCGGCAAACTATAGAAATATCCCAAAAAAGTACAAAATGCATGTACATGTAATTCTCTTTATAACTTAACTTGCTTAGGTTAAACATTTTTTTCACCTAAAAAGTGCATTTATTTTCCTGAATTTTCGAATCAACTTATTCTAAATGTTTTCAGAAAACGATAATCAATTTAAGACTTTATTTGTATGGTAAAGTGATTTCAGTTGATGTATGACTAAAAATCTCATTCCTCCTGGGAACTCTGCATAAGTGAACAGAGACATAGCACCTTTCCCTTGTCTGTGGTGAATTCTCACATTAACATTGGAGAAGAATTATTATTTCTGACATGGGGATATGCAAACTAGAATCAAGAACAGAGAATCTGGGTGAAGCTCTCTCGGTTAACATAATACTTCACTCACTCACATTCACTTCTCCAAAAATCTTTCCCTCCAGTTAACATTACTTTTCTTTTTTTTTTTGTTAAAGAGACAGGGTCTCACTCTGCCACCCAAGCCAGAGTACAGTGGCACAATCACAGCTCACTGCAGCCTTGAACTCCTGGACTCAAGCAACCCTCCTGCCTCAGACTCCCAAGTACCTGGGACTACAGGTGCATACCACTATATCTGGCTACTTTTTTTTTCTTTTTTTTTTTAATTTTTGTAGAGACAAAGTCCAGCTATGTTGCCCAGGTTGGTCTTGAACTTAGGGCCACAATCAATCTTCCCTCCTCAGCCTCCCAAAGTTCTGGGATTATAGGTGTGAACCACCATTTGCCTAATATTAAAATTTTTGGTAATCATATTTAATAAACTTTAAGAAAAAAAAGGCTTAAAATTCTACCGAAAAAATATTTTATTGAACAAGTTTTTCCAAGTTAATTAGGCACTGTGAGGGACTCCTAAGGAAATTTTTCTTACGTTTGTAATCCTCCTTATATCATAGTAACACACAATGATTCATGTAATAGGAGCTTAGTCATGTAAGAGGAAGAAAACAGAAAAGCCAACATTCTCATTCTATCATCTGTAATCTCTAGCAAACTATCTTGACCACATCGTGATAAATTTTATTTGTTTATAGATTATCAGGTTAGACTAGGCCATCAATTAAGTCCTTTTCCTTAATAATAATTATCTGATTGCTAAAGATAATTAAGTCCTTTTCCAAATCATTTCTGGCCAGGCACAATGGTTCATGGTTGCAGTCCCAGCATTTTTGGAGCCTGACGAGGGCTGATCTCTTGAGCCTAAGTGTTCGAAACCAGCTGGGCAACATGGTGAAACCCCGTCTCTACTAAAAATACAAAAATTTATTGTGTATGGTGGCACAAGTCTGTAGTCCCAGCTACTCAGGAAGCTGAGATGGGAGGAACAATTAAGCATGGGAAGCAGAGGCTGCAGTGAGCTGAGAACGTGCCACTGCACTTTAGCCTGGAAAACAGAGTAAAACCCTGTCTGGGAAAAAAAAGTTTCTATGAAAATCAAAACCAGCATGACGTTTAACATATTTGAAAACCTTTTAAAAATATATATATACATATATATATACATATGTATATATATATATATATATATATATAAACACACACGCATATGCCCACACGAACATACACATTACTTTTTTTTTTTTTTTTTTGAGATGGAGTTTCGCTCTTGTTACCCAGGCTGGAGTGCAATGGCGCGATCTTGGCTCACTGCAACCTCCGCCTCCTGGGTTCAGGCAATTAATTCTCCTGCCTCAGCCTCCTGAGTAGCTGGGATTACAAGCACACACCACCATGCCCAGCTAATCTTTTTTTTTGTATCTTTAGTAGAGACGGGGTTTCACCATTTTGACCAGGATGGTCTCGATCTCTTGATCTCATGATCCACTCGCCTCGGCCTCCCAAAGTGCTGGGATTACAGGCTTGAGCCACCGCGCCCAGCCCTTACTTTTTTTTTTTTTTTTTAAGAAAGAGAAAAAAAGAGAAAGAAAAGAAAAAGAATAAAAGAGAGGGAAAAAAGGAGAAAAAGAGGGAGAGAGAACGGAAGAGTTGCTTTATTGCCCAGGATAGAATGCAGTCTAAAAATGGGTATCAAAAACCTCTTTTATGCCGATAATTGTGCTTAACAATGGAGACAGGAAGGAATAAGGGAGGAAAATAAACAAGCAGCCAACCAATATTTCATTTAAACCTGTGAAATGCTGAGGAGTGATTTACTTCCAATTATGTAGTCACTTTTAGAGTAGGTGTGATGTGGTATTGATAAGAATGTATGTTTTGTGTATTTGGGGTGGAGAGTTCTATAAACGTTTATTAAGTTTACTTATTCCGGGTCTGAGTTCAAGTCCTGGGTATCCTTGTTAATTTTCTCTCGTTGATCTGTCTAATACTGACAATGTGATGTTAAAGTCTCCCACTATTATTGTGTAAGGGTCTACGTCTCTTTATAAATCATTAAGAACTTGTCTTATGTATCTGGGTGCTCCTGTATTGGGTGCATATATATTTAGGATCGTTAGCTCTTCTTGTTGCATTGATCCTTTTACCATTATGTAATGTCCTTCTTTGCCTCTTTTGATCTTTGTTGCTTTAAATTCTATTTTATGAGAGGCTAGAATTGCAACTCCTGCTTTTTATTCATTTATTTATTTTTACTCTCCATTTGGTTGATCAATCTTCCTCCATCCCTTTGTTTTGAGTCTTTGTGTATCCTTGGATGTGAGATGGGTCTGGATGCAGCATACCGATAGGTTTTGACTTTCCATCCAATTTGCCTGTCTGTGTCTTTTGATTGGGGAATTTAGTCAATTTAAATTTAGGATTAATAATAATATATGTGAGTTTAAGACTGCCATTTGATGCTAGCTGGCTGTTTTGCCCATTAGGTGATGAAAATTCTTCATTATGTGATGCTCTTTACTTTTTGGTATATTTTTGGGAAGGCTGATACTGGCTGTTCCCTTCTACGTGTAGTGCTTCTTTCAGAAGCTCTTGTAAAGCAGGCCTGGTGGCGATGAAATCTCGAAGTACCTGCTTGTTCACAAAATATTTTATTTTTCCTTCGTTGTGAAGCTTAGTTTGGCTGGATATGAAATTCTGGGTTGAAAGTTCTTTTCTTTAGGGATGTTGAATATTGGCCCCCCACTCTCTTCTGGCTTGTAGGGTTTCTGCTGAGAGATCTGCTGTGAGTCTGATAGGTTTCCCTTTGTGGATAACCTGAACTTTCTCTCTGGCTGCCCTTAACATTTTCTCCTTCATTTCAACCCTGGTGAATCTAACGATTATGTGCCTTGGGGTTGCTCTTCTTGAGGAATATCTCTGTGGTGTTCTCTTTATTACCTGGAGTTGAATATTGTCATGCCTAGCTAGGTTGGGAAAGTTTTCCTGAATAATATCCTGAAAAGTATTTTCCAGCTTGGATTCATTCTCTTCGTCACATTCAGGTACACCTATCAAACGTAGATTAGGTCTTTTCACATAGTCCCATATTTCTTGGAGACTTTGCTCATTCCTTTTTATCCTTTTTTCTCTAATCTTGTCTTCTCGTTTTATTTCATTGAGTTGGTCTTCGACCTCTGATATCCTTTCTTCAGCTTGATCAATTTGACTGTTAAAACTTGTGCATTTTTCACAGAGTTCTCGTGTGGTTTTTCAGCTCCATTAATTCACTTAAATTCCTCTCTAAATTGTCTATTCTTGTTAGCATTTCGTCAAACCTTTTTTCAAGGTTGTTAGTTTCTTTGCATTGGGTTAGAACATACTCTTTTAGCTCACAGAAGTTTCTTATTATCCACCTTCTGAAACCTGATTCTGACAATTGATCACACTTATTCTCCCTCAGGCCTTGTTCTCTTGCTGATGAGGAGCTACGATCCCCTGAAGGAGGAGAGGCATTCTGATTTTGGATGTTTTCAGCCTTTTTGCGCTGGTTTCTTCCTATCTTTGTGGATTTATCCACCTGTTGTCTTTGTAATTGCTGACTTTCAGATTGGGTCTCTGAGTGGACGTCCAGATTGTTGGTGGTGATGTTATTTCTGTTTCTTTGTTTTCCTTTGGCGGACGCCTCTCCCCCACAGAGCTGGACCTTCCTGGGTTCAGCTGTGCTTGCTGTGAAACTCTCAACCGTCAGCATTTCCAATTGCTGTTCTTTTGTGGGGGTGGGACCAGCTGAACTCGAGCACCTGGCTCCCCACCTCAGAGTCCCCCTTTTCTTCTTTTCCTAATTGAATGGTCGATTCTCTCCCAGGTGCCCCAGTCGCCCACCAAAAAGGCGCCGGGATCTATGCAATTTCCCACGCGGTGACCGCGCCGACTGAAACAGCGGCGCTGAGATTTGTGGTGCTTTTCTGCCTGGGAATCTCCTGGTCTGGCTCCCAGCTTCAGTCCCCCTCCCAATCAGCTAAATGGGTGACTCTGCCTTCTTGGAACTCCAAATGCCAACTAAAAGGGCACCCAGTCCCGCATACTCCACACTGAGAAACACCGCACTGGGACGCCAGCAATACAGCCGCGCTGGCCAAAAGAGTCGCAGTGGTGACCCGTGGGGCTCCTCCACTGGGAATCTCCTGGTCCATAGCAACAAAAATTCGTCTGGAAGTCTGGCGTCCACTCAGTCCCTGCGCCTTCACTGGGAGCTGCAACCCTGAGCTGCTGCTAGACGGCCATCTTGGATCTCTCCTTCTAGAGTACTTCTTATAAATGAAAACATTTGCGAGAACCAACATAATAAATCTCTCATCATGTTACTTCTCATGGAACTAAAATGACCTGAATTTTTAAACATTTCTTTTAGCTTACAATTAAATACAACTGAAATTCCATAACACTTCAATATACAGAAAAATTTGAGTTTCTGAATTTGCCATTTAATTTTTTAAAATGAAGCTTATAATTAAACGCTACAAATTAATAATCTCAATGTGTTAGTAAAATACGTGGCAGGTTACAGACTTATACAACTTTATAAACATAGGGATCTAATATTTATCCTTTTAAAAATGTAATAGAGTAAAAAACCATAAATGTTTGTAATGCATGCACTGTTCATATAATATTTGATTTAAAAAAGTTAGAATTGTTGACAAATTTTAGCAACAAAAGGTGTTAATGTACACATGAATAAACTATATGACTGTTATTTATTTTGTATCCAAATCTAGTACCATCTTCCCCACTCCAGAACTTAGGATGTAAATCCTCTCACCAATTATTCATTCATTCAACAGAACTTTATGGCTAGAAAGTCACACTTCTACTTGTACTAACACACTATTACTTATGGGAGGAAAAGTCTACATTTCCTAAAATGTGCTATACAAAAATATATCCATCAGAGTTTTTCAGAAAATCAGTTGCACTAGAGCCTGATGAAACTCTTTCAACTACAGAAAGACTCAAGTTCTACACCATCACAAAGATATGAAGCGGAGAAACTGCAGACTCTCCACCAGATAAATTTATTGAATAAGGTGAATGGAAAAAGAGATGCACACAGAACACACCATATATTACTTCATTTATTCAACAATCAGTTTTTTTCAAACACAGACAGGAATGCAGAAAGGAAGAGCAGCCTCAAAGGAGCCAAAGAGTAGGTCATGAGCGCGCACACTAGGCCTGATCAGTGACAAAGCTTCTGAGCTCTCTCACAGAAATGATGTGCTTAGCTCACAAACCAGAAGCTATAAGGTTGGAAGAAACAGACAAAGCAATAAAAAAAAGAAAAAATGTTAGCTAGAAAGTCCACAGGTTACTTTTGCTTCTGCTCTCTGATTCTTTGAAACAATAAATACACAAACAAAAGTAAGTAAATATAATTACTTACTACATTTTCAAAAATCTTTGCTCAAGTTCTATACATATACTGTTAAAAAAATTCAGCTCTGGAAAGTAAGTACAGAGACTTAAAAATGACAACCAGATGAAGATGTACAGAAGATAAAGTATCTCATAGACGATATCAAGAACAATCCTTTTAGATATTTTAGATTACTTAGAAGGGAAAAAATGGTGCTAAATATTCAGGACTGCAAATAACACATACACTTTGAGATAGTAAAACACAAAACCAAAGCAGTAAGAATAAAGAATAAGACATTTTATAAAGACTGTGAGTGCAGGAAAGCCATAGAAGAATCAGTATGCACAATGCAATGCTCTAACTGAAAAAGTGATCAAATGCACAAGGTATTTAATATGATGTTAAACAAGAGGTTTTCACCTGTCAGTTAAAAGTCATTAACAAAAATGAAGTCTTTGAATGGAGTAGCACAGCAAGATGCTTACACAAATAAAATTATAAACAAACTCTGAAATGATACACAAGAATTTGTTTATAAAAAATGTGTTTATGAAAACAAATTAAAGAAAAAAATTTTTTTAACAAAAAAATTTGTTTATATAATTGTTAAATTATTTTACACAAATAAAATTATAAACAAAGACAAACTTTGAAATGATACACACACAAGGAAAGAATTAAAAACAATAATGACAATATATACCCTTATAGAAAATCAAATCTATAAAAGGATATTAGAGTGAAAGAGTTTAGGGGAAAAACACAGAACTGAAAAGTTTCTCACAAAAAATTAAGGGAATCCAAAGGGCTTTCCAAAAGACCAGATGCATAAGTTCAGACAGTATTTCATAGAATAGGCTCAGTGGCTCATGCCTATAATCCCAGCACTTTGGGAGGCTGAGGTGGGCGGATCACTTGAGGTCAGGCGTTTTAGACCAGCCTAGCCAACATGATGAAAGCTCATCCCTACCAAAAATATAAAAATTAGCCAGGTGTGGTGGCAGGCACCTGTAATCCTAGCTACTTGAGAGGCTGAGACAGGAGAATTGCTTGAACTCGGGAGATAGAGATTGCAGTGAGGTGAGGTCGTGCTACTGCACTCCAGCCTGGGTAACAGAGCAAGGTGCTGTCTCAAAAATAAAAAAAATAATAATGATAACATTTCATTATTATAAAAATAATAATAATAATGATAACCAGCTGAAAGCCAGCATCACTTCTTTCTAAAATAATCATTTTTTAAACTTAGAAATAATACAATTAAAGAAGAACTTAGATAACTTAAATGTACACCTAAAATCCTTGATTAAAAAATCAGAATTAGGTTAGAATTGCTTCAAACTATTGACTACGTTCTGATCCAAATGTAATTATATCCTATTCCTTGATGCCACTGTCAGAAATGAACCCTTAGCACTATCAAATACAGCACTGATTTTGGTGATCTACAGATTCAACATTCTCTCTATCAAAATTCTACCAGTCTTTTTACAGAAATGGAAAAGCTGGTCCTAAAATGTATATGAAAATTCAAGGGGCCCTAATTTGCCAAAAAAATAAAAATAAAAAAATTTGAAAAAGAACAAAGTCAGAGGACTCACACTTCCCAATTTCAAAACTTACTACAAAGCTACAGTAATAAAAACAGTGTGATACTTAGGTCAAAAGGACAAAATTGGGAGTCCAGAAATAAACTCATACCTCAGTGGCCAATTGATTTTTGTGTGAGTGTTAAATTAACAGGACTTTTTTTTTCCTTATGTTTTCTTTTTTAAAAAGTTTTTTTATTTCCATAGGATATTGGGGAACAGGTGGCACTTGGCTACATGAGTAAGTTCTTTAGTGGTGATTTGTGAGATTCTGGTGTACCCATCACCCAAGCAGTATACACTGCACCTAATTTGTAGTCTTTTATCCCTCACCCTCTCCCCACCCTTCTTCCAAATCCCCAAAGTCCACTGTGTCATTCTTATGCCTTTGCATCCTCATAGCTTAGCTCCCACTTAATGATGTTTGGTTTTCCATTCCTGAATTACTTCACTTAAAATATAGTCTCCAGTCTTATCCAGGTTGCTGTAAATAACTGACCAGTTGGTTTTTGACAAGGGTGCCATATCTGTTCAATGGGAGAACAGAGTCTTCAACAAATTGTGGTGAGACTACTGGATTTCACATGAAAAAGAATGAAACTGGACCCCTACCTCACACCATACATAAAAATTAACTCAAAATGAATCAACAAGCTAAATATAAGAGCTAAAACTATATAACTCTTAGTAAAAGCATATGAATAAATCCTCATGATCTTGGATTTGGCAATAGATTCTTAGGTACGCACCGAAAGCATGAGTAGAAGAGAATGAAAATAGATAAACTGAATTTCATCAAAATTAAAAACTCTGCATCAAAGGACCTTATCAATTAACTGGAAAGGCAACCTGCAGAATAAAAGATAGTATTTGCAAATCACAGATCTGATAAAAAGGTTGGATATTGAGAATACATAAAAAATTCCTAAACAACAAAAAGACAACCTAATGTAAACTTGACAAAGGACTTAACATTTCTCCAGAGAAGATACACAAAGAGCCAATACACACATGAAAAGGTGCTCAGCATCTTTAGTAATTAGAGAAAAGCAAATCAAAACTACAATAAGTTACCATTTCACACCTGAAGCCAGATGCAAATGAGATACCAGGATGGCTACAATTATATACTATTTCCCTTTTTTAAGAAAGAAAAAAATGTGGAGAACTTGGAACCCTACACATTGCTGATGGGCATGTAAAATGATACAGCCACTGTAGAAAACAGTTTGGTGATTTCTCAAAAATCTAAACATAGAATTAACATATGACACAGCAATTCTAGCCCTAGATAAATATCAAAAAGAACTGAAAGCAGGGACTCATACAGATATTCGTACACCAATGTTCACTTGAACATTATTCACAGTAGTCAAAATGTGGAAACAACCCAAGTGTCCAACAATGGATGAATGGATAAACAAGCTGTGGCATATGCACATGATGTAATACTATTCAGCTGTATAAAGGAATGAAGTTCAGATACCTGCTACAACACAGATGAACCTTGAAATCATAAATTAAAGACAACAAGCCAGTCACAAAAGTACAACTATCACATGTTTCCACTTACATGAAGTATCTAGAATAGGTAAATTCAGAGAGACAGAAAGTCAATTCAAGGTTGCCAACAGGTTGGAGAAAGCGGTTTGGAAAGTGTAATGGTTTCAGGGTTTCTGTGTGGAGTTACAGAAAAGTTTTAGAAAAGGTAGTGCTGCTGGTTGCACAACTGTGTGAATGTAATTAATGCCACTGTAACACACACTTAAAAGTAACCATACATTTAAAAATAGTTAAAACGACATATTTTACACATTTTTTTACCACAATAAAAAAGCTTAGAAGAGACACTACAAAGAGGACATTTGGGTTTCTTGGCAAAAATCTGGGACTTGAATAAGATAAAGTAGAATCTCTACTTTGAATAAACAGCAAATCTTGGAAACAAAGGAAAAGTTATGTTTGATGACAGAAAAACTGGAAACCTATCTCTTTCATACAATAATTGAACAATGAAGTGATAATCACTGTGTGAAAGAACTAGTTAGAGATGGGCAGAAGGTAAACAAATATGACTGAAATACAGGTCAAGTATCCATTATCCAAAATGCTTAGAACCAGAACTGCTTTGGATTTTGGATTATTTTGGATTTGGGAATATTTACATGTATAGGTGGAGCATCCCTGCTCTGGAAATATGAAATCTAAAATGCTCCAATGAGCATTTCCTTTTAGTACCATGCCAGTGCTCAAAAAATTTCAAGTTTTGGAGCATTCTGGATTTGAAAGTTTTGGATTAAGAATACTTAATCTTTATTTTAAATCGGAATTTGGAAGAGTTAATTACATGAACATTTTTCTTTCCCCTAACATTAATCTCAATTTTTACACATGACCCTATATTTGAGGTTATTTTTTCTCTTTATAAAACATCTATTATTTCTCACATATTATATGATTCATGTGAGAAACCTTTGTTTAAATTTAACATATAAATATTTGTGAGAATATATTATATATACAACATATAACACATAGCAATATGAAATATGTGTGAGTAATAATATACGTTAACATACAATCATGCATTGCTATAGGATGGAGATATGTTCTGGGAAATACGTTGTTTGGCAATTTTACTATTGTCTGACCATCACAGAATATACATACACAAACCCACATGGTATAGCCTACTATAAACCTAGGCTAGATGATACAGCCTATTGCTCCTAGGCTACAAGCCCATACAGAATGTTACTGTACTGAATATTGTAGGCAATTATAACACAATGGTATTTGTGTATCCAAACATCTAACCATAGGAAAGGTACAGTAAAAATATCACACTATAATCTTCTGGGATGACCATTGTATATGCAGTCCATTACTGATCAAAACATCCTTATACAGTGCATGACTACCTAATATTATTTCTCACATATATATATTGTGTTATCTATTCCTCTTCCAAATGTTCAATGAATGTATAATAGAATGAATATTACCAATATAAACTTGGTAATCAATACAGAGTTTACAAAAAACTCCCTAAATATAGCACCTTTTTTTAAGTAGTTTATATTCCATGAATGACAAGTACACAAACAGCTATAAACCAATGACAAGTCAGGGAGTGAGTTTCATTGAGAGGTGACTTCTCAATGGCCAGGCTCACTCACTGGCTAATTGAGTGAAAAACACAAATCGGCACTGTAATTCCGAAGGCAATTCAAATTCAGCAAAATTACAAATGACCATAAAGAGCTTTAGGGTTACCCTGGCAAAGATCTGAATGTCAAATCTACAAAGACCAAATCTCTTCAGGGAGCTACTGCCAGAATTTCAACTAGTAGGCCATCTGCTTCTATGAAATGGAACTCATAATACCACATACTAAGATAAACAAGATATTTAAAAATTTCAGACTCCTTAATTTTTAAAGATACATAGCTTATTTTTTCTAGTATGAATTAAAATATCTTTCAAAAGTTATTTCTGGTCTTTTAGTACTTTTAGTCTTTGTGTGCATATGTGTATTTGTATGTAAGACACACTATTAAACACACACACACACACACGAATTGCTGTCTTTCAAAAACAAGAAAGATGTAGGTTAACAATTATCAATGAGAGCCTGAATATTTTAAAAACATGTTAGCTCTTTCTAACTAGACACCAGCATTTGACATGAGGTGTCTAGCTAGAGGCCATAAAGTAGAAAAAGGGGGTGGTGGAAGGGAGAAGTATGGTATATGTGTTTTAAGAATGCTGATCTTCTTCTTCTTCTACACAGAATGAAAATGTGATCATTATGGTCTATTTTAAACCCTTCTAAATTGTTCGGCAGAAATATACTGTACACCTTGCCTTTTGACTATTCAATCTCAATGTAATTTCAGCATGTCCTTATAATCTTGTATTAAACAACCACAAGATGACAACTAAAAGTGATACATGTTCACTTCTGGTCAATCTGTGAGTTCCCTGCCATTAAAAAAAGAAAAATTAAGCCCACAGGCAAATGTTTATTGAAAAGACCACCTGCAGCATATGAAACAGATTATTCCTAAATGCTAGTACTCCCTCAGTATGACTAAGGAATGATTGCTCTAAAAACAGTGTAACAATCCAGACTTTCATTCCCATTAAATTTTCTGCTAAAGTTTTTATACAGAACAATTTAAAAATTAAGAATTAAAATTGCTGGCAAAATTGAAACTAAGTTAAATATTTCTTCAGATGCAAATGGAATGACTTTACAATACCAAAAATATGAAGACAAAAAATTACTAAGTAGATTCTCATGTAATATAAAATAGAGAAAACTAAACTTTCCTTCAAGACTCCCACACAACATGAAGTTCGAGAAAATAAAGTCTTACCTAGCTTTTGTAAATACCCATAGGCAATGAAACACCAGACAGGGTGTTGCAGGTGTTGTAAGGCCAAATTGTCCAAAGTTTCTGTGACCACATTTTCCTTTCCCAAGTTGGGTCAAGAGCACTTTCTGCCAGTGTGAGCTTTCCACGAAAGGCAGTCACAGAGCACAGAAGCCTCTTCTATCAGTGTCCCTAAGCTTGCCCTTTGTATGGGCCTCCACATTCTTCTTGTACGTCAGAACTACCCAGTGGAATGCAATTCTCAGTATTGGTATGTAAACTTATTCAAGTCTGCCTACATCCAGTGAGGGAATGCACAGGAGTCAAAGAGATATTATACTGGTGGGCAATTCTAATTTACAAAATGATTAAAACCATAATACTCCAATATATCAGTTTTTCATACCCGTTTCCAGAAAATGATACGTAGTTACTGAATTTTATTTTCTTCCTTAAAAAATCGAAGTAACCAAAACCAATTCATTTGTTTAGGACTTACAAAAAAACAATCACCTAACACTGTTTTGAGATAGTAGAGTAGCAATTATAGGGAGGAAAAGTTAAAAAGTAACTGCTGGTGCCATCAATTCCATTCTCCAAAATTGGCAAAATATATAAAAATAAATTTTAATATCAGTATAAAAGGAAAGTGGGTGGACTTTCCATAAAATTCATATAATCTCTTCTTAATAAGTTGATCCCATATACTCATTAGTTTAGACCCCAAAAAAGTAACAGCTATTTTACAAATCTCACACCCACTAAGTACATATATAGATTACATGTATGTATGTAAATTGCAAACTGCTTCTAAAGCATGGACTTTAACCAGATTATATTTCAGAAGTATTGGGAAAACTGAACACACACTATGCATCTCTAAATTTCTTTCAAGGCTCACTTTGAAACATTCTAACAACCATCACCCCATACAATTTAACAGAAGTTTGCTCCTCTGCAGAGTGAATCTTAACATTTACCCTCTACTTATAAAAACAGAATAAAAGATAAAAATTATTATACAATATGAAGGCCTTATAGCTGTACCGTTCCCCCGTTCATTCCTCAGTTGTTTGTTGTCTATTTTACTACAGAAGTACTAAACATCAGATATTGAAGCTACTAACACTTTAATTCCTTTAAAAAAAATCTAACCTGCACTGTCTTCATTATCTTTGAAGCACCACTAACAGCAATAGTGCTGTCATCTTCTATAGGAGCTCTTTTCTCTGCAGCACTGAGCACTCCCCATTTCCCTGTGTGTTTTCTCCCAGTGAGTCCATGCGCACAGCATAGCTTGTACAGAGGCCAACATTCCATCTGACGGCCAATTTCCTGCTTCGATGACCCACCCACCTCTCCTGGCTGCAGCTATGTGTTTCGCATGTTGTATGGGCACTCTTTCCGCATACCAACCTCATGACCTCAGCGGCTGTCTGACAGACACTCTTTATCAATTTCTATTAATTCATTATCTACTCTCTTGTAAGTCAAGGGCAAGTAGGGAAATCTGCAATGTCTGCTCTCCTCTGAGTCTTCAAGGTCAAATGCTTTGTTCTAGCAATACAATTTTGTTACTAAAATTTACCCAAGCTGTACTACAAACTAGTTGCTCTCTGCCAAAGGGATGCTTAACTATCTACCTGGCTTAAGGGATTATTATGGAAAATACTAGAATAAATTTAAATCAAAATAGTATGGTAAAAGTTTTAAAAAGGCTGCTTTTGCTCTCATTTTTCCCTTCCAGAGAAAAAAAGGTAGCTCTTACCTCAGCTGTATTGGGTTGAAGAGAGCAAGCAGTTTTTCTCTCTTGCCACAATCTAAATCAGCAAAGATGAGTGGTGTGATGACTACACTTTGGTAGTGTCTATGTCCTCGTGACCAAACTGCTAGAGAACAGCTCAGCTAAATTAATCTGCTGCTATCAGTCTACACAGTGGCACAAACAGGTCTCTGCTGATCACAGTGCTTTGTACACAGATGGCAGCTGATCAGTTTGTATAAAAGTTATGGTCCATAACAGCTTTTCCTTTCAGCATGCCCATCCAAAATACTTCCGTTAAACATTCACCATTTCATTGCAAAGCCGGCCATGTACAAGTTGGATAGACAAGGAAGCTCAGCTCTAATATCTTATCTTCAAATTCTCTTTTTATAAAATTCATTCCAGAAGTGAAATCAACAATTATATTATTAAGAAATAATCAAACAGATATATGTAACATATTAATGAGATGGCAGATGAATATAATGACAGATTCAGATTGGCCCTAAGCCAGTAAGAACCTGAACAGATGTCAAGAATCAAACAAGATCTCAAGAATAACAACCAAACATCTGATATTCTTTAAAGTCCTATGTTAATGGCATCAAAACCTAGCCAGCAAGCTCCCCAAAATTTGGCACATACCATAAGAGTTGAAATGGTATGTCTTTGTAAGACTGAACCTCAACAAAAATTCAGGTCACTTGAATCATACTGTATTCCTAGTTCTTAGAAGTTAAAAGAACACATGTCCAAGAAAGGAAAAGTATAAACTCATACACATATATAATCTTTTACAAAGATATCAAGCAATAAAATGGAATTTATTTAATTCATCTGAATTAAGTGGATTTTCTCATGAGCCCACACTTGTTTTGTAAGTAAAAGACCATTCTAATTCTACCAATAACTAACACTGGAAATGCTGCTTAACCACTGTTTCAAAGCTTCCCTTATAGATTGAAATGGTAAAACCTATTACTTATCATCTAAATATAAAATATTTAGGAATAAATATAATAAAGAATGTGTATGATCTGCATGCTAAAAACTACCAAAGGGAACTTACCTTGTAAAGGGAAATTCTAGAAAACTTAAATGAAGGGAGAGTTCACAGTTTGGAAAGCTCAGTATTATTGTTAAGAGAGTAATATTTCCCAAGTTGATCTATAGACTCAGTGCAATTCCAACCAAATCCTAACAAACATTATTTAGCACTGACAAGCTGGTTTTAAAATTTATATAAAAAGGCAAGAACAGAACAAAAACAATAACAAAGTCAGGGATTATGCTACATGACTTCAAAAGTGACTACCAAATTTCACAAATGAAGAGTGTGGTATTGGTGGAAGAACTGACATTGTAAAGCAATGGAACAGAAGAGAGATTCTAGAAATAGATCTAAACAAATATTTTATAGTTAAATATTTTTATTTTTACAATTAAATAATTGATTTTAAACAAATGTGCCAAGGAATTAGATGGATTAAAAATATTTTCAGTAAACTCTTCTAGAACAACTGATGTATGAAGAAATGTAAACCACAACCCTTATCTCACACCATACACAAAAATTAAATCAAAATATGTCTCAGACCTAAAGGGAAGAAGTAAAACTATTACATTTCTAGAAGAAAAACATGAGAAAACCTTTATGACATCAGGTGAAGAAAAGATTTGTTAATGAGGACACGAGAAGTACAAAGTATTTAAAAAAAGGGTGACAACATGGACTTCATCAAGATTAAAAGCCTTAGCTCTTAAAAAAGGTATCTTTTTTTTTAAGGCACATTATAGACTAGAAGGAAATTTTTGCAAAATATAGTCAACAAAATAATTGTCTTCAAAACACATAAAGAATGCACCAGGCGTGGTGGCTCATGCCTGTAATCCCAGCACTTTGGGAGGCTGAGGTGGGTGGATCACGAGGTCAAGAGATCGAGACCATCCTGGTCAACATGGTGAAACCCCGTCTCTACTAAAAACACAAAAAAAATAGCTTGGCATGGTGGCACGTGCCTGTAATCCCAGCTACTCAGGAGGCTGAGGCAGGAGAATTGCCTGAACCCAGGAGACGGAGGTTGCGGTGAGCTGAGATCGTGCCATTGCACTCCAGCCTGGGTAACAAGAGCGAAACTCTGTCTCTTAAAAAAAGAATGCTTACAACTCAAAAATAAGACCAACAATCCCATTTTTTTAAACAGGCAAAAGAGGCAAACTGACATTTTGCAAAGATATATAAATGGCCAACAAACACATGAAAAAATTATTTACATTAATCTTCAGAGAAATGCATAATAAAAACCACAGCAGTAATACTGCCACATATCTACTAGAACAGCTAAGATGAAAAAGACTGACAATACCAAATGTTGGCGAGGATGTGAGGCAAACAGAAATCTCATAAACTGCTAGTGTGAATGCAAAATGTCATAGCCACTGTGGAAAACACTGTGGGAGTTCCTTATACAATTAAACATACATTTACCATGTTATCCATCAATTTCACCCCTAGGTACCTTTCCAAGAAGTTAAGGAAAGCATACACCCCCCCAAACAGACATCTGTGAATGTTCATAGAAGCCAAAAAATGAAAGCAACTCAATCATTTTCAAATTAATGTTTTGTGAAAGATTAATACTGCTTCATCTACAAAATTCAGTAACATTTCTGAATCTGGCATCCACTTTATATAAGGACTGACAACATACTGCATGGCTTACTAAAATAGACACCATGAGACATTTCTGCACTGGATGAGCAGTACAGCAAAATTTTAAAGTTTTAAAATTCTGTCCGTTTGTTACCTTCCGACATAGCTGTAAGTACTCCTCTTTTTCCTCAGTATTGTATTTACTCAATTCTCCACCTACCCTACCTTGTATCTCCAACCTTTCTCAGGTGACCCAGGTTATCTCTTTATATCCCCTGTACCTCCCACCTATTTTTAATGCATTAATTAAACATGCCTAAAATCAAGTATCTTCATTTCAACTCTGATATCCACCTATCCCATTCCCTCCAGATTTGGTTATAGCTGTCAAAGTAGTCACTCTATAGACATCCAAATTCAAAGCACTGAAGCCATCTTTTACTTCTTTTTCTTCCCTTATCTGTAACCTTAAGTCACTAAATACCATCAATTAGCCCTTTTAAATTATTCTCCATCAGCTTCTTTTTCCATGGAAATACCAGTCAGGCCCTTTGCTTTGGCAGACAGAGACCATTAAGATAAGGTTTCTGTCTCTGGTTTCAACTTCACCAAATCTTCCAGGGATTGTCTCCTTCTATTGATCTACCTTCAAAACACTTAATACAATATTGATTTTAAAGTCATTCACCTACAGCCTCTCTGTTTGAATCTGATTAACCACCTGCCGGTGAGCTTTTAAAACAAGAGAGTCTAAGGTCCAAACCAGATGTGGCAAACCAAAATCTCTAATGCATGGGAAGTACTACTTTGCCCCTCCCTAAGGTAGGCAAATCTAATAACTGCCTGGTTTGAAAACCTCTACCTTGGGCAATTACTCTGATAGTCTTGCCCCATATCATCTTCTAACCATGTTTAATGACAAACACAAGGACTCTAAAGTCTTTTCTGTACACTGTCCCACAAGCACATTCTTTGAAAAATTAAAATTCATGCTTCTTGGGCTTGAGTCGTAATCAAGCAGTTCTCCTCTACTATATTTGAAAGATTAAAATTACTTTATGTTCCAACATAGATAATCAGTGAAAAAAAATCTGTTTCAGCCACAATGATGCTTTCAAACACAAAATTCCCTATACACAAAGGACTTTAGAAGTTCATTTAAATGGGGCTGGATGTGGTGGCTCATGCCTGCAATCCTAGCACTTTGGGAGGCCAAGGCAGGTGGACCACTTCAGGCCAGGACTTCCAAGACCAGCCTGGCTAACGTGGCAAAACCTCATCTTTACAAAAAAACACAAAAATTAGCCAGGAGTTGTGGCACATGACTGTAATCCCAGCTACTCAGGAGGCTGAGCCACAAGAATCACTTGAGCCTGGGAGGCAGAGGTTGCAGTGAGACAAGATCACGCCATTGCACTCCAGCCTGGGTGGCAGAGTGAGACACTGTCTCGAAAATAAATACATAAAATAAACTTTTAAAAGTTCACTTAAGTGGGATAATGGCTATAAAACCTGGAATACCTTATTCAAACACAACTCTTTAATTTGTGTTCCCAAAATTGTGTAAGTTAAAATTCAAGATCAGATGAAAAGAGGTAAATGGAAATGGTCTCACGATTCTGAATAATAATTATTATCTTGGACTATATAAACCATCATGGCAAGAAAAGAAGGAAACCCTCATATAGGTCTCTGATACATACACGCTAGAATATATACATGTCCCTCCTGGAATATATCTGATTTAGCCTAATGAAATGGATTTTCTTAACTTGAGGTTTTTCTATGTGTAAAACTAAACTCAGCTTGAGTACCTAATGACTGTTTTCTAAATTCACCTTAATGAAATATAAAATAATAATAATAATAAACAGGAACATGTTTGACAAATTTTCACCATTGCCCTAATTTTTTTTTTTTTTTTTTTTTTTTTTTTTTTAGATGAAGTCTTGCTCTATCGCCAGGCTGGAGTGCAGTGGCGTGATCTGGGCTCACTGCAACTTCCGTTTTCTGGTTTCAAGCAGTTCTCCTGCCTCAGCCTCCCGAGTAGCTATGACTGCAGACATGTACCACCATACCTGGTTAATTTTTTGTATTTTTAGTAGAGACGGGGTTTCATCATGTTGGCAAGGATGGTCTCAATCTCTTGACCTTGTGATCCGCTTGCCTTGGCCTCCCAAAGTTCTGAGATTACAGGCGTGAGCCCCTGAGTCTGGCCCCATTGCCCTAATTTTTAAAACTTTCTGAAAATGTTTAATTAAGAAATACCAAACTTATCTTAAGAAAATTACACTTACATCCTAAGCAATTTCTAGTTATAAAACATGAAAAGGTAAGCTATCAAGAAAAGATAAGGTGAAATTATCTTCAAATATCTGACTCAGAAAAAGTAGTTAAAAGTCTAACTAAGAAAACAGTGATTTAATGTTTGTGTAGCTCTCTTAATACATGAACGCTCAATACCAGAAATTGTTTTCTATTAAATAGCAAAAAATATGTAACCCCTATAAAGCCATAAATGTGTGGTAAAAGAAACATCTAAGATAATATTTTAAATATTTTGAACTCACAATTCAAAATACTAATTGGCAATAAATCATAACCACAGATAGTTTTGAAAACCATACGACATTTAAATTCTTACATTTAAAAAGCAATAATATACATAGCTAAACTATTCCTTCACTTTATTATTTCAGTTAGTACTGTCAATTTATAATACATGGAAAAAATTAAGTTGGGTACATAATACAGAATAAAGTCACCTTTAAGATTTCGAAATGGGATTTTGTTGTCTTCAAAATATGTATGTAATTCAACTCATAATAAGAGGGTCCCTGAACTATGATTAATCGGATATTTTTATCTTAATAATGACATTCCAATTTCCCAGAATAATTTGCTTCATGTATCAATCCTTCTTTTAACCATATTCTTACTCTTGTTATTTTGTGAGTGACCCCAATACAGAAAGTATGCTTTCTTAAACAAAAACAAATTTAGTTGCTATATAATTTAAGATATATCGTGAATTCATACAAGTGAAACAGTAGCTCACACATCCCTCTATCCCTTCTCCAAAAACAACCGGGGCACAAACAAGGGTTATGAGAGCCTTAGTACTTAGCAGTGGGTAACCAACTAAAATATTTTCCAGAAAAAACAATACTGTATTTCACTGACATGAACATCAGACTCTAAAATCTTTATGAAATATTATTTATTTTTTCAAGAGAAACACAAACATCACTGCAAATAGGACTTCGAGGATGAACTATCATACACTCATTTATACCAAGGATCCTAAACAATGTCCTAACCAAAGACTTTAAGCATCAGGTGACGTGGAACTCCATCAACTATACACACAAAAAATATCAGAGTCCTTCTCTTTAAGACTACTTACTGTGTTAAGAGACTACCAATGCCAGTATTCCAAAGGCCACATAAGCCTGCATTTATGTGTACAGCACATCTGCAACATTGTAGTTACAGCAACCAAATTCCCACTGGATCCAGCAATTGAACCCTTTCTCTCTAGAGAACAGTTTTGTTCTGTGCATCATGTATCACATCAGAGTATGACTTACAAGAAGAAAGAGGGTTCTAAATGATGCTAAAAATCATGTTAGTGTTCCAACATAAAGATATTTCATTCTGAAGCAGATAGTATGACTAATACCCAAAGGGAAAACATTTTAATATATATAACTGTGACTATTTACATATTTCAGTTTACTACTTTAATTTAGAGACCTACCTTGTTTTACATTTAAAGCACTGTCACTAAAGTTTTCCTTCAATATCATCCACTCTAGTTGAACCAAGTTGATATCTGTTTCATACTCTTCTTTCCCTTATTTGGAATTATCTCCCAGCATTTCCTTAAAATCTTTAATATAAACTTTTGCCTTGTATGTGTCATGGGAATATAAGGACTTGAGTCAACTTTCAGTAGGACAAATAGGAATTACAGATGATATAAGAGCTAAAGAAGTGTGGCTAAGCCCATACAGAATGTGAGCACAGGTAATTAATGCACTCCGAGAGTGAGGGGGGAAACTGAAGAGCAGGTTTAAGAGACTGCTGGTTCCCTGCTCCAATATCCATTTTCCTCTTTCTCCTTAGAAGGATATTTTTATATTATTATTTTTAGCAGGGCATATCACATTGCAGAATAAAAGACTACATGTCCCAGGATCCTGCCTGGCCTGAAGGTGCCACATGACAACATTCTGGACAATGAGATCTAAATAGAAATGATGCTTCAAGGAATCTGTCTTGGATGGAAAAGGTAACTTTTCTGCTCTGTTGCCTCTCCTTCTGCTTCTAGCTTTCAATGCATACATGATAGCTGGGGTTCAGCAGCCATCTGTGCTATGAACGGATCCTGAAAATGCAAGCCACATGCTGGCACAAGTAGAGAAGAAGGATGGAAGCCTGCAACCTTTCACAATCCACCACCAAACCATCCAAGACCATCCACTCCCACGGTCCTTTTCCATGAGAGAAAAACTGGGTCCTACTGTGTTGTTGCAATTGGTTTTTGTAACCAAAAGGAATTACAACTAACACAGTAAAAAAATCAATATACAGAAAACACCATTTGTCTTTTTCCTCTTCTACACCCCTGCATGGGTCAAACAGTATCAATTTCTCACACACTTTCCCCAGACTCCTCCTTGCATTACCTTGCAATCTCATTGTTTTCCCTGGTTTTTCTCCTCTATATCAACCTGACATTAAATAAACTGTTGGCTATTGAAAAGTTATTTCTAAAAGGGAATATATTATCATAATATTGTCAAACTTTTTAAAGTGATTTGTTTTTAAAGGGCAAGTTAAAAATATAATCCTGACACAACAGAATTCATCCAACATTTATTAAATGCCTTCTATGCCCTAGGCACTGGGGACACAAAGATGAATAATAGAGCCCATGCCTTTGAAAATCTCACAGCTTAGTATGGGTATGGAATGATTAATCCTAACAGGAATACAAGGGTAGACTTCCCAAAAAAATTCACAGGGTAGGAGGAAGGTGACAACAATGTGGAGGATATCCCAGACAGAGAGAACAGCCTAGGCAAAAGCATGTCCAGACCATAGAGATCAGTAACTGTAGAGTGTGCTGGAAGCAATGCAAGCTGGAAGCATTTTTAAGCTGCCCTGTATGTCTCACCAAGGAATCTGAAGTTATGTTTCGCAGCAAGAAATCAAAGAATTCCCAATCTACCAACTGACCTACATCCCTTACCCTAAGTTTATAAAAGACCATGAAGTGTTTTTGCTCTCTCAAAAGCTAATACCTCCCTCACCCCATCCCACCCCACTGTGGGAATTTCATCCACTTCTGCAAATACCTCCCCTCTTTCCTGTATCATCTTTGTACCTCTCTCAACTCGATCATTTCAATCAACACACAAACATGTTAGCATCTCTTAAAGAAACAAACCCCTCTTGACTTTACAACTCTAGCCACCACCCCATTTTCCTGCTCTTCTTCACAACAAAATTTCATGATATGGTGAAATTTTCTGTTTCACCAATTCTTCTCTCCCCATTGTCTTCTCAACCAGCTCCACCACTCCACGGACACTAGTTCTGTTAGGCCACATAGGACTCTCACATTGCTAAATCCAAAGGTTATGTCTCTCATTGAATGTCCCTGTAGCACTGGACAAAGTGACCCTTCTCAAAACACTTTTTATTTCTTAGATCATACACGAGGAGGATCTGTCTTTAGTTCAGCACCACATTCTAAGCAAACACATAAGAAAGCAATCAATAATGTTAGTAGGATGAATAAGACAGAAGTACAAGCATATCAAGAATTGCAGGTGAGCAGTTTAGGACTTAAGTCAGGATAAAAAAGCTCATTAGTACTGATAAAGCACCAACGTGAGGAATCTCTTGAGAAGACATAACTAATAACCTGGAGTAATGTTTGATTTTGGAAATCAGTTCTGCTCATTTTTACTCGTAACTTTTGAGAATCCTTTTGGTAAACAATTCTTCAAAGATGAAGGTGCTGGGACACTATCCCCTGTAGTGATTAGGTTTTACATGTTAATATCTTAAAAAGAACAATACATATACCGCTCATCCTTAATAAACTATCTACTTAACAATTACTTATGAAGAAGAATGCTTTGTAAAACTAATACAAGTATGTCAGTTTTTGACACCTGCTGCTGGATTAGGTGCAGGGTAAGTAAGTGCAGAACACTTAGGGGAACAGAGTCAAGTCCTGGAGGATGAACTGATACACATATACACACACAAGTATCTATTTATGCACATGTGTATATTTTAACTTAACTGTAGATTCAGTTATACATATATTTATATGCATAGATCAAACTGAACATTTTAAGGTTAAAACAGATGGCTCCCTCCCTAACCTAATACTTCCATTAACTGACCAACTACAGGGCCCAATCACCTGCTTCTGCAAAAATAACATGATAATGGGTAGTATAAGTTAAAGTCTGAGATAAGCAGTTCTTACACACTTAGAAGCCCTTACTAATTCTCCCATCATCTAACTTTAGGCCATTCCAAATACGAATTAAATAAAGTTTTACGGTTTTCTATTAAAGAAAATAACTTCTTTTTTTTTAAATTGAGACGGAGTCTCAGTCTGTTGCCCAGGCTGGAGTGCAGTGGCGCGAGTGCACTCAGCTCACTGCAACCTCTGCTGCCCAGGTTCAAGTGAGTCTCGTGCCTTAGCTTCCAGAGTAGCTGGGACTACAGGCTTGTGCCACCACACCTGGCTAACTTTTTTGTATGTTTAGTAGAAACGGGGTTTTGCCATGTTGGCCAGGCTGTTCTCGAACTCCTGACCTCAGGCGATCCGCCTGCCTCAGCCTCCCAAAGTGCTGGGATTATAGGTGTGAGCCACTGTGTCCAGCCAACAACTTCTAATAATGTTCTCTATATAGAAAATGGCTAAAAATCTTACGTAACATCTCATTTAATCCAATTATACAGTGGTATCTTCCCATGGTAGGAGGAAAGGATATATTATTGTAAAATTCAATGGGGACAATTTTCATGATCTGTAGTTTTTCCTTTTTTCCCTCCATTCCTTCTCCAATCACCGTGGTCCTACCATGCCTAATCTGTACTCCAGCTGTGACTTTTGCCGATACCTGAAAGTAAACCTTACGTGAATGCACAACTTTCAGAACTCTACCCCTCACTTATCTATATGCCTTTTGGATACGTTTAATGTCCAATAAAGTTACCCTTCTGTAATATAATTCACTAGTGAGTTATTTTTAAAATGCCACACTCATTAAGGCATCTCCAATAAGTCATTGCATGACTTATAACAAATATGTACTCTTTCAAGAATATGATTTTCTAATCCTATTTAGCTCTTTGTATGAAATAAGAAACA
Source organism: Callithrix jacchus (assembly GCF_049354715.1). Lineage (NCBI taxonomy): Eukaryota > Metazoa > Chordata > Mammalia > Primates > Cebidae > Callithrix > Callithrix jacchus. The sequence continues at coordinate 37,118,273 of NC_133504.1, forward strand.
CTCAAATTTGTCTTCACATGCAAGTGGCCAACAAACATATGAAAAAAATGCTCAACATCAATAATTATGAGAGAAATGCAAATCAAAGCCACAATGAGATACCATCTCACACCAGTCAGAATGGCTATTACTAAAACATCACAAAACAACAGATGCTGGTCAGGCTGTGGAGAAAAGCAAATGCTCATACACTATTGGTGGGAATGTAAATTAGTTCAGACACTGTGAAGAACAGGTTGGAGATTTCGCAAAGAAATAAAAATAGAACTACCATTTGACCCAGCCATCTCATTACTGGGTATACAACAAAAGGAAAAGAAATCATTCCACCAAAAAGAAACCTGCACTTGCACATTCATCTCAGCACTATTCACAATAGCAAATACATGGAATCAACCTTGGGGCCCATCAGTGGCGGACTGGATAAAGAAAATGTGGTTCATGTACACCATGAATACTACACAGCCATAAAAAAGAATGAACTCATGTCCTCTGCAGCAACATGGGGCTGGAGGGGGCAATACAGAAACAGAAAACCAAGTATCAAATGTTCTCGCTTTTAAGTTGGAGAGCTAAACATTAGGTACTCATGAACATAAACATGGCAACAATAAACACTGGGGACTACAAGAGTGGGGAGGAAGGAAGGGGGCAAGAATTGAAAAGCTACCTAATGGAGCTCACTATCTGGGTGACGGGTTCAATCAAACCCAAGCTTTAGCATCACACAATATACCCTGGTAATAAACCTGTACATGCACCCCCCTGAAGCTAAAATAAAAATTGAAATTAAAATAAATAATCCCTCTCAAAAATAAGTAAATAAATTTGTCTTTCGTCTCTGCCACATATAGAACCACTCATCCACTGTTGTACCCCCTTTCATTGCTAAAAAACTTGCAAGCTCTCAGAGTAGTCACTTAACTCATCATGTAGCACCAGCAAGCAGAAAGTAGGTCTGTGATTTGTAAACTCAAGTAGCTCATTGTTTGTCATGTGAATCATAATGAGAATAGTATTTAAACCTCTCCAAACTGATTAGTTAAATGTCTTGTTTCTCCATTTATTCTCATTATAGCTGCCAGCTCTAATTTAAAATGTGATTATTAAAAGTACCACAGCACAATTTTAATTTTTAAATTATGGGCATAGTTGGTATCAATGAAGAAGAAGCACTAATTGTAAATGGACACAGTCAACATGGTAAAAATACATGATATGCCCATTTCTTTCAACCTTCTGCCAATGTTACTAGAGACCTAACTTACCAACAGTCCTGGCTTTCCAACCAAGTTATACAGCTTTGTAAAGTAAAGCTCTCACTAATGCCACCATTACCAATGCTTCTGTAACTATTTCCTTCCCTAAACTACACTTGCATTCTAGATAAACTGATTTCATTCTTTTGCCCTCACTCAAGCTGTTGGTTGTGTTTGGATTATCCTCACTCGATCCTATCTCTGTGCCATCACTCATGTTCTTTATCATGGCTGCATTTTCTGTCTACTTCCCAACAATCTAAATTATAAACCCAACTCAAGAAGTATCCCCTTAAGAACCACTCTTGATCACCTTCCACATACATTAAAATACCCGTCTTTGAAATAATTTTGCATTCTGTATAGTCTTCGCCATGTCAATTTACACTGTACTACTTACCTGTTCAGAGACACCTAGGGAATTGTTTACATTTCATATGCAACGGCCTCATCATCCCAAGCAGCTACGAAGTTACATGACAGCAGAGGTAGATTACCTTGCCTATTTTGAATACTCTAGGACTTATTGTAGAGACCACATGGTAGGAGTGTGGTCAATGCAAGTTTCAATTAATGTTTGAAAAAACACTGAAACCTATAAAATAAGCAGAATAAGCCATAAATAAGCATGGAAAGGGTCCATGAAGCAAACCTCAATTTTAATGGCACTTCACTGTACAGCAGTTACTACTGCCAGTACATTTTCAGTTGTAGATACAGTATCTTAACACGCTTGTATGCCCAAATAATCAGACCCTAAAGTTCATGCATGAGAAGCCTCCACTCTCCATATGATCTTTGTCCTAATCTTTCTGATTTTCAGCCTTAATTATCATCCTCCTATTGGCAACTTGAAAGTTCCTAGACTAATGGCTACCCTGGGCTTAACTTCCCTTCAATCTTACAGTCCTTAGCTGGCCACCACATAAAAAAAAAAAAAATGAAGAGATTCCTCTACAAATGCTCTACATAAAAGATGTAGAAAGTTTTAAACTATCAGAGCAATAACAATGCTGTTTATGATTAAATACGGTACACGATTATTTCTATTAAAAGGCCCTACCTTTGGAACTTCTTTGATAAAATTGATTTTATTAAGAAAATCAAGTTAAGCATTTCAATAGCAGTGATTTTTAAGACTGTGACCAACATAAATTCAAAGAAGAGTCTCAGTATAACAATAATGGTTCATGTCTTAAATATCTAGCATAGGCCAGATGCAGTGGCTCACGCCTATAATCCCAGAACTTTGAGAAGTCAAGGTGTGAAGACTGCTTGAGGTCAGGAATTTAAGACTAGCCTGAGCAACACAGCAAGACCCCATCTTTCTCCCCCGCAAAAAAATTTTTTTTTTCAAATCAGCAGGGCATACTGGCATGTGCCTGCAGTCCCAGTCACTTGGGAGGCTGAAGAGAGAGGATGGCTTAAGTCCAGGAGGCTCTGGGCTTGAGGCCACAGTGAGCTAAGATTGCACCATTGCACTCAAGCCTAGATGACAGACTGAGACCCTGTCTCTTTAAAAACCAACCAAACAACAACAAAAAACTGGCGGTGGCTCACACCAGTGATCCCAGTATTTTGGGAGGCCAAGGTGGGAGGATTACTTGAGGTCAGAAGTTTGAGACCAGCCCGGCCAACAAGGTAAAACCTCATCTCCACTAAAAATAAAAAACTTTGCAGAATGTGGTGGTAGGCACCTGTAATACCAACTACTTGGGAGGCTGAGGCACGAGAATTGCTTGACCATGGAAGGCAGAGGTTGCAATGAGCTGAGATCGTGCCACTTCACTCCAGCCTGGACAACAGAGCAAGACTCCGTAACCCTACCCTACAAAATAAACATTGCATACTCTTTTATTTTTTCAAATAGATTTTTAAATCACTGATAAATTAGTAGAAAAAGACTCTATGAGTTAACATAAAACCTAGGTAAACTACCTCCTTCTCTAACAAATAAAGAGCTAGATACACATTTAGAAATAACAGTCTGAACCTATCTTTAATAAATTCCTAGCCTTCCAGAAGTCAGCAGCCAAACAATAATATATTGGTTCATTATTATACTGTGACTTTATTAGAAAATGTAGGCTTCATCATTCATAGAATGGGGTAATTAAACAAAATTTTAAATTCCACAATTTCTATTACAATTTTTTAAATATACCGATTTAGGGCACTTAGGGGCAACGAAGATTGTCAATGTTTTCCTTTCCATTATGTACAACAGCGTAAAGCAAAGGTACATTAGAAAACCATTTCTAAATCTGCACCTTTAGATCATTTTCATCTATTGCTTTCCAGCCCCACAGCTGCTGCAAATGATGTCTTTGAAAAAATTATGTAGGAAAAACTCCTTCTTCTTACTACCCTCTGCCTGTCAATTATTTTAATAAATCATCCTACAGTAACCAAGAGTGTAAGCAGCACCTCGTGAAGTTATATAGTACACGACCTTACAACACAGTGGCCACAACCACTTCATAGGCTTGAAAAAAAGCATCACAGTTTGCACTGTTCCTATATTCACCTATGCCAAATATTCTCTCTGATCCCACACACTCCATTTTTAAATTACCTTTGCTAGCAATCTTCTGTTGATACAAAGAAACTGAATTCATTTCAAGTAAGACTTTTAAGAAAACAATAACTATAAATTGTTCCTCGCTTCAATACAAATTGTAATTCAAATGAGAGTTTAGCTCTATCTTAAGGCAACAATATATGTAACAACATAAAATACATGGCCTTACAGGCACTATATAAATATTAATGTTTCAAAACTCGACAAATTTCTAATAGATTAAAAATAAAACTCACAAAAACAACATTCATAATCACTGAAACTGCTTGAAGTGGGGAAGAAAAATGAGCAAGCTATCACTGACAGTCACATAGGAATTCATAGGCTTACAAATCTTACCAAGAAACAATACTCATGTTTGAACAACCAAAGTAAAGGTACATACCCAAACAACTCTCATCTATCTAGAATGGTAAAAATGAAAAAAAAAATTAGAAAAACATGAAATGCTGACTTAAATGTCAACTGAGGATTTCAATAAGGCTAATTAAATCTGGAAGCCAAATGACAGGTTTTCTGCCGTATATATCATCCTTTTCACCGGATGAAATCATGTGTTGAAACAATTTCAGAGGAATTAGTTAAAAATATAAAAAATGTTATTCAAGATACTTTGGTACTTTCAAGGTGAATTACCCATCAAAACAAGCTGGCACTTTCAAGAGAATGCTCAGTTGAATTATTATACACTAATAACCAATTTCCAGGTTTACATGATAAAAAACATGGGGTGAAGATCATCTGTGAACTAGTTGTTTTATGAAACTGGACTGTCAGTAGTATCTAATCCATATGGAACCTCCGCATTTTCTATTGAGGAAGAGAAATAGATACTGAATCACTAATGTCAATCTTTACCATAATACCACTAACATCTTTCTCATTAAAACAATCTCAGTACTATTCCCAAGGCAACATCCCCAAAGGAAACAAACAACTTGGACAGTGCAAATGTCAGCAGGTGCAACATGAAGGAATAACCTATATATAGTACTAGCATTAGCTTGTCATTCAGTCTGAACCGCCATTCCCTTTTTCACCCTATTAAAGTACTAACTGGCAAGCACTTGACATGCAGCCAGAAAAAAAATAACTTATGTCATCTTTTAAAATAATCAGACATAGAGTCCAATGTTCTCAAGAAATAAGTCTGAACTGCAAGTCCTCTTTTTTCTAGGAGTTTTCTGAACATTAAATTCCCTTTCCAGAAGTTAGAACAAGCTGTTACTTAACTAGCTGATAATGGCTGGTAGTCAAAGATGACCATTACTGGTTCTTCACTGTTCTAGGGCTTCAGTCTTATGGAGTTAGTTTGTACAACAGACTCTGTATTAAGATGATGATGCAGTCACAATCAGTGATCTTTTTAAGACATAAATCTCAAATTACATTTGCTACAGCATTATTTGTAATAAAAAGTATCAAAAATGTATCCTTTAAAATTATTAACTACATTGTGGACATTCACATAACTGAATGTTAAATAGGCATTAAAAGTTATAAAGAGGAAGCACCGACCCAAGTTATGTCCACCCACCAATTTTGCGATAGAAACGTGTCAGGGAAAGCTATGCACCCCAGGGGTTGGAAAAACCACACTAGGCAAAGAACTTGCATCAAAATCAGGACCGAAATACATTAACGTGAGTGACTCAGCTCGAGAAGTCTGATTATCAGCTATCATGGAGTCTGGCAAGATGGCTTCTCCCAAGAAGAATCCATATCGAAAGATGCACAGATGATGGCACAAATCCTGAAGGATGGGGGGGATTACAGAACATGAGCCAGCAGTTATAAATCAGTTTTTGGGGTTTGCCTTCCGATATGTGAACACAATTCTAGATGATGCAAAAATTTCTTCAAGCTATGCTAAGAAAGCTACTGTTGATGCAGATGACATGCGACTGGCAATCTAGCGCTGCACTGACCAGTCTTTTACCTCTCCTCCCCCAAGAGATTCCTTATTAGATATCACAAGGCAAAGAAATCAAACCCCTTTGCCATTAATCAAGCCATATTCAGGTCCTAGATTGACACCTGATAGGTATTGCTTAACAGCTCCAAACTATAGGCTGAAATCTTTACAAAAAAAGCATCAACTTCTGCGGGAAGAGTAACAGTCCCACGGTGAAGTGTTGGTTCTGTTACTAGCAGACCAAGTACTCCCACACTAGGCACACCAACCCCACAGACCATGTCTGTTTCAACTAAAGAAAGGACTCCCATGTCCCTCGCGGGGCAAAGGTTTACAGTACAGATCCCTACACTTCACAGTCTCCATCTGTAAAAGCTTCAATTCCTGCAACATTCAGCAGTTCAGAATGTTCTGATTAATCCATCATTAATTGGGTCCAAAAACATTCTTATCACCACTAATATGGTGTCATCACAAAATACTGCCAATGAATCATCAAATGTATTGAAAAGAAAACATGAAGATGATGACAATGATAATTTGTAATCTAGCCTTGGTGCATGTAACGTGTATAGTTGGTCTTGAATGCATTGTACCGATAATAAACATGCATGCTGGATGTTTTCAAATTGTGTTTTAGAAAACTTTAATAATATTTAATGAGTAAATACCATTACCATACTTTTCAATTGAAATTAAGGTTTTTCATCAGCCTTAAAAGTTTAAGAAAAATAAAATTGTCATTCATTAATCTGAAAAAAAAAAGTTATAAAGAGTAAACCTTTTTATGAAAAGTTTTAAATATTACAAGGCAACACATATATTCTTTAACTGGAATAAGCAACACATTAAATAATATTTAAAACATGATCTTAAATACATGCAAATAAGTCTAGAGAAAAAATACATTAAAGATTATCTTGGATGAGAGGATTTTAGCTGATATTTTTTCTTCTCTTTATTTTTGAAAATGTATGTAGTAATTATTACTTTTTACATTAAATTATATGTAATTTTAAAAATATGCCAATGTTTAAATACTGTTTGCCAGCACCTTCTTTTTTTTAATTGCATTTTAGGTTTTGGGGTACACGTAAAGAACATGCAAGATTGTTGCATAGGTACACATGTGGCAGTGTGATTTGCTGCCTTCCTCCCCTTCACCTATATCTGGCATTTCTCCCCATGCTATCTCTCCCCAGCTCCCCACCCCCTGCTGTCCCTCCCATTTCCCCCCAACAGACCCCAGTGTGTAGTTCTCCCCTCCCTGTGTCCATGTGTTCTCATTGTTCAACACCCGCCTATGAGTGAGAACATGCCAGCACCTTCTTTTAAGTTCTGAAATAGAATCAGACAGAACCTCCAAAAAGGGACCAAAAAGTAGGTCCTGAGTCTGAAGGAGTAGAAGAGTATTACAATTCCAATGGAGACATTCCTGCAGGAAACAGAATTCCTAGAATTATTGAAGCTGGTCACTCCAGGCTTTCTAGGCAGATTTCCAGGAGGTAAAACCACGCTCCATCCTGTATTACCAGAGTTTCCTCACTCATAAAATACAGGTAATATCTGTACCTACTTCAAGGAGAGTTATGAAATTAAATTATTTAATATAGACAAAGCATTTAAAATGGTACCTGGTAAATGGGAAATACTGTAAAGGCTTAGTTATTTTGTCATCATTCTTTTATTACTATTATTTTTACCACTACAATTATCACCATCTCTATTACTACTATCACCACCAGCAATGCTAGCCTCATTTCTAAGACTACTGCTACTACAGGAACAAACAGGCAATAGAGCTTCCCTCCCTCATGGGACCATTTTCCAATGAGAATATGTTTGCCAATTTAATCTCAAAGAAGTAGAAGGGCAAAGAGGCATGAGAATCACACCCGAGATTATTTTTAATTGGATGCAACGTGCCTCTGGCACTCCTTCACCAGCATTCTTGCCACCAAAGGCCCACCCTACTTGCGTCAGCTACCACACCCAGGCTGATCTTTCTCTACAGTGTAAAATTACCTCTGCTTGTTTCAGACCCTGACCTTTTATAAAAATATGTTCACATCTTAAAAATAGATTCCTAATATGACCCTGACTCATTCAGAATATTTATCAACAGGACATTTGAATATTTTTATAGAAGCGTTAAGTAGCAGAAAGTAGCAATCCATATACTTTGATAAACTTAGTCAATTCAAATAAAATATTTTTTTAGTAATTCAAAATAAAAATACTTAAAAATTTAAAACCTTTAGTGAAAATACTTACCTGTGAAAAGTACACAGAAACATAACTACTGAAACTCAGTGGCTGATATCCCTGGGGAACCTGAACCTAGGCAATTATGTATGTAGCAGATGAGCTCTAACCCTTTCTGGCCACAACTGGTTGGAACAGAGGAATACATCCACCCCAACTCAGGCCAGTCAGACTGTATCCTGAAGAATCTAAAAACAATACCAGCACTGCAGTCAAACAATGTAAACATCAGGGACATAGGCCATAACTGAGTCTTCAGCACATACAAGCCAAAGACACAGGGAGGAAGAAATTAACAGCCTTACAGAGCAGGAAGCCAATCCACAGACAAATGCAAAAATGAAAGACCATATGGTCTTGAGAAGCAAAAAAAGTCAATGAAAGTCCCTGGCTTTCCATTTCTAGTCCCATGTGGTCTTAAGGAACTTTCTTTGCTTCTCTTCAAATGTTTATGAGACTGCCTACTGTACTCAAGTTAGTCCCACTTTATCTAAGATATCTTGAGCTTAGATTTTATTCCCTAGGAACAAACGTGCCCTCACCATAGCTGACCTGATCATGTGACAAATGCACATGTCATCAGCATGCTTTCTGTTCTTGCCCTTGGTTAAATAGATTAAAACAGTGTATATAAAACAAAGTCATTTCATAAAGATTCATGCATCAACACCCCAAAGCACTGTCTTGCTTTGTATCCACAGAAGAAGATATAGGAAGAGAAATAAATTTTAGAAAAGAATCAATTCTGCAAAAGAATTTTAAGTCTCATGGATAATTTATTACAGAATGTCTCTACAATACCTGCTTCTTGGAAGAAACATGGATTCCTTGATGAACACGGAACCAGAAAGAAGGATATACCAGCAGGTCCCAATATCATCAGGACTGGAAAAAAAAGGTAATAGAATCAGATTGTTACCTATAACAACAACATAAAAAATTAAAACATATAGCACAAAGTGCAGCACCTGCATTTTAAAATAATAAAGAACAATAGCATAAAACATATTTATAAAAATATAATTATTCAACTACTGGAATCATTTTTCAAATTATTTTCTATCCCTGAAATACGCAAAAGATATTTATCAATATTTTTAAATGTTTTATGTGTTCCTTAGACCTGCAGTACCTATCATTCTAAGTTTTATCTTTTACCTTTTTTGAACATGAAATACTTTCACTTACTTCATATAATGAAAAACTACCAAAGAGCTATCAGTGAAACTTACTATTCCTAACCATGTTCCCTGTCTAGCAAGTTCTCACATTTCTCCACTATTTCTTCAGTATTCTTTTAGAACTTCTTTATGCATATGCACACAGTAACAAACATATATTCTTATCCCTTATCTTATCACAAAGGAAAGAATTGTGTAGAGTACGCTCTCTCTCTCTCTCTTTTTTTTTAATGAGACCGAGTTTTGCTCTTGTTACCCAGGCTGGAGTGCAATAGCGCGATCTCGGCTCACCGCAACCTCCGCCTCCTGGGTTCAGGCAATTCTCCTGCCTCAGCATCCTGAGTAGCTGGGATTACAGGTACATGCCACCATGTCCAGCTAATTTTTTGTATTTTTAGTAGAAATGGGGTTTCACCATGTTGACCAGGATGATCTCGATCTCTTGACCTTGTGATCCACCCGCCTCGGCCTCCCAAAGTACTAGGATTACAGGGTGAGCCACCGCGCCCGGCTGAGTATGCTCTCTTTTAGGAGCACACTCTACACAATTCTTTCCTTTGTGATAACTCTTAAGAGACCTTTTCTTCAGAAGATGGCTTTCTTGAGCATTGTTTCTTACTGCTGTAGAGCATTCCTTTCCATTGTCTGAATGTGCCGTATTTGACTTAAGCAACCCCCTACTGACAGTCATTTCCCACTGTTTTCAATTATTGGGCAACTGTATAAGCACAAATAAAAACTGAATAGTATTTTGTACATACAGTAGTAACTGGAAGATAAAGTCCCAGGAAGGCAACTGTTGGGTCTAGGAGCACATACATAGTAATCTTATTAGATACCATCAAAATGTCTTCCACAGGTAGTTAGCGATTTATATGCTAGCCTACTTCCCCACAACCTTACTAATATAGTTTGTTATAATTTAACAACTACTGAAAAATTTTATGTGGAAGGCTTTTCTGGATGTTTAGAATATGTCAGGGAACAACAACAGAAAGATCCCTGACCTCATGGAGATTATATTCAAGTCTCATTGAGAAGCCATTTGAACAAAGGAGATGAGTTAGCCATGGGGATCCTGAAGGGATCGGCATTTCAGGCAAGAGGCAGGAAGGATCAGGAGTGTGGTGCAAAGGCCGTGGGCTGCCACTGCCTCATAAGGTTAGGGTAACTGAAGTGCCTCTTGATTTTTCCGTCAATCTGCTTGATGAAAATAATATCTCAACTTTTTTTTCATTTGTTTTTCTTATGAGACTACCTTTTTTTATGTTCATGAGTCATTCCTATTTCTATTTTGTAAAAATCACTTCATAACTTTTAACTAAGTCTCTATTAATTGTGAGGTTTTTTTGGGCTAGGCACAGTGACTCACACCTGTAATCCCAACACTTTGGGAGGCCCAGGCAGGCGGATCACCTGAGGTCAGGAGTTTACGACTAGACTGGCAAACATGGTGAAACCTCATCTCTACTAAAATTACAAAAAAATTAGCCAGCATGGTGGCTCGTTCCTGTAATCCCAGCTACTTGGGAGGCTGAGGCAGATGAATTGCTTGAACCCAGGGGGTGGAGGTTGCAGTGAGCTGAGATTGTGCAACTGCACTCTAGTCTGACATGGCTGAGAGACTCTCTGAAAAAAAAAAAAAAAATGAGTGTTTAAAATTTTTTCAGGCACCTTATAAAAACTGGCCTTCTGAAAACATGGGCTGTGAATACCTTTTCCCCCAGTGTGTGGCTTACCCTTGGACTTGGTTGATGGTGCTTTCTGCCATGTGTAAGTTTTTTTATCGTGAATAGTCAATTGCATCAAATTTATTAATTAGGATACAAACTCAGCTACTATTAAAACACAAATCTAAACCTAACAGTGACATAACCAAGGAGGAAGTTCATTTCTCTCTCACACACACAGTAGTCTGAACACTAGAAGTACAAGACTGATAAGGTGTTTCCATGACATTGGGAAGCCACACTCTATTTTGTGGCTCAACCGTCCTCAACCATGGCTTCCATTTATATTTTAGGGTGGCAGGTCCAAATCTCACCACCACACCCATGTTCCAGTCAATGGGAGGAGTAGAAAAGAAACACAGAGCACACCCCTTTCTTTCAAGAGTAACAACATGGATGCTGCATACCATGTTCCTCTCAGATGCCAGTGACCCATATGCATGTTGTAAGGTTGTCTTCAGCAATTTTTGCCAACTCTTTGTTTTGTTTGGTTTCTGTACTGTGCCATTAAAAAGTTTTTAGAAGACACTAAATTATATTTACAACTCTGAAAAATTACATTACTTAATAATGTCAATTACTATCACCTAATCACTTTCACTGTGCTAACTGCTTCCAAAGTGAATCAGCAGTTGAGTATCTTTCCCCACAAGTCCATTCTTCACCAAATTCATGACTACTTAGCTCAACAGCAACGCCTCAAGAAATACAAAGGAAGAGTGTTAAATAAGAGTTTCGTTTGAATGCAGAACCATAAAAATAAAATGATTTCAAGTGAAAATGCAAAGTACTTCAAAGAATAATTCATATTTTTGTCTCCTTGATTTTTAATCATTACTTCTTGCAACCAGCAATCATTTGTGAAAAGAAAAAAATGTATTTGTCTTTATTGATATGACAGCATTATTCTTAAATTCTGATTTATGCCAAGTAAGAATGTTATTCCAGACTCAAAACTAGATTAATAATTTTTAAGTAACAAACGGTAAAACATTAAAATAGGAAAAAAAAATTCTGTAAACTTTTTAAAAGCTGTTTTTATAATGTTCCCTTTAACACACACACACACACACACACAGGTTAGCCCAAGGAAGTAAAATCTAGAAAAATAGAAAATTAAGGTAGATCACCACTTCCTAACTATGTGGCCTTAGGCAAGTTACTAGAGCAGCTGCAAGGATTAAATGAAAAAATGATCATTAAATGCAAATAATTATTCAGTAACAATGAATAGCATTAACATGTTAAAAGTACAAAAAATGGCACCGTGATCTAGATTAATTGTGACAGAGAGAATATAACAAACATTAGCTGGCTTCTCAACTATTTCATGTCTGTCAACTCTGAAGGCAAAAATAACATAGACAAATTAAGGACAAGGCTTATAAATTCAGCTCTCGTGGCACTGATAATAAAACACACATGAAGTAAAAGGCAACCAAGGTTCGAAGTTGATAAAATACTGTGGCAGTGAATGCTCTGCCATCCTTAACACCCATCGATTAGCCTATATTTAGGGTTGACTCTGTATCAGGAAATCCATGAGAAAGATTTGAGGATATAAAGGTTAAGTGGTAATCTGTACCACTTATTATAATTTTGTTTATCTGATAGATAGGCTGTTTCTCTACATTCTCAAAAGAATCCAAAGTTAACATGCAAGAGTTATATTTGCTTTAGTAGGCATTTGCAGAGAATGACCATTCAATCATCATTTACTAAATTCAGTGAGCATTTACCATATGCCAGGCCACATATGATAACCAAAATTTCTTCGAGTTGTCTCTTCTAAGGATTCAGATTTTGTAAAAAATAAGTTAATTAGAACTAAGAATACAAAAAAAAGTGAATCTTATTTTACAGATGTTCTGGAAATAGTTGTAAGCTAGAAAAATCCTTCTCTCCTCCCTTTTACCCATCCCCCACAGAATTTATGTTTAGTTTCTGTTATGAAAATTCCTTTCTGTGAGGGGTCTCCATCAAAATCTGTTTTATTTAGTCTTACTAGTCCGGAAAATTCCCCTTACTTTATTAGAAAGCACTGTACTAACCATGCTTACTCTTTTCACTTACAATTATGCCTCAGACAGGCAGTGTTTCGGTGTGGGGTACAATGTGCTTCCCCTTCAAGATCTGCAAACACTTCCTTTCCACAGTGCAGCTGTTACTGGAGGGGTTTTTACAGCATTTTTACATGTGTATGTAAAAATGGAAAAGCGATGGCTTTTAAGAAAAATGAAACTGAAATTATAAAAATAATACTTAGTAGTAACAGCAGTAAATTTTTCAATACTTAGAGAGTATGCAAATTGAGAGCTCACTTCCAGGTAATAAAGCTGGTTAAGAGAAGACTGACAATAAGAATAATAGCACAGACAGTGCCCAACTGCCAATGGTCCGACAAGCTTTCTCCTCTTTACGACGCACTCAACTCGAGTACCAAACGATTCTGCTTTTCACTTTCAGTACAATATTCAAAAAATTACATGAGGTACTCAACAGTTTGTTGTAAAACAGGCTTTGTGTTAAAAAGATCCTGCCTAACTGTCGGCTAATGTAAGTGTTCTGATGTTTGCATTAGGCAAAGTGTATGTGTCAGTTCTCTCTCTGCCATAAATAACTGCCTGGGATTGGGTAACTTGAAAAGAGGTTTAATTGACTCACAGTTCCGCAGGCTGTGAGAAGCATGGCTGGGGAGGCCTCAGGAAACTTACAATCATGGGGGAAAGCAAAGGGGAAGCAAGCGCTTCTTACCATGGCAGAGCAGGAAAGAGAGCAGAGAGAGAAGTGTTAAACAACCAGAACTCATGAGTACTCATCCACTATTAGGAGAGCAGCAAGGGGAAATCTGCTCCACAATCCAAGTACCTCCTACCAGGTCCCTCTCTCAACACTAAGGACAACAATTCGACACAAGATTTGGGTGGGGACACAGAGCCAAATCTTATCATTAGGCTAAGCAATGATGTTCAGTAAGCTAGAGGCATTAACTGCATTTTCACTTAGGATATTTTCAACATATGGTGGGTTTATTGGGATGAAACCACATTGTAATTCAAGGAGTAGGTGTAGTGGTAGTAATAATAAATATCTAAGATTAACACTAAGATTCTATTCTATCCAGTAGTTCTCAAGCTTTGATATGCAAACGACTCATCTAAGATGTTAATTTAAAATGCATCGATCCCACCCATTTCCCCAGTTTCTGATCATTAGATGGGAGATCCATCAAAGTGACTTTTAAACAAACATCCTGGATGATTCTTATGTATGGGGCTTGCCAACTTTGAAAAAGTTTCAGAAAAATGATCTTGGTATGAAGTTTCACGAGGAACAAATGGAAGGAAAAAAAAGTACAACTTTATCAATATCCATGCAATTAGGTATGTGCATTGTAATAAAAAGTGCTATTTTAATTTTTCTCAAATAATTGCTTTTTTTTTTCTTTTAATTATGAGCAAAGGAGCCCCTTCAAGGTTTGCTGAAATAGTAATGCTTAAGCTTGAAAGAATCCTGACTGGTTTCCAAATAATCTGTCTGACACGACCAGTATTGGGCAGAAAAGAGAAATCCAGACTAAAGAGGTTCATATGGGAACACAGTACTTGCAAGTCTCTCTAATCAGCCAAATGTATGCTTAGAGAAGACCTAATTTCTCTTAGAATCTCAGAATTTGACCACAGAATCATGAGCTAGGAACCACAATGGACAACTGATTTGATTTCAATACAATGAAATCAAATCCTACAATCGACAAAACAAAAGTCACAAAAGCCCTGGTATATAACAAGGCACTTTAAAAGTTTCCTGTTTCTGTTTTTCATCAACAGGAAGGAAATTAATAAGGCCAAAGAAAACAAAACACAAACAGACCTTATAAAATGATTAGTTCACCTTGCACTGTAAACAGATAGAAAGCCTCTGAGGCAATCAGAACTGCATGATCCCCACTCAGCATTATCCCAAGTCTAAAACAAGAATAATGGGCAAGAGGGAAATACTTGATCTGACCCCCTCCTCTCCCACCTTTCTTCTTACTATCCCTCAACATAACCCACTGCTCCTGACTGACTGCTTTCCTTCTGTTCCTTCCAACTCTGCCACGCTGTTCAAGATGTTTAACTCTCTCCATCCACTGTACCTTAAGATGGCTCAAACACTACTTTAAGAAAATCTTCTCACTGTTTTCCAAACTCTAAAAAACTTATCCCATCTAATTTCATTGTTTAATGTTTTTCTCTAACGATTTCTTACTCCTGAGTATCTTCCTCCAACTACAATGAACTATCCTTTTAAAGCAGACACCTGGCGTCAAGCCTAGTAGAAACTGGGCAACGTTTCAGTAATCATTTGCTCAGGTAAATCAGATCAGATGACACCCTTCTGCTGAACTCCCACGGTCCTTCAGAGGAGAAAGTGCAGACCCCTGGCACAGCCCATGAAGGAAGGAGGAAAAGGCTGTGCAAAGAGTGCAGGTTCCAGAGTGCAGGTTCTGGAGCACAAATTCCTTCTTTCACACTAGCCATGTGATCCTGGGAAAGTCAAATTCTGAGATTATAGTTCCTCAACTGAAAAAGAGAAGACACTGGTATCTTCTTCACATCACTCCTTTTATTTAATGAAACTATATATAAAGAACCTTGCATGACGGTTAGAAAAAAATACTAGTTCCCTTCATCTCCTTTCCTCTTTTGTAATCGTCTCTGAAAAGAACAACTTTCAGCTTTGCTTTCTGCTCCCAACCCCAACATTCCTTATGCTGTAAACTTCATCCTGTTCAGCCAGGCCACACACTTTTTTCCATCTATGCCATAAAGGTTTTGAACAAACCTGCTGTCTAGCTTCTAAATAGTATATTTTCTCTTGTAAATGTATTACTCATTCTTCTAGTTCCAGGTTAACTATCACCTCCTCTGAGAAGCGTTTTGGTATATTCCAAGGAAAGTGAGTCATTTTCTTCCAGCTTCCCAGAACTCTGTGTCCATGCTCATGTGAAGCAGATGCCAGAGTGTCATAATTATTTACATTAGGAGTTTCTCCCCAATAGTTATTCAACTCCTCTAACTCTTAAGTACCCCCAATATATACACTACATAATGCTTGACTGGCACGCAGATATTTCCTTAGTAAGTATGAATTGAATAGATAGGAACCCAGGTAAGGTATTAAAGTGTCTGAAGTCAAAGATGTGAACTTAAATGGAAAAATGGCGCCAGGATCTAAGAGCCTCCTTGGCAATATCCTAGAGATCCACAAGGTGGCACTCTCTCCATGGGAAAGAGCTGTCTGTGCCGGTCCACATTCTCATTTAAGGAGGCAGCCAGTAAGTGATCAAGTTGAAGCTGACAAGGGGATTGAAAGAACTACCAAGTCCAAAGAAAACTGATTAAATCAGCAAAGACAATTATATAAGAGGGCAAGAAAGTGACTGTGAAAATGCTACTTCATTCAGCTGTTAATACAATGTGAAAACTTAAGGGGAGCCCAGTCAGCCAAAAAGATTGCTCATGGTAGCCTGGCGCAGTGGCTCACCTGAGGTCAAGAGTTCGAGACCAGCCTGGCCAAAACAGTGAAACCCTCATCTATACTACAAATACAAAAATTAGCAGGGCATGGTGGCAGGCGCCTGTAGTCCCAGCTACTCGCAGGGCTGAGGCAGGAGAATCATTTAAACCCAGGAGGCAGAGGTTGCATTGAGCCAAGATCGTACCACTGAACTCCAGCCTGGGCAACAAGAGTGAAACTCCATCTCAAAAAAAAAAAAAAAAAAAAGCCAAAGGGGACTGACAAAACAGAGTGGCAGGTTCTGGAGAGGTGGCTGTGGGCAAAGGATGCTGAGCCTAGCATGGTCATCAGCTCAAAACAAGGCTCCCAACAGCCACAAACATGGGCATCTAAGTTTTGGGTGGGGGGTGGGGGGTGGAGAAGCAACACATAGAAACAGAAAGAATGGTACCCATGTAGAATCTAAGCAATCTGGAACCAGAAGTTAGTGCTTTCCCAGATGATCCTGGCAAAATATGGAACAAGGAGGGTATATGGGCTACAAGGGGAGACTTCCTCCCTTTTTAGCAGAGCAAGTGCAATATGGCATGGGCCAAGCCTGAAGCGGCCCAGGGGAGTGAGGAAGCTCCTCTGAATGTTTCATATGGGCAGCATTAACAAGGTCATTAAAACAGAGAACCAAAAGGATGGCAACTGCTTTGTGAATAAGAATAGGTAAGATGAGCACAGGCAAAATGTCCAGAAATAGTGGCTGAGGTGAGCCCATGACACGGCTACCACAGACGGGTTCTGCACAACTGAGAACCACGTATAGCATCAAATACCAATTTTGGTGTTATTTTGGAAAGGTCACTTTATACTATCCAGGATGTAATACCAAAGAGTATCGCATTCAAAGGACAAAGCTGTTGGCATCTGGAGAGAAGGAGACAGGAATCATCACCTAAGGCTATTGGTCCCATGTCTATAAAACAAGGGAAATAAAATGAAGACTAATAAAGGTTCCAATAACTACTTGGGGACAAAAAGGAATTTCAGAGGGCCAGCCACCCATGACAAAAAAATAGAAAAACAGCTTTATTTTCCTGTATCTGCTGTCTCACCAATACCACCCAACCAAAAGATAAAGAGACATCTTCCCAAGCTCCTCCCTCTTCACAGCCTATCATCACATTCTGTGGGTTCCCCTCCCAAGTCTCTATTGAAGCCCTTTGCTAGAGTTCAGGGTTCCATTTTTGCTCACCTATACTGCTGTTATTATACAGGCTTCTGGCCAGCTTAGACTTGTGCTTCCAAATATATGATTATGCCAAAAAAAACACATTGAAAATTACTTATTTACAACAAATTATCCTCTATCCCTCTATAGGCATCCAGCAGACAGTTGAGATCAGAGGTTTTCAATATCAAGAGCCCTTGGGATTTCAAGGTGTCCAAACCTCTTTCAACCATAATAGCTACTGCTGTCGGGCTGAACAGGATTTTCTATGAACAAAGTGTTCCGCAGCTTCAAAAAAATAAGTCCTAATAATGGCCCCCTTCCAATACACAGATGGCTTTCCAGATACACAATAATTTTAATCTTTCTCACAAATACATTACATCATTTCTGTTACTAGATTTATTACAATTTAAAAATTAGTTGTATATTTTTACTCCTCTGATGGAGTGCTAAGCTATAAGCTGAAAGACAAAGTCTGTATTATTTATTTCTGTGTAGCCAAATGGCAGAAAGGAAGCTCACTAAATAAATTAATGCAAAACATCACAGTAAACGTCCCTAACAATGATATCATGACAAAAGAAATATGAAGTGCATGTACTAAAACATGAAGCATACGGCAGATTTTAGAAGAAGCCCTAACCAGTGTTAAGGGCTGGGCATTTACACTTTCCACTATTGGAATAGCAAGATTTTATTAGAAAATGATAGCATTCATAATAGTTATGTGTAAATGTATCAATTATATATAAATTATATATAAATTCCCACAATATGAAAATAAATTTTTAAGTAGAATTTTGTTCTTTTTCTCAAAAAGTTATAAATTGTGAGGAAATTACTTCATTTATAATTAAAAACTCCGAAGAAGGGAAACACAATTTTAAGATTTTTTAAAAATTCTTATTTTCCAATCAATAGCAATTACAATGAATTGCAAACAACAAACAGGAAAAGTCAGTAAGATCAATAAGAACTCTGAAAACTGATGAAAGTATTAAAGACATTTCATCTATATACTGAAAATAAAGAGGACACCGCAGACATCCTTTTTTTTTTTTTTTTTAACTAGCAGGGTAACCAATTTAAACTACTAAAGAATCAATATAGCCAGATATTCTAAAGGCTCATTAATGGCATCATTTTTTTCATTATTTATTATTTTTATTGTTTTTAAGACAAGGTCTCACTGTCGCCCAGGCTGGAGTGTGGTGGTACACTCTTGGTTCATTGCAACCTCCGCCTCCTAGGCTCAAGTGACCTTCCCACCTCAACCTCCTGAGTAGTGCTGGGACTACAGGAATGCGCCACCACACTGGATAATTTTTGTATTTTTTTAGAGATGAGGTTGTGCCATTTTGCCCAGACTGGTGTCAAACTCCTGGGCTCAAGCAATCCACCCACCTCAGCCTCCCAAGGTGCTGGGATTACAGGCATGAGCCACTCTGCCTGGCCCAATCATTCTTAAATTTATAAAATTCATTTTTACAATGAAAAGGAGTAAAACACTGGGAGTTATAAAGTTATTCAATAAACATTAAATGAAGGAAAAATACCAATACAAACTGTGTGTGTGTGTGTGTGTGTGTGTGCGTGTAAAATAATATATCAAATAGACAATTCGGCTATAGTGAGGGTAAAGAAATAGATCCAAGGGCTCAAGGAACAATTTATCACATGTTATAAAAGAACCAACCTGAAAATTTGATTCTTGGAAACTACTGACGGGTTATGAAATGCGTCTTTTAGATTCATACGCTGTAATTTCATCTTCATAAGTAACCTGTTCTTTACCTAGAGTAGTAACCTGGGTCTCAGAAAAACTAAAGGCAACTTATACACACCCAGAGACAGAGTCAAATTCAAAGCTAAATCTGCCTAACTTCAGAACATAGGAGTCCCTATAGCAAGAAACTGGAATGCCTCTGCAAAACACTTTACAGAACCACTAACCCTCATATCAGAAAGGATCTGAAAAGCAAGCTCTATTTTTCCCCTATATCTTATACCCTAAACAGGTTTTTTTTCACTTTTATTCACTAAGCAGTTACATAGAAAATTGATACAAAGAATCTGACACTTGCTGATGTGTAACCAGTCATTTTATTAGGAAGTTATAAGATAATGAAGGTCTTTATCTATCTACAATCAACGGAGTTCCTTCTTTTGAATAAAAAATTGGAAGAAAAATAATCATTGGGAATAGACTAAATGCAAATTTTCATGGTAGGCATGAGAATGCAAACTGAAACATAAGCATAGTCCCTACCCTCAGGGAGATTACAGATTAATTGTATTTTTAACAATGTTTTCATTTAAATATTCTTCTGTTCAACATAAATACAAAACATTCTCATTTAAAGAGTAATATAAAAATATCATTGTCAAGAAGCCTTAAAGGCTCTCCATATATACATAAAACAGTCCTTCGTAAGTATCTGTGAGGGCATGAGTGTGCATGTGCGAGGGCTTGCATTTTCATATTTACATACATTCCATGCAAAGGCTAAGTCTTTAAAGATGTCAATTTTTAAAATAATTTAAAACCTTTGGTTTCTTTTTTTTTTTTTTTTTTTTTTGAGACAGGGTCTCAGTTGCCCAGGCTCAACCTCAGCTCACTGCAAACTCCACTTCTGGGGCTCAAGTGATACTCATGGCTCAGCCTCCTGAGTAGCTGGGATTACAGGCACATGCTACCATGCCAGGCTAATTTTCAAATTTTATTAGAGACGGGGTTTCACCATGTTGCCCAGACTGATCTCAAACTCCTGGCCTCAGGTGATCCACCCGCCTTGGCCTCCCAAAGTGCTGGCATTACAGGTGTGAGCCACCAGGCCCAGCCACGATTTTTTATGTCCACATATAAGCATAATAAGATTATGGATAGAAAAATAATTCAAAGATGGTGGTTACATCTTGCTGGGTAAAAACAGAAAACAGAAGAGGCTGGCTCTTTATCATGGCTCACACCTGTAATCCCCACACTTTGGTAGGCCAAGGTCAGTGGATCACTTGAGGTGAGGAGTTTGAGACCATTCTGGCTAATAAGTACTACAACTACAAAATTTAGCCGGGCATGGTGGTACATGCCTGTAATCCCAGCTACTCAGGAGGCTGAGGCACAAGAATGGCTTGAAGAAGCGAAGTGGGGATTGCAGTGAGCCAAGATCATGCCACTGCACTCCAGCCTGGGCAACAGAGCTAGATTCTGTCTCAAGAAAAAAAATTAGTAAGATTTGCAGTATTTTGCTTCCTAGAGTGGGGGTGGGGGGACTATCAAAATGACCTAAGTAGTAGATTAGAGCTTTTGTAATAATTTTTAAACAATTTACTGTGATGTAAAATAAAACAAAATTTCGTCACATCGGGAAGGAAAAAAATAGTGTAATCATTGGATATGAGTAAGAGAGGCAAAGGAACAACTTCAGGATGGAAGGCATTGTGGCACACTTAGGGTCCGGTTTAAGGTCTTAAACACAGGGCAGGAAGAAGAGCCGGAAGATACAAACAAGAACAGAAATAACTACATCATACAGGCAAAAAGACATCCCTTCCTCTTAGAGGCAGGAGTGGGACAACAGGTAAATGCAGATATAGATAAATTAGGGTATTTGAGATGAAGAACAAACTTGAGGCGGAGTTCACCAGAGGAGGTGTGGGAGAGCAGAAAGGGGACAGAGGTGGATGAGTAGCCTCACAGAGCAGTGGGAATAGCTGCTGTGAAACAGAAAGCCAAGTCAACAACTACAGATTACTAACAGCACAAGAGCTCAGCTGAGGTTTGCAGTTCCAAATTGCACACTTACAGATTTAAATGAAAATGCTTTAAAAGACCCAATAGGCCTCAATGCAGCTCTTTTATGGAGAACAATTTCCTCTCCTGGAATAGAGAAAGATAAACCCCTTTACAAAGTGCTATGAACACTCTTTTGTAAACCAAAGCATTCCGTCAGATATGTAGGTGGAAAACAGGCAGTGAGATGCAGAGTTACACTTATTTATAGTACGGGCATGTGTGTGTGTGTGTGGACACTTAGACTTCTGCAATGGTTGAATTTCTAAGCCAAAAGTATTGAGCACGTTAAATGTAATTATATACTAAACGATATTTCTGTTTCACTTCACTATTTGTGAAGATGGCTGGCCATTTTAAAAAAAAAAGACCAAAAAAATTAAAAATAGAGTAGATCAGACAGTTTCTAGGCTGTACCATGAGAAAGACTCAGGTTCAAATAATTTTTCCAGAGAACAAATTCCCAACTTCTTACTGGGGATATGCTGCAACTTCTACTATTTATCCAGTGTTTTTACATATATGTTTCTCCTTTCAGATTAAATTCTTCAATAAAGACAAATGTAAGCTGAGGTCTCTCTGGTGAGGAATATATACATTATCTACCTCAGTTTTCCCACAACCAGCAAAATACTTAACAGGGTAGATAATAAAGGAAAGGGAGGCAGAAATTACCTGATACTCTTTTCCATTTTGTAAAGTTGAGCTAATTTTCTCTAACTTTTTAATGCAAACAAATACAATTTGATTCTAAGTGGGCAACTCTCAATTTTAAAAATGCAACCTTATCAGAATCACAACGTTTCCCCCCCCCCATCTCAATACAATTTAAAATGGCATTTTTGGCATCTTGTCGTTCAATGTTAAAGCAGTAACACCACTGAAGCTAGAGCATCACTATCATAATTCCTTCCTAACAAACATTTAGAGCAACTAAAATATTGGAAAACAAAAATGTAAATCATCAAAACAGTGATGAGAATGACAATGATGCCAGCACTAACGTGCTTGTGCACTTACTCTGACATACTGCTCTGAGCACTCGGTACAGGTTACTGCATCTCAACCTCATGCCAACTCTGATGAGAAGGAACTATTATTATCAGTTCCACATTATAGGTGAGAAAAATGAGGTACAGAGGTTGATCAAAAGAGTGTTATATTTACCTGGTGAAGTTATTAAAACCATAAACTTAGAAGGCACCAGCACACAAACAGAATAAGGAAAATGACTACTTTGCTCATCTCTTGGTCATAAAACCAAAGTCTGAAAGCCTTTGATATTTCTGACTGCACTGTGCTCTTTAAGCTCAAGGAAGAATGAGAACAAACAAATCATTTCCTCACAAGTTATAAGAACAGGTCCAAAAAAGAGGAGTATTAAGTTTATCACAGATTTATATATAACACAAATACAATAATTTTTTAATTTTCAAGACTGAACTCCCACAAATTGTAAGAGCAGAAACATGCCTGTTTAAGGATCATGAAAAAAAATAATTCAATTACATTTCATCACAAGATTGGCCAAATGCTAGAAATCTGATTATGCAAATCTACAATTAGTCTCTGAATTTTTGGTCTTATGATCATGATTTGTCAAATATCTAAAGACTTCTCATCACTTACTAACACTGTTGCCTAATTCTAACTAGTCAAATATGGGCAGTTGCTATAATCAACTCTACAGAGTGGAATGCATTCAAATTTAGGATTACCTAAAACCTGGCTTTACATGACTGGCACAGCTCACACGCAATGTCTAAACCTGTAAACTTAACTTTAAAAAAAAAAAAAAAAAAGGTATGTTTGAAGACACGGTAATCTACCTTCAATTTAAATAAGTAAATAATAATTGTTAGGCAGTCATAATGTAGCATGAGCTGCCCGTGGGTTTCAGTTGCCACTTTAGGAGAACAGGTTGGGGCAGGGAGAGTGTGTGTTTACCCCAGCATGTACATAAGCATTATCATTTTTCATAATGACAATGCATGAAAAGGGCCAGAAAATGCTGGTGACTAGGATAAGAGCTATGGCTGCAGAATCACGAAGTTGGGCCTCAAATCTTTGTCCCACATTAGGCAGTGGGAGCTTGGGCAAGTTCTTTATCACCTCAAATCCTCAGTCTGTCCATGTGTACAGCTGGGATGACAACAAGAAGTACCGCACAACATACCCATGATAACTAAATCAATGCACATAAATCACTTACTAGAGTAAATGGGACATAGGAAGTGCTCGTTAAATGTCGCTATCACCTCATCATCATTGACACTGCCCAAACCATGTTTCAGAAGAAGACTGTATATTAGAAAGTTGATGTTTATCATCACTAGACTGATTCGATAAATGCCAGTAATATAATTCAAACATCTCCATCCCTATTATTTGTATATCCATTCCACTGACAGCTTTTTATTGTTTCCAAAATAACTTTATTTATATCTTCATTTTTTCAAGAATAAGTATGTTAAGAGCACTTGCCTCTTAACAGTTAAACTGATCATTATCAAATATGTCTTGATTATTTACGACTCTGTATTTGGTGTAGGTTCTTTTAAGCTGGAAATGGATATTTACGATTGCCTTCTGAAGAGGTCCTAGATGCCATAGATTCATATGCTGCAACCTCAGAATCATCCTAGATTCTATCAACCTGTATCTTCTTCTAAAATCCATCATCCCTGACTCCTACATTCCTTCAGTCTTTGCCTCAGATTAAGTACTTACCACCCCATATAACTATTTCCTTACCGATCTCTTGGTCCAGACAATCTATCTAACCTACCCTTCATGTTTCCATACAATCACAGGTATTATCTTCAAGGGGACAGGTTAGGAAACATGTGATCACATCATTTTGATGCCTGAAGACCAGCCTCCAAGCTACTATTAAGAGAGGCTTAAAGAAAATCAACAATCACAATGAATAAACTCTAGATTTTGATTCAAATAAATAAGCTGCTAAAAAAAATTAAGACAAAAACTTTGAATATTTTCATGATATTAATGACTTGATAATATTGTGTTTTTTAAAGCCATTATCTTTTAGAGATACATATCATAATAATATGAGTGGACTGACCCGCTATCTGGAATTTACTTCAAAATCACCCGGTTGAAGCTGGGAGGGGAGAGTAAGAAATGAAACACAATCGGCCATGAGTCTGCCATAAGTATTTGGGAGTCTGTGATACCACTGTGTCAAATATTGTGAGTGTCTCTAATTTTCCATAACATGTTATTTAGGAGGGAAAAAAAATCTCCTTAAGAATCCGGGACCTGAACTGCCAGAATAATCCAGACCAGTTTTTATGCAACACGTTCTTGACCAAGTATGACTGTAGCCTGCATCTTCTCTTGACTCACTACCCAGACCCACACCACAGGCCAGCTGGACTCAACTTGCCACAATATTCAAAACATCAGGCCAGGCCCTCCATATCTCTGTGTCCTGGCACATACTGTTCTTTCTGCCTAAAAAGTCTCTGCAGCCTCCTGGACACACCTTTGAGACCTAGTTCCAGAGCCCCTTCACTGAGGCTCTCCCCATGTCCTTCATACGCTCCATTGCACTTCTTCCACCCTTAGTACATACCTACACTAGCACAATTATTTTGGTTTGTTTCTGTTGTTGTTTTCCTTGTATTTTATTTCTACCTCCCTCACCAGATTACAAACTCCTTAAGGGCAGAAGCTGTGATTGATTTATTTCAATAAATATTCCCTATAATAAGTCTGGAAGGTAGTAATTTTTTAGTAAGCGCTTTGAAAAACAGAAAGTCAACACAACAGTCATGGCAAACGTTATTTAAACAAAATAATATGTCTAGTAAATCATAATTTATGTATCCTTAATACACCAATATTTATCTACTACACATTCTTTTCTTTTTTGGAGATGGAGTCTCACTCTGTCGCCCATGCTGGAGTGCAGTGGCGTAATCTCGGCTCACTGCAACCTCTGCCTCCAGGATTCAAGTGATTCTCCCGCCTCGGCCTCCTGAGTAGCTGGGATTACAGACGTCTGCCAACACACCCAGCTAATTTTTTGTCTTTTAGTAGAGACACGGTTTGATGGTGTTGCCCGGCCTGGTCTTGAACTCCTGACCTCATGATCTGCCCACCTCAGCCTCCCCAAGTGCTGGGATTACAGGCTTGAGCCACCGCGCCGGGCCCTACTCTATATTCTTTAAAAATTAGTTGTCTTTTCTTAAGGAATATCTTGCACATTTTAACACAAATATTATCTAAAGATGAAATTGTACCCAAAGAGATGTGGGCAGCTTATTTTCCTGTTTCTGAAAGAAGTATAAACTAAAATATGGCCTTTATGCTATCTTCACCTCCCATCTACTGTGGCTATGGGAAAAAATGTTTTGTTGTGTTAGAAAAACTGTGTACTATTTCTTATTTCATAGTAAAAATGTCAAAATACTCTATAATATGAACTAGTATCTCTGACCCACATGTGAAGGATATAAGTACAGACACAAATGTGAACTTATCAGGAAAGAACTGTAAACTTTTGTTTTATGACAGGAAACAGATAAGATGTTTCCCATTTCTCAACTAAGAAAAATAAGTTAGTACTGACTTATCCAGCTGTTCTAACACTCCTTTGATACTTTAAGAAAATTTAGTCACTGGATTACACACATTGTACAAACAAAAAGGAAACACCTACTAGTATAAAACTTCATTTGCTTCGTGTCTCTCATATCTCACAGTTTCACACATTAACCTGTAAAAGAGATAAAGACGTGAGTTCAACATCTGTCACTAAAAAACAGACCAGTATTTTAAATCCTTGAATGAGACATACAGTCTAGAAAGTTAAGATTATTTTATATAGTTTGTCACAATTATTTATTAGCCTCAAAATGAATATTTTTAGTACCTGGGTTAACAAAATTATATTAAATTAAATCTGATAAAAATATGCTAGAAAAGAAAACATCTAATAAGATGTCAACTTCACCATGTTTATTTTATGGCAGAGAACATTGTGTGTGTTTTATATTTTGTAAATGGCATGTGGACATATTAATGTTCCCAAGATACATAAATAATGAGAAAGAATCTAAAAGTTTAAAAGGAAAACCTGTTGATTTTAAAAATGATAACATCAGTCATGGTTCAACAAGAATGTTACTCAACAGTATGGAATTTCAGACAAAAGTAGGCTTTTATTAACTTGATATTTTTATGACCACTGACTGACTAACTGGAGGCTTTAGAACCTTAAAGATTTGTTACTTCAGCTGATTCATCCCAGAGTTTTTGAAAAAATTGGGAAATTATAAAAATTATGGAAACCATGAATAATTTTTAAATATTCAAAATTATCCTTAGAATAGGATATTTTTTGAAGCATCCTATTATATTAAGTCAATTACATTTTTCCCAAAATACAAAAATGCAAATCAGGGAATTACCAGTCCATCTTATGAAGGAACTAGAAATAGAAAAACTTGGCTATTAAAAAAGTGTTTATTTCAATGGTACCTCTATTTTGGTCAACTGGGCTACTATTCTCTAAGCTGTGAAACACTAGAATCAGCCCACATTCACCTTTCTTTCCTGTTTGCTAAATCAAAGAAACTGCTCTCTTGGGTACTTTTTTTCCTTGTTCTCACTCCCACCGCTGTACTTCAGAGGTCCTTACCCTCAATGCCTTCCAGGAAACATTCCAGCTGATTTGCACTTAACTCCAGGAGGCAGCAGTGAGCCTTGAATACATCTCATTGAGCATACATTCCTCTTCAATGAGTTCAATCACAATTTTTCATAGGAAAGCCAAAAGTGCTAAGTCTAAAAATATCTGGTCTTAAATTAGATAATGGGCTCGGCCCTGTTTCCTGTTGGAATAGAAGGGTCCTTGCCTCAGCCTCTTTACTTCTACCCCAAATCTCGTTCCTGCTTCCACAGAAGACCCTGTACTCCTGCATAAGACCCTGAGCTCCTGCAAGCTCACTGCCTTCACTATGTTCCTCTCTCCTGAATCACATCCACTAATATGTAAACATAACTCAGTATATCACCTGTTATGTGAGTGGTACTCCTCTCTTGAACTCACATCTCCTTACAACTAGTATCTATATTTTGCTTTTTTCCCAATCACAAAACATCTTTTAGAATTGTCTACATATTCTATCTCCATTTTCTTATTCTTTTCCCCACTTCTCCATCATTTGGTCCCTGAAACTCCAAAGAAAAAGCTCTATAAATAATCAGCATCCACCTTGTTACCAGAATCCTACCTGTCCTTAGCAATTCCATGACTCTGTAGTTTTGATTATTCCTTTTTCTTTACAGCATTATCTTCCTTCAGCTTCCTGTCCTTGGTCTTCTGCTGTTTCAGCTTAACTTACTAGTCATTTTTTTTTCTGTCTCCTTTGGATGCTCCCCCACTTCATCTTCTACCTGACCTCTAAACATTATCATCTCCAGGGTCCTGTCCTTAGCCCTCTTCTCTATACTCAAATAATTTCACCCAGTTCATGATTTTAATCTATACACTGATGACTTCCAAAGCAATGCCCCAGACCTAATCTCTCATCACGTCAGCCACTTGTCTACACACCTACTCTGTGTTGCCACTAGATTATGTAAAAGCCTCCTTGTGCTTACAACGTCCAAACAGAACATGAAATTCTCCCCCAAAAATCTGCTTCCCCAGAATTAGTACCCTGATTAGAGTTTGGCTGTCTCTCTACCCAAATCTCATCTTGAATTACAGTTCCTTAATCCTCAGGTGTCATCGGAGGGATCACTGGAGATAATCGAATCGTGGGGCAGGTCCGCAATCCTGTTGTGGTGCGAGTTCTCAAAGATCTGATGGTTTTATAAGGGGCTTCCCCTTTCTCTGGTTACTCATTCTTCTCTCTCCTGCCACCCTGTGAAAAACGATGTCTCTGCCTCCCCTTCTGCCATGACTGTAAATGTTCTGAGGCCTCTTGAGCCATGTGGAACTGTGAGTCAATTAAACTTCTTTTCCTTTAGAAATTACCCAGTGACAGTTATGGCCTTATAGCAGAGAACAGAATAATATAGTAACCTTAGAGTCATCATTCTTGACTTCTCTCTCTTCTTCACATATATCTGTCTGCCATCACCTATTTCCAAAACACATTCTCCAGAACTGACCAAATTTACCATATCCCCTGTTAAATCCAGCGTGAGCTATCATTATCCCATTATCTCTTACCAAGACCACAAGCACAGGGACGTCTGCTTCCACCTTTATGTGACTAATGTCCATTCCCCACAATGCTTCTAGAGAAATCTTTCCAAACAGATGTAAGTCAGATGATCTCACAGCTCTACTCTTTATCTCCACAACCTCTAAAAGAAAATCCCAACTCCTTATCCTTCAATACAAGTCCTACACTATTTTCTATACCTCTACACTACACTGTATTTTACTTACTTACTGTACCTTACTACACTATGGCCCTGTCTTCCTTCCCCAGCACCAAACCTGTGTCCATGACAGAGCATCTGGGGCACCTTTAAATTGAAGAAATCTTTGCAGGCTGTCCTGACTCTAACGTCACCTCCTTTTGACTCCAAAGCCAGAGTAGCCCAGCACCCATCCTTATCATGTCCAACATACTAAATAAAATAACACTGATCCATTACCTCAATCTTTTCTGCTCTACTAGGAACCTCAGTTCCGTGATGTCACGGGTTTGATTTACTTCAATGCAGTATCTCCAGAGTCTACATCAATATCATAGTAAGCATGGAATCAATCAATAACTGTTTATAAAATAAACACACTTAAACAGTGCTATCAGAAAGTCATGGTAAAATCCCTTATATGAAAATGTCATAAATGAAGGAAACAAGCATCAAAATGCTTTTTGTTTTTAAACACTGTTAGGCAATGTTTTAGCAAAAATATATTGACATTCCCTAAATTCTTAATGAGTATATAATAACCACAATTCAGTTACTACTCGATGATCTAAAGGTGTCTATATAATAACAATTACACTCATCCATGATGCTGCAGAAAATATGTATTTCAGCAGGCTCTTTCCTATTTAATTTCTAAAACTAAATAGCCCTAATTACTCTTTTTTAAAATAAATTTTTGGTCTCTGCTCCTAAACTAAAGGGATAAAACATTAGAAAAATAGTTAAAATGATGTTGAAGAAACATAGTTTTTGGTGAAGATCTCAAAACCTTTTATACTGCACAGAGTGTGTGATCTTACAGCAACACAGTAATATCCTCTATTTTAACTGCTCTGTAACAATGCAGGGAGCTGAAGCTTTCAAATAAATAAAAGCCACTTCCTCTCCCCCACAGGAGAACATGAATGTTGCTGCTCTGCTGCCCAATACTTAACAGACTGAAAATCTTGCTTGTGAGCACTTTTTTTCTAAAACTGGAAAACCATATCATGTGGAAGTCTTAACTGTTTTCTGTTAATCCCAGGGTAACATCTATCTTTATACAATTCAAGGAAAGTGATTTATCTAAAGGAGATAGTTTTCTCAGAAATTGTAGTATTATAAAGCAATTTATCTAAGTTCTTGGGTTTATCTGTACCTCTATTTTTGTTATTATGTATGTGGCATCCTGAACTTGTTCTAAAGAAAGTCTTAAATTAGTTTAAGCTGATGTTTTCCATTAATGAGACTTCAACACAGGCACAATATATCTTAAAGGCCTCACCCTGTTTTAAGTTCATGCCAACAAACAAATCTGTGTAGGCTCCAAAATAGACTTTCTAAGGTGTAAATATACTCAACTATACTCTTGAACTTATTATTTATAACCAAAAATTACCTCTGCAGCTGCAGGCAGTTGACAGAAACTGGCTGATGGGTATGTGAAACTTCATTAGTATTTTTATACTTCTTTCTTTCTTTTTTTTCTGAGATGGAGTCTCACTCTGTCACCTAGGCTGGCGTGCGGTGGCACAATCTCCACTCACTGCAACCTCTGCCTCCCAGGTGCAAGCAACTCCCCTGCCTCAGCCTCCAGAGTAGCTGGGATTATAAGCGTGTGCCAACACACCCGCTAATTTTTATACTTTTAGGAGACATGGGGTTTCATCATGTTGGCCAGCCTAGTCTTGAACTCCTGACCTCAAGTAATCCACCTGGCCTTGGCCACCCAAAATGCTGGAATTACAGGCACGAGCCCACTATGCCCAGCCTATTTATACTTTTGTAATACAGAAAATTTCTCTAAGTATAAAAATTCCTTTTTCCATTACAAAGAATTCCTGTTATCTAAATAATCTTATCACCACAGATATTATACAAATGCATTATATAATCAATGTATCTAAATATTACATGTGTATGGTTTTATATATGCACAGTGGGAATATGACATTTTTATTTACATACTAATTAGTTGCATTTGCATTTATGAATTAACTGCATGCAATTAAATAAACAATTGTTACTATAATTTTTTTCTTAGCAAAGTTGTCATCACAAAACATAAAATGAAAGTTACACACTTTAAAAATTATTCTTGCTCTAATTTGAGCCATCTTCTAAAATCCCAGTGGTTTTGCCCTTTCTAATAAAACTTGACTTAATTTTTAAACACTTAATCTACAATCTACTTTAATTTAAATGATTTTCATTAAAAATTTAATTTTAGGAGTACTCTATCCTCTTGATATTCTTTTCAATTAACAACCAAATATGGAATTGACATGCTCACAAATTAATTAGTGTTGAAAGAGTAAAGGGGAAATATATAGAAAGAGCAGTCCTTTCCATAATTAAAACCTGCTGGTATCAGAAAGAGCTAGACCTCGAGGAAACAAGACTTTCCCATTATGTCCTAGTTGGTGTTTATATATTATCCATCTTCTCAAAGTCCTTTATTTTATGTCCCACTTAAGGTAAAATCATTTTTGTTATTTAATATGAAGCCCAGAAAATAACTACAGTTGCTGAATTACTGTACAACGGAAGTGATGAGATTTCTATATAGGCAGATCTCACAAAAACAAATATGGTATAAACTGTGATTCTCTGGAAAAGGCAGTCTACTTAATGCAATAAAATATTTAAACAAAGATCTAGAACATATGAAAATAATGGACCTAATAATTCTTTAAATGATTAATTTAAAAGGTACTGGTTTCTAATATATCTGAGCATTAAGTATTAGGTTTTTGTTTGCCAAGATGGCAAATATTGCCCCTATTGATATATTCACCAAGTGGCGTTTACTACTTTTGGTGACAGAGGAAGGGAGGAAAATAGAGGGAGATGGGGACAGAGAGAGAAAAGAGGGGAAGGGGGAATATGAAAGAGACAGACAGACACTGGGGTGGAAGTAGAATATTACTATTACAGAAATGTCAAAATATTATTCTATTATTGGATACAGTTAATTCAACCTTGTAAAAGTATAAGTTTAAGCTGTATACGTTTAACTAAGTTTAACTGCATACGCTGTTTAAGTATGTATTATTAGTGTACATTTAAGCTCCGTAGTATGGAAGCTAGAAGAAGCAGAGCTTTCATGAATAAGATTTCTTTAAACCTATTTGTTAACTACAGTAAGTGATCTATAAAATTCTTGCTTTCTAGGTAGGAGAAATAAGTCCCAGTGTTCTATAGCACTTAGGGTAACTATCATTAACAACAATTTTCAAATAGCCAAAGAGTGGATTTTAAATGCTCTAACACAAACGATAAATGTTTGAAGTAATGGACATGCTGATAATCCTCATTTGATTACAACACATTGTATACATGTATTAAAATATCACAATGTACCCCATAATATGTATAATTATTGTGTCAAGAATAAAATTTAAAAATCAAAATGTTAAATTGTTACACTTCAGATTTTCAGCATTCCATGATTAACTTAATATTAAAACGACATACCTAAGTTGATGCTCTCTCAAGTTTGATAAGGCTTCCATACCATGTAAATAGGAATATACTATTTCCAGATCCTGTTTCAAAGAAAAGGATAGAAATTATTAGATTTGTCAGGAAAGGGGGTTTCTAAAATAAGTCACTATATGTACAGACCAAATTACACTATGGATAGCTTTTTTTAAAATACACGTTTTCTTAAGACATTAAAAATAAACATTATTAAAAGCTCAATTGGACAAATGTCATCCATTACAACAGGTTCTGGGATAGGCACAAAACTTGCTAAAATATAAAATAAAATGACAAACATAAAAATAAATTCCTCATAAATCATTCTTTATCACCTGTTTCTGTCTTTTACATCAAAAGAACAAATACAAAGTTTTGATTTCAAAGTACATTTGCCAATACCAATATAGTTAAATCAAATTATTTTCCTAGTCAATATAAAATGAATCCTTGTTATTTCCTGTCTACACTTAAAAATGGATATAAATTCCATTTTTTTCAATTCTTACCAAAATGACATCTTACATAGAAATATTTAAGTTTAAATATTTTCTTTTACAAAAGGAAACATGCTTTGTGTTTCCAGATCACATTGCAGTAATTTTTAAAAAAGTCTCAAAGTTATTTATGGAAGTTCAGAGGAAGTAATCAAAGTCCTGTTAATATACATCTGTGACAAGCCAGAAAGGATTTAGTATTTTAAGACTGTAATATCTAGGAGTCTAGGATTACACATAGTTTGTGATGTCAAGAATACAAGTGGATATTTACTCCTTTCCTAAATCTTAGTCAAAATCTACAACAAATTTATTTTAAGAAATTTGTAAAATAATCCTCTTCTTTTTCAAGTGTTAACAGCTTTATTTACTGATAATTCACATACTATAAAATGTATCCTTTTAAAGTGAACAATTCACTGGCTTTGTTGTACAATCAATAAATCAGAAATCACTAATTTCAGAATATTTTAACCATCCCAAAAAAACCCTCCATACTCATTAGCAATCATTCTCCATTGCCCCTTACTCCAAGCTCCTGGCAACCACTAATCTACTTTCTGCTTCTTTGGGTTTGCCTATTCGGGACATTTCACCTAAATGAAATTTCACAATGGAATATATGATCTTCCGGGACAGCTTCTAACACTTAGGCACAATGTTTGCAAGGTTCATTTATGTTTTAGCATGTATCAGTACTTTTCTTTTTACTGTCAAATATTATGTTATTGTAGAAATACACTACATTTTGTTTACCCATTTATCAACTGGTGGACATTTAGGATCTCCCCTCTTTTTGTCTATTATGAATAATGTACTGTAAACTCACGTGTAAGTGTCTGTCTGAACACCATTTTGAATTCTCATGGGTATACACCTATGAGTGAAACTGCTGGTTCATGTGATAACTCTATGTTTGACTCTTTAAGGACCTGCAAAACTGCTTTGCTAAGTCACTGCACCATTTTATAATCCCATAGGCAACGTATGAGGATTGCAAGCTCTCTACATCCTTGCCAACACTTGTTATTATCTCTCTTTTTATTTTAATCATCATACTAAGTGTGTAATAGTATCGATCGGCATTTCCCTAATTACCAAGAATGTTGAGTCTCTTTTCATGGGCTTTTTTGTTCATTTATATAACTTCTTGGATAAGTGTCTATCTTTGTTCATATTTTAATTGATTTATCTGTCTTTTTTATCATTAAATTTTAAGAGTCCTTTATACATTCTAGATGGAAGGTCCTTATTCAGATGTATAATTTGTAAATGTCTTCTCCCATTCCATGGACCATCTTTTTACTTTCTTGATGGTGTCCTCTGAAGCACAAATTTTAATTTTGAAGTCCAATTTATTTTCTTTTGTTGCATGAGCTTTTAGAGCAATATTTAAGAAATCATTACCTAAGCCAAGATCCCAATGATTTAGTATTATATTTTCTTCTAAAAGTTGTATGGTTTTAGCTCTTATATTTATGTCTATGATCCATTTTAATTTTTGTATAAAATGTGAAGTAGGCGTCCAACATTATTTGTACATGTGCATCAGTCGTACTGGAATTCTTTGTTGAAAAGACTATTCTTTACCACATTGAACTGTAATGGTATGCTTATTGAAAAAATAAACTGACAATAAATAGAAGGGTTTATTTCAAGACTCTCAATTCTATTCCACTGGTCTATGTGTCTATTCTTGTGCTAGAACCACACTGTCTTGAGTAGGCAGCTTTGGTTGTTAAGTTCTGAGATTGTGAATTGTGAGTGTTCTAACCTGTTCCACCTTTCACAGGAGATTTTTCTGGCTCTTTTAGGTGCCTTGCATTTTTAATCAATTTTTTTGATTAGCTTGTCAGTATATGCAAATAAGCCAGCTGGGATTTTAGCAGGGTTGCGCGAAATCTGCAGACCAATTAGAGTAGTATTGCCATCTTAAAAATATTAAGTCTCCTAATCCATAATATGTGATGTCTATACATTTTTTTTAGGTCTTCTGTGATTTCTTTTAACATTGTTTTTATACTTTTCAGTGTGCAGGCCATACTCTCTTGGTTAAATTTTAATGCTTTTAATTAAGAAAAAAAATTCTTCTGTACCTTTAGGAGAACACTTAGGAACAATCAGAACTCTGTGTGCAACTGAATTTTATATAACAAGGACACAGATGACAATAATTCACAGATTAACTAGATAAGGAATTAGAAACCTTTTAAAGAAAGTACTAAATCCAGGCATGGTGGTACACGTGTGTAATCTCAGCATTTTGTGAGACCAAGGTTGACAGATCATTTGAGGTTAGGAGTTTGAGATCAGCCCAGCCAACATGGGTGATACCCCATCTCTACTCAAAATACAAAAATTAGCTGGGTGTGGTGGCACATGCCTGTGATCCCAGCTACTCAGGAGGCTAAGGCAGAAGAATCACTTGAACCCAGGAGAAGGAGGTTGCAGTGAGTCAAGATTGCACCACTGCACTCCAGCCTGGGCAACAGAGTGATATTCTGTGAAAAAAGAAAAGAAAAGAGAAGAGATAAGACGAAGAAGGTTTTCACTCTAAAATATTTTAGACTGCTTTAGACTTTAAAACAATGTTACGGTATGTTAAGACACGATTTATAATTTTAAGTCATTCCAATTTAAATTTTATATCAATATTAAGAATTTAAAATGTCATCCTCAGACAACTTTCAAATAAATTGATGGCCTCTCATTTTATCCATCTGTGCCTGGTATTTCCATGAAGCCTTTTAAAAGCTATTTAAAGAGGCCAGGTACAGTGGCTCACTCCTATAATCCCAGCACTTTGGGAAACAAAGGCAAGTGGATCACCTGAGGTCAGGAATTTGAGACCAGCCCAGCCAACATGGTGAAACCCGGTCTCCATTAAAAATACAAAAATTCATCAGGCATGGTGGCACATGCCTGTAATCCCAGGTACTCGTGAGGCTGAGGCGGGAGAATCACTTGAACCTGGGAGGCAGAGGTTGCAGTGAGCTGAGATCTTGCCATTGCACTCTAGCCTGGGCAACAAGAGAGAAACTCTGTCTCACAAAAAATAAAAATAAAAAAGCTATTTAAAGACTGAAATGTAAAAATAGGTCCATAAGTTCAATACAAATAAGAAAACTAAAACAAAATTGTTTCCTCTATCCAGTTAACAAAGGGTACATTCCTAAATCTAATAAACCTCTTCTTTAGAAAAGCAGTCAGGCTCCAATCATAATGTTCTATTTGCATTCCAGGAAAGCCAATAAAAATGTCCCAATGAGACAATTTATAATAAAACATCCTCCTGGATAATCCTAAAGTTCACCATTCTAGTTTAAATATTATGAATTTGTATACTACTTGAAGTTGTTAAATAGTTCAGAAAGACTGTCTTCCCATTTCTAAGGAGCTTATATTCTGATTCTAATATTAAAGCCTTACATTGTTTTCCCTAAATTACCTGTCAACCTGCTATAATCTGTCCAAGGCCTAAAGCTGCTTTTATCCAAGAAAAAAAGACTATTTACATTCGTTTAACCATTCAGCAAATAAATTCACTGACCAAAAAAGTATATTTGGAAGAGTATTAGAAAGAAATGAGATTTTTAAAAGCTGTTTCTAGAAAGGACAGAGAAGTCTAAGAAACCCAGTAGAAGCAAGAATTTGGAGGCCTGAACACAGAATTAAAGAAAGAATAGCCTTAAAGCCTTAAAAGAGAACAACAGGCCTTGGAATAACAAAGTTTCTACTCCTTCAACTAACCCAAAAAAAAAATCAAAGTTAAAAGGCTGGTTCACTGATTAAGCGGCACGTTATTAATCTGTTCCTTTTTAACATTAAGGAGTTTCACAGTTGTGTAAGGGCCACGCTCCTGAGTAAGTTATGTCACACACATTATGTGTGTTAGTATGATATACATGGATTTAACAATTTTAAGTATGAATGTATACTTTGTATGATTATGGAATATATATCTATGAATAATAGCCATCATTTCTCTAACTTAAGTGGATCACCTGAGGTCAGGAATTTGAGACCAGTATATAAGATTATACATATATACATAAGATAATATGTATAATCATAACATACAAATTAGATTGATTAGTTAATAAAAATGTACAGATGAATGGAATATTATCACCTGTAACTGACATAGTGAATGAATCAGGAAGTCGTTGCTGAGCCTGTATCATAAAACTGAGAGACAGACATTACACCATTACTGCATTAACAAATTTAAAAAGTAGTTTTTCCTTCTATATGTATCTGCATAAATAAAACATTCATACCTCATATAATCATGATTTTTTAAAGGGTGTTTTTAAATGTGTCATTCAAGGAATACAGAACCAGAAGACCCTGTGTATAGTAAATGCTTCATTTTGTATTTTATATCTCAAACCAGACTGTAAACTTCTTAAATGAATTCAATTACGTTCAGAGTTTCTTCTACTGCTCTTACAGTACAGCATCCCAAAAGAAACTTGTTTTAAATGATCTGTGCCACAAGGAGCTTATAAACTAGGCGTTATTCTGATTAATAGAAGCTTCAACTAGATGGCTTTACAGACAGATTCCATCTAAACTTAAAGAGTTCTTAGTTGTATTAAAAGGAGCAGCAGGCAACACATAATGTTTCACTATGTAATATGAACATGACCAACATGTATTTGTGTATGTAGAAAAAAACAGAGAAACTATAGCAAAGACATCAAGGAATCTCTGCTCTCAGACCCTGAAAAATGAAAGAAAATTGACTAGAAATAAGCAAAAGAAACTCCA
Organism: Callithrix jacchus; assembly: GCF_049354715.1. Taxonomy (NCBI): domain Eukaryota; kingdom Metazoa; phylum Chordata; class Mammalia; order Primates; family Cebidae; genus Callithrix; species Callithrix jacchus. Next base: position 37,155,881 of record NC_133504.1, read on the forward strand.
ACCAAAGGGAGGAGGAATCTAAGTTTAAGCTTTTCTTCAATCAAGAGCTCAACAGCCAAATATCAGTTACCATAGACTGCATAAACAACAAAAAGCAAAAAGGAAAACAAGTTTTCTTGTCCTTTCCTAAAAGCAAGCAGTCTAAGCAATGTCTTGAAATAGGCACAACATCACCTTTCAGCTTGAATCTTCCTATCAACTTTCCCTACCTTCTTACCAGATGTCCAGAGACCTCATGTTACCAAGCCCCGTATCAGCTCACTATGCCCTAACCTAAAAACTAAAGGCAGGCAATCTGAACACAGTCAGTAGAAACCCTTAAAACTTGCACAAGAACTGTCTGTCAGCATTTGTACTTCCAGAGAACAAACAAACCTCTAAGTGGTATGAGATTTCAGGCAGCACAACCAAGAGAAATGAAATCAGGAGTGTAAGGGAGGAGATTTAGGGGCATGAAAGGCCCCTGCAAAACAATCCAGCTCTGCCCTGTCCCAGAACTACCCCTACTCCTTTCCTGCCCCTAGTGGTCACTCCTATTTCTCCTCCTTCATGTCTGACACAGAAGTTTCAACATTTATTTCCCCTTAGTCACTGGCTTTTATTAAAATAATCTATTAGTTGGCATGGAATTGCCTTTACCAGCTAAAAAAAATACTTCAAAAAGCTGAGGAAGTCCTGCTCCTCAAACCAACCTGAAATTTGCAACCATCAGTGACAACCAAATATGTAGCATCACAGAGCAAGACTTTTCTCTTAAGATGTACAAAGAAATGTATGGCCTTCAGGGAGTTACACTCTTAGATTCTTTTCTTCGCTATACAAACAAGAAAGTCATTGAATGACATTTCAGCCAACAACTATACAAAAAAAATGCTGGAGAGTTAAATTACCTAGAGTGCTTCAATTTCCATTTTGGTCAAAAAACTATGACACACAAACTGAAAAATTTCTAGCCTTCCCACTGCACTTCCCAAGACAAACGAAATCCACATGAGTATTACTATTTTAAAGGACTCTGAAAAAAAAATGTAAGCTATTTTTTTCCCCAAATTCTCTAGTCATTGAGAACAAACAGGAACATGTTGCTCTAACCAGGAAACTGCATTTTTTAAAACAATAAGCCTTTCGTTTTACCCTAGGAAGGACATCCTTTTTTCAAAAATAGTTGCTACTTGAAAGGAAACTGAAGTTATAAAATCACAGTAGAACAGTGGACAAAGATATTGATAGACCTATAGGAATAAAGCTTTCCCATGAAAAACAGACTCCCTTTTCTGTCCCAAATGTAAACCAGATTCAAAACCCAAAAGCATCCTTTAAGTACTTTAGGAGAGTGACTGTTCACAACCTATCCAAAGTCAATCTTCTTGCTCAGTCTGTTAACATAATACACATTAGGCCCAGCGTGGTGGCTCACACCTGTAATCCCAACACTTCGGGAGGCTGAGGCGGGCAGATGAGGACAGGAGTTCCAGATCACCCTGGCCTACACAGTGAAACCCCGTCTCTACTAATAAAAAAATACAAAAAACTAGCTGGGTATGGTGTCACGTGCCTATAATCCCAGCTACTCAGGAGGCTGAGGCAGGAGAATTGCCTGAACCCAGGAGGCGGAGGTTGCTGTGAGCCGAGATCACGCCACTGCACTCCAGCCTGGGTAACAAGAGCGAAACTCCGTCTCAAAAACAAAAACCAAACAAAACAAAAATACAAAAATTAGCCGGGTGTGGTAGTGTGCGTCTGTAAGGCCAGCTACTTGGGGGACTGAGGCAGGAGAATTGCTTGAACCCGAGAAGAGGAGGTTGCAGTGAGCCAAGATTCCACCGCTGCACTCAAGCTTGGGCGACAGAGCAAGACTCAGTCACCAAAAAAAAAAAATTATATACACTAATGGGAAAGAAGTCAGAGGGAGAGTACCTCATATCCTGTGCTTTCTAATTTCTCCTTAGAGGAGCATGCGGAATACATAATGAGCTTTGTAGCAAACTTATATTTCACGTACAACTAGCTTTTAATTTCATTTGTTTGCCAGCATCAGGAGCTCACTAAAAATGTATAGTATGTCTTAATGTGACATTTGGAGAACTGAGAGCAGATTACTATTTCTCCACCTTGCTCTCCCGACTGCCTGCCCATACCATATGCTGGCAAACTCTCTCCTATCCTCTAGACTCTTTGCTGCTTGGACACAACAAAACATAACGGGGTGGGGGGATTATGTTACACTGCACCATAAGACAAAAGACGTATCTTTTTCCTTTAAAAGGGGTTTTGTTTCATATATGAAGCTATATATTTAACAGTATTTGGAAGTGGGTCGATTCCTTTAAAAAGCCTATTTTAATGGTCAGAGAAACTAAGGCCAAGACTGTGTGATAATTAGCAGGCCTGTGGTGGTTGAGGCCTCAGTGGTAGATGCCTATGGACTTAGATGTAAGGAGGAAGAGAAAGGAGCATCTTGCTTAAAGTGACACTGGTCACAGGACCAGAACTGTATTGATGCCAACAAATATTCTTCCTTGTGGATCCATCAGAGAGAGGAACTTGCAAAGATTAAAAATGTAATTTATTCTTTTGGGCAAGAGATTACTAGCAATGAATTAGAGAGTTACGTCTTGAACATTATTAATAAGGGGGTTAAAAGCTAGATTATCCAATGCTCAAACTAATGTCTATAGCCAAATGGGGGAGGGGCAGAAAGGGCGGAGTTCTGCAAGTTTCATTCTGTTTACTAATATGGTATGATTAAGTTGCAATGTTTTATTTAGGAGATCTCAAATACTTATACGCTAAAACATATAAAAGAACTATCCTAAGAAGGAGAGGGACGTAATAAGGAATACAGGCTTTGGAGTCAGGTGGGGCACAGTTCAAATTCTGATCCCTGCCACTCCCTAGCTGTATGACCCTGGGTTTGTTAGTGAGACCCTATTTGCAAAACAAGGTGAATAATATCTACGCAACTAGGCTGTGTGGCTAAAATTACACGTAGTTTCAGTACAACATATGGCACATTCAGATCCTGGAAAAAGGGGTGATTGAGTTTACTGACCATGAGATCTGAATGTAAGCACAAGTAGTCCTAAGAATATAAAACGTAAAATATTCCTGAGATATTTACCATATATATCAGAATTTTTACAGACTAATGTATCCTTTTATTACGTATCTGTATGCCAAAAGAAAGTCAAATGAATTCTTACAAAACTTACAAAGGGCCCCTAAATTGTCTGTTTTATAAATCCAGATTTTTATATTAAGTTTAAAGAGAAGTATACCTGACACATATTTTATCACATCTGTTATAAATATACTTTCCAAATGACATTGTTATGAAATCTCATATCCTTAAGATTGAGAAAGAGGAGAATGGGAAAATTTTCCAATTTGAAAACAGCCCACTTAATTTTTCCTCCAGGGAAGATTGGCTAGGAACATACTTTAACACTGGCAGAGCTGGACAACAAACTGCAAGTATTTTATTCACTAATGGAAGTTTACCTTCCACAGCTCAAGATTGTTTTACAACATTTAAAATGAAGTTGTTAGAAAAATTTCTGTATGCATTCCATTAACATTTGGACCCACAGACTTTCTACCTTTGAAACATTCCTTATAATATTTATACTTCACTCTTTAAAATGTTTAAAATTATAAGAGGTTTCCCACAAGTTTCAAGTCATAATGGAGTTACTGAAACTGTCTTTGAAAACATTTATTTTAGCACTATTCCTGGATATTTTTTTCATCTGTGGATGGTATTAGAAAACAAATTAAAGTGTTGTATATATCTTCTTCTAAAATATAGTTAAATAGTATCAAATGATACTTCCACACAACTAAAGTATCATTTGAAGAAAAGCTGTTATATTGAAGTAATTCAATATAACACATCAGCAGCATATTGTCAGCTTAATCCTTTTCAACACTTTTTTGCAGTTATTTCTCAAAATATGCCCCACAGAACCTTGTCCTGTACAGTATTGAACAGCATGTATTTCTGGTAGGTTTACAAACTACATTAAAGGTCATGCAGGAGCAAGACTAATAACTTTATTCACAAACTTCCCAAACAAGGCTAATGCTGTCTTCATCTGGGGTGGGGGCAGAGGGTACTTATTACCTCCAGAACACATAACTGTCAACACTGTTTCAGGCATACCATGTTCAGACCACCTCATCCCAAGGCTCCCCACACAGGAATCAAAGCCAAACACCAACAAGCTCTTGCACCCTTCCCACATGATGACCAGCAGTCTTTGGGTCCAGCCTAACGCTAAGTCCCTCCATACACTCTTCCCTCCTCCTCCTCTCTCCCAGGTACAAAGCACTGCTCCAAGACTCCATTTAACACTGGCAGTGAACACTTCCTTTCTGAGCCTCTAAAGTTCTTACCACCTTGACCATTCACATTAAGCCCTTCACACATGCTCTGTGTGGTCACTTTAATAGGTTTCTATTTTATGTCCTTGATCAAAGAAGCCCCTTGAACACAGACACTCTGTCTTCTCTTACATCTCTTTCTCAGCTCTGCATCTAGCAATGGACAGTGAAAGCCCTGGGTGAAAAGAGAGAAAAAGACAACATTCCTGCAGTGGTGGTGGTATGCATGACTTTAAGCACTTCCTGAGGACAGAGAGAGAAAGAAATGGAGGAAATATGTTTTCAATCTGAGTGTTTCAGCTTCAGAAAACTCATACCTACACTGGTTGAAACAATTCTGTAAATAACCACAAGGTGGCAGACAGGACCAACCATCCTTCCTAGAACTCAAAAGCAGTCACTGGTCTCACAAGCGCACTTCCCTTACACAGATATGGGGGTTTAAAGCATTCCTGAAGATCATCTCAAAGAATATGATGATTCCTTTCTCTTTGTGTCCCTAAAGAAGAGGGGAAGGATGGGGTAACAAGGCCATCAGCACTCCTATTAAAACTGTTTAACTTCTATCATCCTTAGCAGGGAAATGTTTATTTTAAACCAGCCTCCCCAGCCCACATCTTTGTAAAGCACCAGAGCAAATAAACAAAAATGTCAGGTCACCAGCCTGCTGAGGTGCTCTGTGCATCTCAGTCACTCATAGCCCAGAGTTACATCATCACATTCTTTTGAACAATGTAAGAAAAAAAAATCACAGCAGAGTGCATGGTTTAAAAAAAAAAAAGTCTTAGAGTTAAAATAATTACTTTAACCCTAAATCATATGGAGGCAAAATACTGTTAATTTACACCAGAAAGAAAATCTCCAAGGATTGTGACTTCATTCAAATTAACATGTCAAAGCCCAGGAAATCCTGATAATGACATTACTGGTCATGGCTGATAAGGCCCTTGTATATTTCTCCAGGCTAAGATTCTTAAGCATTATAACTTCCTAAGACAAACATATGGCTGAGTGCAGCCATACAAGTAATCCTACGAATGGCTTGCTTCAGTCCAAGCATTTGAAACCAGCCTGGGAAACACAGGGAAACCCCATCTCCATAGAGAAAAAAGAAAAAACAAATTAGCCAGGTGTGGTGACAAGCACCTGTGGTACCAGCTACTGGAGAAGCTGAGGTAGGAAAATCACTTGAGCCCAGGAAGTTAAGGCTACAGTGAGCTGTCACTGTGCCAATGCACTCCAGTCTGGGCAACAGAGCGAGACCCTGTTCGCCCCCTCAAAAAAAAAAAAAAATTTATATATATATATATATGTACGAAGAATTCTTCTACAAGTACAAGATAAAGACTCAAGGTATTCCCTGTTTGTCTAAAACTTCTTCAGGTTTCTTTTCTGGTTTTTGTAGAAGAAAAAGATAAATAAATCAAAAATAAAATTTCCTCAGCTGTTTTCCACTGAAAAAGGCAGTCTTTCTTTTTTAAACTGAGTTTTTGAACAATTCCTAAACTTGAGACAAAGATGATTCATAATTACCTCATTAATTAGACATGAAAATTACAAATAGACTTGTAAATTACAACAAAACACTCTTATCCCATTCCTCTAATTCAAGTTGGTGTCAGGGAGCAGCAGAGCAGTCATGTGTCAAGGGACGAGAGCTGAAGAAGGTACAAAGTACTTCATAAATTTTAAGGGACAGATGAATTATCATCTATAATCTGCATTCTCAAAAAGTTTATCTCTCATTGAAGAGAACGCAAGAGTTAAATGATACAGTCACAACAGAAGTCACAAGACAGCCTTTGTGACTACTAAACAACTGCTATGTTTAGCAACCTAAAATGCATACTATGCACCGTGTTCACTGTCATGTCTCTGGGGAAAATAATCGTGTAAGCAAGTTTCATTTGTGAAGATTACAGTTTTTCATTAGAAGAAGCAACAATTTAGTTTTCACCTAAAACTCATTTTGTTAACAAATAAGAAAATCGAAAGTGTCCAAAATCAGTCTGCAATTCCTGTTTTCAAGAATCCGTGTAAATATTTCCCTTTCAGAACAATGTATTACAGCACCAAGACTACAGCTTCCCAGAATTCACATCTCTTAGGCAGCAAAAATAAACTTTACAAAAGATACTTCGTTTTAAATGTATCCTATTTTAACAGACTCTCAGACTGTAGTATTTGTAGTCAAATTTTAATTTACAGGTATAGATTAACACACTAAAAAATTATTTCCATTGGTTTTCTCCATTATTAAGTTAGCAGGCTGTGAATGATTACAGTTTAAATTAACATTTGATTAAAACAACCAAAAACGTATATCAGCTGCATATACACACAGAAAACAGAGACACAGCCACATTTTCTAATAAAATGATTCCTGAACTATCTTCAATTTCAATTAAAAAATAACATCAACCAAACACCCTCCCCCTAAATTCTCCTCTAACGATAGAGTTAAAACCTTCAGCTTGGTGTTCAATTTATTTCTCAAAAAACAGTCTGGCTACAGTTAAAACCTCGTAGAAATCTTGCTGAGTTCGGGGTGGACAGACGGGCTGCTATACATCACTCCACTGAACTGTCTCTGCAACAAGGGGCCACAGAGTCTGCACACATCACCCTCAGGAAACCTCAAGTTTCCAATACCAACCTAATTCCAGAGGCACTATCAACAGCGCTCATTTTGAACACTCACTGTACATATCTCAATAGTCCTACAGTAGTAGAGTTTAGACAGTCTTAATAAAAGCAAAGCACAATAGGTCACTGAGGACACCAGTTCTTTATTGCCTCTTAGCAAAAAGGAAGTACTCTTTGAATGGAGTAAGTTTTAAATACAGAAAATTTCACTGCAGCCATTTTTCTAGGACAAAAGACAAAAATAATTTGACATCTGTTTTTCCCATCTTGAATGTTTTACCAAGGAGTCAACCACCAATAGTATTACTTATTCTCAAATTTTTTATTTCTCAAGAGGACAGGAGAAGCAAATGAGAATAATCCACATATGTAATTAAAGCCTTTCACCTTTATTGGTCAGAAAAGAGCTAAAATGCTAAAGAAATTTTAGGTCTGTTCAAAATTGATCTCTTTTAGAACCATCATAAAAGGTGAAAGGGCAAAGAAGAACAGTTTATCCAATCAGATAAACATTTAGGGAAAGGGTGCAGAAGAGGGCAGTTATAGAAAATGTGCATTACTGAATTTTGAAGAAGAATCAGAGACTTAAAAATATGTAAATATACATACTTTCTAATCAAGTGCTCCACTAGAAAGGACAGCAAGTTAGTCATAGTTTCTGAAGTATCTCACCTTTCAATACATGTTTTAAATGCTCCTTTGAAGCTAAGAATCTCACTTTACTTACCCTAGTGATAACTGTTTTACCAACCCCACTTACAGAGGATATAGCATGCATGCATTACAGCTTCAAATTGTACATGTGATTTATACAACAGACTCCATCACATTCATAAATAGACCTTTACCTTCATAACATCAATACTCTAACATCCCACTCCCAACATCTAAAGTCCTCTCATCATTACCAAGATTCTCCAGAAATCAGAAGGAAGCAAAGAGCCCTTGGCGTGGTGAAAGTGAACATCCTATGAAGTCAATTAGTGCAGAGCAGCCATCACAATCAGAAAGGAAGATGAAAAGAAAAGGTAGGAAAATGGTCCAACTTCACATTTCTTAAAATACCTGTGAATAACTTAAAATGTGTGTTGCATCAGAGCCAGTGTTATAAAGGGTGGTTGGGTTTGTCTATCAGCTACTGCATCCAAGAACTACAAGACCCATTCAGGAAGAAGGAAAAGGAAGCTATAAAATACTTTCTTGGTAAAAGATTTCAAAGCAGGCTCGTGCAAACGCTCCAAAGGTAGGTCCGCAGGAGAATTCTCACTAGTGTGTGGCAAAATGAGAGAGTAAAGGCAATGAGTTGAGATCTTCGATAAACTAATGTACTCCACTTAAGAGTTCTCCTTTATTATGGGATTGTAACCTTCCCTTTTTTTTCTCATCATTACTTGAAATTATATTGCTACTAGATTCACTGTTTTATCTAATATCCTTCATAAAAGAAACTTTTTAAGCTGCCTACCTTATTTGAGCCTCTAAGTCTTGAACAGCAGAATGAAGGGTAATGCTTGCTTGATGAAAATCCACAAAACTTGGGACTAAGCAATCTTAGTGAGTGAGAGAGGTGACTGCAAAGTTGCAGAATTATTTACCTTTTACTCTCAGCTCTTATTGGCTATGAAAATTTCCAGGAAAAGAAATATTCTAGGTGTTCTGACCCTCTCCCAAGAAAGACTCTTAAAAAAAAAATTTAAGAGACATTCCTTTTACATTAAAGATATCTCTAAAAACTACTAGTAGAACTCTGGACCTTGGAACAGAACAAAAAATTTCCAGAATTATGTAGGAAGATGCTGTGGACAGGATAGGTAATCAGAGTGCACCTTGCCAGGCAATTCCCCTGCACACTCTCTGCTTGCCAGGTCACTAGGCTAAGATGAGTCACTTGAGCAACACTGACTGAGTTCAATATCTGACTACCATTTACCAGCCTGGCATCCCTGAACAAGTCACTCAACCCCTCTCTAGCTCAGTCTCTTCACCCATGAAATAGGATAATAACAGTATCTAAGATTTGCAAAGTGAATCCTCAGTGCCTTGACACGTAGTAAGCATTTTCTTTTGCAAACATTGGCATGTGGAACATTATTACTGTTACCTTTCAAGTTAATTATAAAAATCTAAGGAAAGGGGTGCCTCAGGTGAAGGAGGGTATCAGTAACTCTCTGGCTTCTGTGGAAATATGTCAGGCTGCAGAGATCTCCTACAACATACTCAAAATAGCATTTTAGTCTTTCTTTTTTGTTTTCTTATTTGGATAACTTCTGGTCTTAAAGTAAAATACAATGATGCAACACTATAATACTAGACAGCTTAAGAAGTAGACAAGGGAACAGAGAGATCAGAAATAAATCCACCATTTACAATCAACTGATTCTCAACAAAGGTACCGAGAGCACACAACAGGAAAAAGAACACTCTCTTTAATAATGGTGTTGAGGAAGCTGGGTATCTACATGCAGAAGAATAAAATGAGAACCCTTATTCACACCATCCACAAAATGAACTCAAAATAAAGACTTAAACGTAAGACTTGGAACTATAAAACTAATAGAAAAAAAACATCTGAAAAGCTCTATGACATTGGTCTGGGCAATAATCTGGAAATGAGCCCAAAAGTACAGGCAACAAAATAAAAAATAGACCAATGGGATCACATCAAACTAAAAAGTTTCTACACAGCCAAGAAAACAGTTGGGCTAAAGAGACAACCTACAGAATGGGAGAAAATAAAGCTGACCCTCAGTTCCATGAGGGGTTGCTTCCAGAACCCACCCCCCAAAATTTTCCTTATATAAAATGGCATAGTGTTTGCATGTAGCCTACGCACACCCTTCCATATACTTTAAATCATCTCTAGATTACTTATCATATCTAATGCTATGTAAATACTATGTAAATAGTTGTTATTATACTGTATTATCCTTTTTATTGTTTTAGTTTTTACTGCTATCATTTTTTATGGGTTTTTAAAAATATCTTTGATCCATGGTTGGTTGAATCTGCACATGCAACCTGAGGATATGGAGTGCTGACTGTATGTGCAAGCCATACATCTAATAGGGGGTCACTATTCAAAATACCTAAGAAAAACAACTCAATAGAAAAAAACACAAGCAACCCAATTAAAAAACAGGAAAAGGACCTGAATAGACATATCTCAAAAGACTACAAATGGCCAACAGGTATATGAAAAAATGTTCAACATCACTAATTGTCAGAGAAATGCAAATTAAAACCACAATGATAAAACCTCACACCTGTTTGAACGGCTGCTAAAAAAACTAGGTGGAGTGGATATGAGCATTGAAGACGATGTGAAGAAAAGAGAAATTCTCACTGTTGGTGAGAATGCAACTTAGTATATCCATTATGGAAAACAGTATGGAGGTTACTTCAAAAAAATTAAAAACAGAACTACCGTATGATCAAGCGGTCCCACTACTGGCTATATATTCAAGGAAATAAAATCACTATGTTGAAGAGATGTCTGCACTCCCATGTTCAGTGCAGCACTATTCACAATAGCCAAGATATGGAATCAATCTAAATGTCCCTCAATGTATGAAGAAAATGTGATATATACATACGTGTGTGTGTGTGTGTGTGTGTGTATTCAGCCTTAATAAAGAAAGAAATTCTATAATATAAATCCTATAATATAACAATATAAATGAACCTAGAGGATATGTTAAGCGAAACAAGCCAGGCATACAAAGACAAATACTGTATGAGTTCATCCCGATGTAGAATCTAGAGAAGCCGAATTCACAGTAGAGTAGGACAGTGGTTACCAGGGGCTGGGGAGGAGGGAGCTGTAGGGGAGATGTTGATCAAATGAAACAAAATTTTCTAGGAGAATTAAGTTCAAGAAATCTAACGTACAACATGGTAACTATAGTTAACAACAATATATTGTTTTCTTGTAAATCACTAAGTAAATTTTAAGTGTTCCAACAACAAAAAATTAGTTGAGGTAATATATATATGTTAAAGTAGCTCAATTTGGCTATTCCACAATGTATACATATTCTAAGTCATGTTGTACACCATAAATACCTACAATTTTTATGTACCAATTTTAAAAATAAACTTTTAAAAAGAGAACAGAATCTGACATGTAATCAAGGATATTTAATTAAACACACATATTTTTCCTAATACGAATGACAACTTCTATGTAGTCTCAAATTTCCACATAGATTCAGAGTTGGGGGGATCCAAAATCTGTTGCGATGTTATCCTTTCCCTTCATTTGCAGTTCACTGGTAAATTCAAGGCAATGAATACTTGCTCTGTGCAAAGCACTGTGCTGGGATGTTGCCTTGGAGATACAAAGGTTCGTACAATATACTCTGGCCCTCCAAGAAATGTAGTTTGCTAGAATAGATAAAAGATCCCCAAAAATGGCCACAATGCAAGGTAGAAATTCAATTATGAATAACGGTTATCAGAAGAGAAGTTTTCTTACTCCCAAATTCACAAATGCTTTCTTCCACTCTACCACTGCTGCCAGCTGATATCAAGTTCTGTATCCTACCACATATATTACTCTCTTCTAGTCTTTGATCCTCAAGCCACCTACAAAGCAATTATATATATATAAAAAAAAACCTGTAACTTCTAATTCTTTTCATTGATGAACTGTTACTGAGTACCTCTTATGCATAATTAAATGTGACTATATCCTACATTTTGCATCAGGTTCTTTTATCAATAGAAAAGTGGTGTCATTTTCAAAGTATACTTTTTACTGAGTTGTGTAAATTTATGACAGTTCAATAATAATTTAATATAGAGTGATATCTTCTGCCAAAAAGTACTAATAAATTTACATGTCCTGGGGATGAAACCCAACTTGGCAGAACTATCAGCTATGCTGAACATGTGTGGGGCCTGGCCTTCATCGCCCGGCATCCAGTCTGCCTCCTTTGCAATGAGCTGGGGAGGGAAAATAAAAATAAAATGGATGGATTTGTTTCCTATCTGTTCACTGGTCATTCACAGTAGTAATGTTCTGGCTATTAAATGCATGCATAGATATATGTGCTTCAAGAATACCTGGAAATATGTTCTTTTGAATATTATCATTAGTAGTAATTCTTCAGCCTTTCTAAGGAGATCTGGCTTGTGAAAACATTCAACACTCACCCAGAACTAAGCTTGGTAAAGGGGTTGAATATATTTAAGTTCAATCAGGCTCAAAAACAACATACTATTGTATGAAGTAAAGAGATAACTTCCTTGTGTAATTCACTAAGCAACTCTGATAATAACTCCAACATAAATTCTAAAACGGTTTTGAGTAGTGGCACAAGGGTTTTTATAAAAACTGCATGACTTGACAACATGACAAATTTTAAAGATGATGCATATTTATATACATGCGCCTCATCACCTTACTTTAAATTTTATTGTAATAGAAAAATGTTACTAAATCTAAGTCAACAATATTTATGGAAGTAAATCTACTACATTAAACAGGCACATTCCTTTTGTCCATTTTCTCAACAATCTAGTTATTGTGTAACTTTTGGGAATCTGATCTTTGCCCCTAAAGCTACTGAAATTTGTTTCTCCAAGATCACCAGTGATCTCTTTAAAGAAAATCCTTTTTCCTCTTGTGCCAAGAATAGTGCCAAGCTCTATTCTAGATGCTTCACTAGCATACAGAACAGACAAAATCACTGTCCTTTCCAGTAAGACAACCCACATTAAATAAAGTATATTTTTAAAATGGACAGTGACAAGCAAAAAGGAAAAAAAAATCACAAAAGGAAAAGGTATGAAACTTCAGGAAGGCAGCCAGTGCTGTGTGGCCAGTCCTTCCCCTTGGGTCTTCCCCGGCCCCATAGGGGCTCTGCAGGCTGCACCAGACTCTGCAGTCTCTCCTCCATGCTGGGTATTCCCAGGACTGGTCTTTGAACCATCATTCCCTGAGAAATCCCATCTATTCTCAGCCTATCTTTACAACTGACTCCTGGACTCTGACTTTTCTTAAAAACCACCACAATCCCCCGCTGATTAGTTACCATTTGAAGCTGCCAAAGCATCACTTCAAATGGTAACTAAATGTCACACTAAATTTCCCCCCCCAAAAAAAACTAGCCACATGTTTAGATTTCTCTACTTCTGATGCCTGCACCAGTGTCCCAGCCATTCCAGTGAAAACCACGTAGGAGTTATCTTCAACTTAGCTGCTACTTGTAGCAACTATTTCTCTTTCTTTCACACATTTAATTAGCCTTTTTTTTTAAAATCCTGTTAAGTCTCCTGTCATACTTTTCATTTCTATTTTCAATGCCATGGTCATTTTTGGGGCTGTCTCTTCTTTCACCATGCACAACACAAACCACCTAAGAGACCCCAAGTCCTTTTTTAGGCGGTTTGCCCTACCCTGCCGGAATACATCCATTGATCACCAGATTTCAATTGTGTTACACAGGCACTCCACGCAGCATCTGAGGTCTATTCCAGTCTTTGCCCACATCAGTATCCACTGCCCAATCCATCCTGATGGGCAACTCAACTCATATCCTCTGAGAAACCTTTTCGGACCACTCTATCATGTTCTCCCATCCCCTAATCTCAACACTTTTCATGTATCATTCACAAGGAACTTATCATATGTTCATTTTCATTGTTGGTTTTATAATGTACATATGAAATACCTGGGGAAACAAGACAATATGGACACTAGTCAATAAAGACTGTATTGCTCCTACAGGGACCATAATCCTGTACCTCTTTTTACTCCTCACAAACATCTAAAACTGAAATCTGGAACTCGAGTGGCAGAAAGCTCTGTAGCAACAACTATGTTAACTTCTCCAGGTTAAGACAAAGTAGATCAACAAAGTAATGAGACTAAAATCGCACAGCAGAGGTAAAAATCCATGTCTGCTCAATTCATTATTTATTATCTGCAAAACAGTGCATTTCATCTAGAAGCACTCACCCCTCACCCCACAGGCCTCCATCACACCCTGTCTCATTGCCAGACCCCTGAGGGTTTCCTCAGTTTTAATTTATACCTTTGCCCTTTTCTTTACATCTTTGGAGCACTATCCACATTTGACTAGTCTTCCTTCCTAATTTCTTATTTCATTCTTGAATGACTTTGTTTTTTATATCTTTCTTTTATCCTCTGTGATTTCTCTTCACATTTTCCAAAATATCCATTGTTAGCTAGGCACAGTGGCTCATGCTTGTAATCATAGCACTTTAGGAGGCAGAGGTTGGAGGATTGCCTACGCCTGTGAGTTCAAGACCAGCCAGGACAATATAGTGAGACCCCAGCTCTACAAAAACTAAACAAATTAGCTGAGTATTCTGTAGTCTTAGCTACTCAGGAGGCTGAGGTGGGAGAATTGCTTGAGCCCAGGAAGTCAAGACTACAGTGAGCTGTGATTATATCACTACACTCTGGCCTGGTAGAGAGACTAAGACCCTCTCTCTAAAAAATAAAAATAATTAAAAAAAATCTATTGCTTACACAATTTGACTGATGTTCAATATCCAACATGCTAAAATGAAAATACCTGCTTCTACATTAAACCAGATATGAATTCTTCACTAATGACAACCTGACTTCAAAAACTTTTAGGCAAAGAGAAGACACATTTAATTCTATTTATGTAAATGGATAGAGATATATAGATATAATTATAGAAAATCATTACCAAAACATATCTGATCTGAATGATTTCCTCCAAGTTAAAAATGTACTGACTTTAAAATAAACACAAGAAGGACCCAGGGAGGAAAAAATAGTTACTCCAGAAAGGATTAAAACTTTATACCAGTTGGTCTATTTTAATGTTCTATTTGATAAACTAGTATTTAAAACAAGACTCCTTTATAATGAGTCATCATTTAATTAATATCCAAAAACCTTGAGAGCCAATAATAGTTCAACAAAACAGCTGGAAATCAAATATCAGAGATAATTACTCACAGCTGGCTTTATTCAACTGATGTCATATTAAATAAATTTATCCCACAGACCTTTTCCCCTTCCCTAAAATAAGAAAAAAAATTCTTTAAGAAACATAGAAGGCTCTTTGTGTAAGATTTTTTAAGTGTGCAGAACATATTTCACTATTAAAGATTTTCAAGAGTACATTAAAGATTTTCAGCAGAAATACACTGCTGTATTTTATACCACTCTGTGTACATGCAATATTTTGAACTTTGTTTTTCTCAAATTTTGCTTAAAATTTAAACAAAAATAGCAAAATGGCATTAGTTTACTATATTCTAATATTGGGTTAAATTTATTATTTTTGTAGGAATGTCACATCTCAAAAGCTTAGTAATATAAACTATCAAGACAAAGTATTAGTTTCAAGCTTACTGTATCAAGACATTATTTAAACCATTGTGTTGTATCACCCAAGTTATATGAATATATTCATATAAATGATTATCAACAATAACAACTACATGCCAAGCACTGTAGATATTTATCCCTACCAAAAGATGAGCATGCTTGAAGTAAATGATTCAGTTAGAAGAGTGGGGTGGTTTTTAGATATAGAACACATATCTCTATGTGTTCTGTATCTATTATCTCTAACTCCCATAACATTTCACATGTAGATAATTTACATCTAATAATCACCAAAGGGAAAGACATCAAAGACAGTTTTCAAACTGCTATATACATACACTAACTCTATAATATGCCAGGTTATTATTTATCTGCTACAGTAGAATTTTCAAATCCAAAATACAGGTATTTTCATTTTTGCTCCTCTTATTCACTCTAATTCATTCTTATATTCTCTCTCCCCCTCTTTCCTTCCACTCTCCTTTAATAAACAAAGAAAAAACAAAAACTACCAGTACTACTGCTATGTCATTATTATGCCCCAACAAACTTTGAAGTCGTATTTTATGAAACCTCACAATTAGTCCTGATATGTGAGATACTACTACTATTGCTTCAAACTCATCTAGAGAGGCCCCTGAGATGATTTTTACTGATGCAATAGTCCCTTTGTTTTTCAGATCTTCTTTCATCTTTCAGTAACTCCCTGGCATTTTTAAAAATTATACAGTCTCTAGCACATAGTAAGAACTGAGTTCAAATGTGTTGAGTCAGTAAATAAAACTTTTCTTCCAATGCACTAGAAAAAGTGATTTTTATGCTTACCAAAAAATTAAAATAGATTAACACAAAATTTTATTGACGTCTTAGACAGTTCCACTGTGTTCATGAATGCATTTTAAGTAAATATTTTATCAGATCTTTTATTTTTTGCACATAAGCCTAAATTATTTTGTGCAATACACGATATGAAAAATATAAGCTTATATTTACAATGCATGCATTTTCTTTTTTTTTTTTTGAGACGGAGTTTCGCTGCTGTTACCCAGGCTGGAATACAATGGCACGATCTCGGCTCACCGCAACCTCTGCCTCCTGGATTCAGGCAATTCTCCTGCCTCAGCCTCCCGAGTAGCTGGGATTACAGGCAGGCACCACCATGCCCAGCTAATATTTTGTATTTTCAACATGTTGACCAGGATGATCTCCATCTCTTGACCTCGTGATCCACCCGCCTTGGCCTCCCAAAGTGCTAGGATTACAGGCTTGGGCCACCGTGCCCGGCCCAATGCATGCATATTCATTGAGCTTTTATAAACTTTCTTATCTGCTTTATTCTATCAATATAAATAACCATTTTTACCCCCCTCCACATAAATCAAAGTAAGCATCCACAAATAACCACACCTAATTCTCCACCAAGACAAAGTGCTTATCCTACACTCAACATTTATACCTCACAATAAAATGTCTCCATGATCATCTCTAATTATGTAAAGGACTAGCAGGATGTTACAGGGGGTTCTGTAGGGAAAAAATGCTGTCACAGTTGCCACATTTTACAAATCTGTAAAATACGTAAAATAATAATATATAAAATTATTGGAATAAGAAAAACCACCCCACTCTTCTAACTGAATCATTTACTTCAAGCATGCTCATCTTTTGGTAGGGATAAATATCTACTAGCTATCTTTTCTGGAGCAGTATGATACAATAAATAAATAAATATATAAATGAGCCCTTTACAAAGCTCAGCAAGTGGTACACAGTCATCATCAGAAATGATTCCTTTTTGAAACGTTGTTTGGGAGTGAGGGGATACCAGGTAACAAAAAGAAGATTCTAGATTATAGCCCACTGCCTAAACTCTCTGGCACTTCACCTGTATCTTCCCTTCCTGGGTAATCTTATGGGTAAAAAAAAAAAAAAAAAAAAAAATTAAAGGAACAACAAGAGAGACAACTGAAATGTGTACTTTTATATACCTTGCATGCTGGCACAGTGGGTAAGAGACTGATCTCTGGAGCCAGGCTGAGATAAAAATCTACACCTCTGCCACTTGCATGCTTTTTAACTGTGGACAAGTTACTTATAATCTGAGAATCAATTCCATTTGAAAACTCAATGCACAGGGTTGTTAGGAGGTTAAATGAGAGAATACCAGCAAAACCCTTAGGTTCTATTCTGGTAGTTGCGAGACACTGCACAGATGTAGACATGATTTAAGTAGGTTCTACAACTGAGGTTCATTAATGTATACAACAAACCTAAATTTTAAGTGTAAAGATTTAACAGTAAGCTTCCGGGGTGGTTGAAAATTGTTTTCTAAGAACAACTATAATAATTTTTCTCTATATAAAGATCCCCAGACTTTTGATACAGGATCTCACTCTGTCATCAAGGCTAAAGTGCAGTGTCATGATCATAGCTCACAATTTCCCCCAAACTCCTGGGCTCAAGCAATCCTTCCCCTTGCCTCAGTCTCCCAAGTAGCCGGGACTACAAGTACATGCCACCACATCCAGCTTTTTTTTTTTTTTTTTGCTTTTAAAGAAACACAGTCTCACCATATTGCTCAGGCTAGTATTAAACTCGGCTTTATGCAATCATCCCACCTCAGCCTCCCAAAGTGCTGAGATTACAAGTATGACCCACCACTCCCAGAAAAGATACTACATTTTTAACAAACAAAAATATGTTAGAGACATCACACAAATGAACAAAATTTATGGTTTACTTTACGGTTGTTTGCATGCAGCATTCTGCAGATTTTTCTCTTCAGAATGTTTTGATGCACGCTTTAAAAGACTATAAAAGTTTAGACTATATTTGGAAGATAATCTAAATAACTATAGCTCTCTTTAAAAAGTCTTAACTTCCTCTACTAAACAACCGATTCTTGAAAGGTATCATCATGCTTGATTTACTTATCAAACCTGATCACACAAGGAATCAAATTTAATATGTATGAAGATAAGCAATTTTATTTGGCTGTGATCAACTATCACAATTGCCATCACAATTTAAATTATTTTGTTTTTTTGAGCTAGGACCTCGCTCTGTCACCCAGGCTGGAGTGCAGTGGCATGATCACAGCTCATTGCAGCTTTGACCTCATGAGCTCACAGGCTCAATCAATCCTACTGCCTCAGCCTCCTGAGTAGCTGGGACTACACACATGCATCACCACACCTGGCTAATTATATTTTTTGTAGAAACAGTGTTTCACCGTGTTGCTCAGGCTAGTCTCAAACTCCTGGGCTCGGCAATCCACCTGCCTCAGCCTCCCAAAGTGCTAGGACTACAGGCATGAGCCATGGTGACCAGCCTAAATTATTTCTTCAATTAAAGAACACCTTCACAAAAAGAAAACCCACAGGGAAACAACATATTGTATAAAATACAAACTTTTGAAAATATAATTTAACTATTCATAAAGAAACTACCTCCAAACACAGTTAACATCGCTTGTAATCGCTGGCTTTCTAAAACTAATACCAGAGAAAATATTACTATGAAGTACAATTTTACTAACAAATTGTAATCCATTTAGAATAATTTCTGAAAACAAATTAATATATGCATCTCAAAATTTTTAGGATGACACACAAAAATCCTATTTTTTTAATGTTTATATCCAGACTGTTTTTTTAACCATACATAGGAACATCTTCATTTAAGGTACTTTTCTTTTCTCCCATGTAAATTCCCATCTTATCTTCAATCAGAAGCATTTTTTAATGCTATGAATTCAAAACCTATAATTTAAAAAACTTTTAATTTCTAATTAGTTTCAAATACTTGATTACTAGTATTTCTAATTAGTTTCAAACACAAGGCTAAAATGTAATACAGACCAAATTATAGAAGAAATTGTTACAGTGCTTTTACCTTTTAAACCTTAATGTGGGTAAGTACACTCCACCTCAATATGATTTCCTACACTGTACTCAAAAAATTTCATTGTGGAAGAGAAAAAGAATGATGTACAGGAATATGTGACTAGAGCATGCACCATAAATTCACTTAAATCAGGTCCACTTCCTTTCGGGGTCATTACTTTAAGTCGCAAAGTAGCAGATAGTTTGCTACATATAGAAAAAGAAACATTGAATATCATGTTAAAGATACATACCTAACTCTGGTCTAAGCTCTGTCCACAGACAGGCAAGGCAGTTGGTTAGAAGCTGACTTTCTTCAAATTGCTACTGAAGTTTGCTATTGAAATAAGTGAAACAAACACTTTCTAGCCATAGTCCCAACACTGCCAACTATATCCATGTGTTATGAATGAGAATGTAAAATCAGAAACAGATGGTTTTGAGGCTTCGGTTCCAGCATTTACTAGCTGTGTGACCTCAGGCAAAGTATATCAACTGTCCTCATCTGTATAATGTGAGAAAACAACACAGACTTCATTGAGTTTGGGAGATAATTAAAGAAGATTAAAACAGGCAAAATATAAAGCACAGTGCCTGGCTTTCTTTATCAGATATTAACATTTTATATAAAAGTACAACTAGCAGTTATCAACAGGAAAGAATGGGGGAGAATCAATCAGTAAAAGGTACAGTTCATAAATACAATTTTAAATGTGAATAGATATGTGTCTACAGTATACATAACAGACTAAAGCCTCTGCACAACTAGAAACGTTGAACAAGATACCTTCTTGATGAAATAATCTCATTAGACTAAAAAAACTGGGTAAGAGTCCGATTAACATCCATTCAGCATCACATTTCATACTTAGCTATTAGAGTTTAAATGCTTTCTTTTTTCATATAGATGAATAAAAGCTTGATTAGAGGGAGATTCATAATATCTGTGTTATAATTGGCTCATATTTTTTCCCACAGGATCACTCACCTGATGATCTGAGAACAATAGTATTCCTCCTAAATAAAGAAAAAGGATGCAGCTGCCTCTATCTATAAATAGAATGTTGCTATACGAGTGGAGAACACTACTGTTCACACCGTCAATTTAAATCACTTCCACATTTCTAATGAAGAGGTCAACTTGTAGAATTGTTATAATTTTGAATACTGAAAAAAGTCACTAAAATGTAATATGCTATAATACGTATACGAATCATTTTTCAGTGGTCAGACTTGATTCTGAAATACTCTTTTTAAGAGACCTCTTGGACAACAAAAACAACACTACACTTAGTTTTCTTGGGAACATCTATAGGTTAATCCCACTATATGTATTTAAATCAAAAGAAAAGAAATTTCTCCATACAGATTCAAGCAACACATTTTTCCTAAGAGAATAAGGATGCCCAGCCATATTTGCCTAAGAGTGGAATCCAAGGTTAAACATTACTGTTTGTAAAATGGAAGGAGGGTGATGCAAAACAAACAGCTGTGTGATCCAGGAAAGGGGCTGAGGGAGATACTGCAGACGGGCACTGCAAATGACAGAGGTGGCAAAGGAAAACAACTGAGAGAAGTATTTTGGCATCAGACCCAGTTGAAATCCTAACTTTGTTATTTATTGCTGTAAGATTCTGGGAGAGTTACGTAAATATCTCTAAGCTTAAATTTCACCATATATAAATTAAGGATAATACTTAGAATTTATGGTGTTGCCCTGAAGACCAAATGAAGTGAGGTATATGAAACACTTACATACTGGCCATTATACAACTATTGCTACTGTTTCGATTTTAAAGAAAAGGGGGATTAGCCAGTCTCCAAAAAAAGTCAAGTAAGAGTGAAAGTTAAGTAAGGGCTTCTCACAAGGCAGTCAGTGACAATTTCTGGTTCTTTCAAGTTCCAAGGTCCAACTTGACAAATAATGCTAGTAAAACTTCATCCTTCTTGGTAGATTCAATTAATAGTGAGCAAATTGGGTAAATTAAAAAGACTTGCTTTTGTGTGCCATTCAAGATACTTTGGATGCTCTCCTAAGTGACAACAGTCATCTCTGAACTTTTTTTTTTGTTTGCTATTGGTAATTACCCACAAAGAGAATATTTACACAAAATGTTCAATAAGGAACTCTGTAAATGACAGGTGTTATCTATTTAAAAGCAGAGCGATTTGGGTAGGAAATTGTTTAATGACCTGTGATAACCTTATAAATGCTCTCAATAAAGATGGTTTAGGTACTGCCTCTTAGGAAACTGGAGATTAACTAGATAATCTTAAAGTCCTTCTAGACTCAAGACACAAAACAGAGAGCCAAAGGCAAGGCATAGTCCTTCCTCTGCTTTTTGTTCAACTACAATCTACATCTATATTTATACCTAAGTAGTAATGCTTTCCCACATAAGGAGAACAATGAAAGGTAAAGGATCACTGATCTGCATGCAGTTCCTGGAATTTATTGCTGGTTGGGGACTGAGGTTGGAAAAGAAGCAGGAATATTGCCTCAATTTTCTTTTGGCAAAAATGCAATGCAGGCACTCTTAAGAATAAAAATCAGTAAAATCTACTAGTTAACATTTATCTCCTTTAAAAAGAAAATACTATAAACTTTTACTATAACTCTGAAATGTCAAATAAAACAAGTATTTAAAACAACCCAAATTAAAAGTACACCCTCAGGCACCTTCTGCTAAGTCCACCATAGACATTCATCACACTTGGCTGCAGCCAGTCTCTGTCCATACCCCAGTTCCTAAAAGCCCAGCTTCCCTACCTCAACCTTCATGCCACTGCCACTGTCATAGGAGGAAAGGAAAATGAATGGAATAACTTCAATTACTGAAAGAACTGTCCTAAAAGGACTATTCCTTTCTTCTAGCAGCAGAAATATGTTGGGAGTGTTTTTTCAACGTCCAAATGAGAGAACAGACCTTACAATGGACAGTTACTGTCTCATAAGGTTTCCCCTGCCCCTAAAGAATCAACTTGATGAAGAATTCCTTTAGATAGATTAGATGCCAAGATTACAGACACCAAGTGCAACAAAACTTCTAGTGTTGTAAAACATGCTCTCTTAAAAAGCCATTAATTATCCATTTTGGCTAACAGACATAGTCAATTAAGTCAAAGATCTGGCTCTGAAACCCTAGAAACCATTTTAAAAGCGTATGGGTATATGATTCCCAAACTGTAAAGAATAAAATAAACACATATTTTCAGAGTATTAGCAATAATAGACAAAAACAGTAATGCCCCTCCTCTCCCACTCGCTTAGTTGTAGCCCTGTTAGTGGGCTTTTTTTGTTGTTTCTGTGGTTTTATTTTGAATCACTGCTGAACAGCACACCCTATAGGCCAGCATTTTTACTGCTATCACAGAGCAGCTTCATTCAGGCTTTCTCAGCTTTAACCATCTAAGATCCTTTCAAGGGACAAAGCTTGAAATCTGGCATAAGGTTAATGACATTTACACATCACGAAGTATTATGTAACAAAGGTACAATTGGGCAATATCTTTTCTGCACCCCGAAGGGACAGACACTGCAAGAATACTGACCAGCCAAATAAATTGAAGAGCCAATGAACCAGCCAAGTGGTAGAAAATGATTCCTAAAATGAGCACTGGAGTCACTGAGCTTCTTAAATAATACATAGTCCTGAGCCCCTCTTTAGCTGTAAATTGGATAAACACTGTACTGGGTAAATCTCTAGGTTATTTTAACCCAATACAATATAAACACTCTGTAAATGATTGTTACACTATATTTCTTATTTCTACTGTTGTATTATTTTTAGTTTTAAGGATTTTTCTTAATATTTCCCATTCATGGCTAGTTGGATGCTGCACCCATAAATACTGAGACCAACTGTACATTTAACAAGGAGTGCATTGTGAGACATGAGATATATTTACTAATTAAATGGCAGAGGTCTGCCAACAGACAAAAGTGTTGTTTCATTCCTTGAGAAAGACCGAAGTCACACTTAGGAATTACCACGTCTTCTATAATGCTGCTCAAACTAATTCCAGGAATTTCTCCTGTCCTAAATAGACAATCAATTTAGGTGTGGAACAATAAAACAATGCTCAGTTATGGCCCTATTAGAGAAACAGATAATATCTCATATGTTCCTCTACCTGGAAACTTCTTACTAAGAAACTCATTATCTCCTTTCCATTAACTGTATTTCTTCTCACAACAGAATTATATTTACTGAACATTCCCACCTTTGTTTAAGACCAAAAAGAAGGTGAAATGCATAAAGATTCAATTTTCTAATCCTCTTAAATCTTTCAAAACAAGGAAGAGGAAATGTGCAAAAGGTAGCTGTCAATCAAAATGGAAAATTAAAACTACTCAGCTGGAATTTCATATTGGCTTTAAATGCTGTGTTTGCCACCTTTTTCTCACCTACGTTTCCCTTTAAAAAATTTAAAAATATCATTGTCTCCTCACTATAGTTTAAGATTGTCCCCTGTTCCCAATTTGTGTATCACAGGAACCATACTGACTAAAAGTTTCCCTGTATTAATACCTGAGGAGATTTATATTATATTTTGGAATATATTATGGAAGTTTTAGGATGTGCTGAATTCCAGATATCCAAAAATTTTTGTAATACTGCTTCACATCTGAATCACTTTTATGTAAGCTACTAAAAAAGTGGCTCATACTACATACTTATAATAGGTTATACACTTGATTGGTTCCCTAAGCAAACAATCATACCTATGGTACATGGATGATTCCCACACCCATTTCTATCAAAACAGAACATTTGTCTTCACCCACTTGGCCTATTACAGAATGCATAAGAAGCACTATAGTAACATGGGAAGGGATCTGACTGCTCAGAATCAAATTCCCTGTGTCTCTGATTCAAGAGATCTCGATTCTAAAATCTCCTTAGTCAATCATGAATTCAGCCTGCTACCTATCCCCAGAAGCATATTATTTTACAAATTATCAGCACAATAACATGAATAAACATCAATCACTAACCATTTGATCTTAAATACTAAATATAGTCACTGGTTTCTTAATCTCAATTAAAAAAAAAAAAGGCAATGTGAGTGGAAGGAGAGATAACATAAGAATGTGTTTGTAATCTGAGTTCAATAATACCAAGAGTACGTATTCTCCAAAACATAGTACACAAGGACAGCCTTATGAGTCAAAGGATTTCAACAGATGTAAACACAGTAAGAGATAGGCAATAATCATGCTGAGAAAGAAGGAACCACTATTACTGCCCTTTCTATATCAGTTTTCTTGCCATTTCACCAACATATTGAATTGTATTTGTTTCTCTAGTTAAACAACCTCCTAGTTAGCTAAGAAAATTCTTTCCTCTGGACTCCTAGGTGATAACGTATCATTTACTTAAAATTATGCTGCCAAATATTAATGGTTATAAAATCCTAAAATGCTAGAGCTAGAAAAGTCCTTAGAAAGCATCTATCCAGGGCCAGGCACGGTGGCTCATGCCTGTAATCCTAGCACTTTGGGAGGCCAAGGCAAGCAGATCAAGAGGTCAAGAGATTGAGACTATCCTGGCCAACACAGCGAAACCCCGTCTCTACTAAAAATATAAAAATCAGCTGGGCGTGGTGGTACACACCTGTAGTCCCAGCTACTTAGGAGGCTGAGGCAGGAGAATCACTTGAACCTGGTAGGTAAAGGTTATGGTGAGCCAAGATCACGCCACTGTACTCCAGTCTGGCCACAGAGTGAAACTCGGTCTCAGAAAAAAAAAAAAAAGCATCTACCCAACCCCAATTTTATAAGGAAACCAAAGTCTAAAGAAGTTAATCAACTTGTAAAAGGTCAGATTCCTTATCTAACCACTCAATTTATCATTGCAAAGATCCTTGCTGGATACAATACTTAAGGACTGAGAGATAGAAGTGTTTAAAAATTAAAACACAGGCCCTTCTTCTGTTTACTCAAGTAATTATTAAGCACTGACTGTATAGCATGCCAAGCATTGAGGCTTGTATATGTCCTTTTAATGCAAGGTTAGCTAATTCTAAGTTTTATTTAAAATATCCTTTACTTGCAAATTTGCACATACGTTTCCCTGATCAGCCTACAAGAACTCTAGAAGCAACTTACAAGGACGGTTATTTTCTCAAAGAAACAGCAAAGATTCAATTTCAGGAAAATGTTGGGGGGCAACCGGAGGAGGCAAGACGGAAACACTACATACACATGCCTGGGAAAATCGAATCACTTCTGTACTTGACCTTGAAAAGTTAGTTCAGTTGAAAGGATTAGGATAAGAGACTCTCACTGTGTTTAGTTTTATTTCTAAATTATTAAAACTACCAAGATGAACATCTAAGAGTCACTCTAAATTTACCAATCTAAATAATAATTTTGGATCTCCAAAGTAGACATTATTTGATTAGTAAGTCTGAGTCTCATTTTTCTTTTCCACAGTGAGAAACTGCAACAATGATTCTCACACTTCACTGTACATTACAATCTCCTGTGGAAGCTTTTTAAGTCTGGTGCCCAGGCCACACTCCAAATCCATTAAATCAGAATCCCTCTCAGGTCGGGGGGCGAGGGAAACCCCAGCAAGATTTCTTTTTAAAATTCCCCAGACGTTTCAATGTATAGTCAAGGGAACCACCAAATCAGGCAATCTCTTGCATCTAATCCAGTTCCAAAATTCAACATCAAAGTCAACTCAAGTCCACTGCACTAGGGAATTTTCATGCTAATGAAGGCTAGTAGTGTAATTAAGTTGTTTCGCAAAGGCAAATAAAAAATTATTGAAATAATATAGTAACAGACCAATATAAAAAAGTGTAAACAACCCAAGTGAAAGGCATATAGCAAGTATTTAAACACTAAATAGATATAAGACAGCAACAACTAAAACCAGAAAGAAGCTAAAATAGAAGACAATTTGAGCTAAGAACACTTTTAAGATACATTAACACTTAGAATTAATTATAAATCCATGAATTCACAAGGTAATTTCTCAGTTTCCCCATCTTTCTCTGTTCAGTGCTCTCACAGAACACTGTGCCTTAAAATAATATGTCAAAGAATCTTTCTCTAAAATAATCTCTCCTAACAGGATTGACAATGAAAATAACGCCTTCAAAATAAAACTCCCTACGTTTCTACAAATATGAAAGCTATATGAAAACACTCTCGTGTTAAGCTCAACACCCTTATGGACTTTCATTTTTAATTCGTGTTACTCTGTAGTTTTCTCCTTCACCTCAAAATAATAGCAGAAACAGCAACAACAAAATTAAAACCATGATGTGGTTATATGTATTATTCTGGCTGATTCTTAAGCATTAAGAGAAAAAAAAATAAAATGTATTATATGCTAATCATAAGCTTTAATACTATTTCTTAAACAAAATGAGACACATTAAGTTCAGCAACTAAATTATCTAAAAATGACACAGCACTCTAAATTTTCAGCCATTAGGCACATAAAATCCAGTCTCTTTTAACTAACAGCTCTCAGAAAACATAAGTGTGTTTTAGTATTAAGTAATTCTAACAAAATTAGTAAGATAAACATACTGTAAAATGCACAGATATGAACAGTTTTATGTACATTAGAGCAAATACAAATTTTGTCAACATTCTGTGAATTCTAGATTACTCAATAAACATAAATGCCACAGTTAACTCACACTGAAATTATCTGGGATCATCATTACACTCCATTTCACGGATAATTGAAATTTGATAGTCCATATGACTGAGGACTTAGTCCATATGACTTAGGACTCCCCAACAAAGAAAAAATGTTTTCAAACTCTGCTTCTTAATCTCATTGTTTACAATATTCAGATAAGTCTTCAGGGGTAAAGTCTATATAAAACTTTGTAGCACAGTGTCGAGTACATATCAAATTTAGTCCCTAAATAGTCCCTAAAAATTTGTTCAAGGAAAGGTTAAAACTTTTAATTCAACAATAAAAGAGAGAAGGTGGCTATCAGGTTCAAATCAATATTTAGTAAAATTTAATATAAATCAGATGATTGCCTAAGAAAGACTGGAGTAATAGGATATCTGGATTCTAGTCTAGATTCTACTATTAGTTATTTAGGGGACAACCCACTTAACTTACACTGAGTTCAGTTTTTTTTAACCTGAGAAATGAAAGGAGATAGAATAATCTAACTTCTTAATTTTCTTTTAACACAAAATTCAAGCAAACTATACAGTGTATTAAAAAGTCAAGGCAACTTTACTCCATCACCATGAGTAGAAAAAGCTAAAGAAGTGGCTCTCGCCTGTAATCCTGGCAGTTTGGGAGGCTGAGGCAGGAGGATCACTTGAACTCAGGAATTTGACACAAGCCTTAAAAACGTGGCAAAATCCCATCTCTATGAAATATACAAAAAACTCAGTTGGATATAGTGGTGTGCGGCTGTAGTCCCAGCTACATGAGAGGCTGAGGTGGAAAGAAGGCCTGAACCCAGGAGGCAGAGGTTGTAGTAAAATGAGATTGAGTCACTGCACTCCAGCCTGGGTGATAGAGCTTGTCTTTAAAAAGGCAGGCAACATCAAATAAATCAGCACCTAATATGTTGTAACACTTTCACTACATTCTGCCTTTACTTTTTTACATCCCAATTCTGAAAATATTTCTATTAAATCCACAGGTACCAGAAACGGTGTTTCACTGCTTGTTTTTAGGACTAACTGGTAATTAAGACCAGAAACAGAACGACAGCAATAATCCCGATTTACAGGACTATTTGCATATTGCTGTTAAAAACAACAACATACACATGTAATTTAACTATTTAAAATGGGGAAAACCCTACAAAGTACTTTAAGGAGTTGACACTGAACTCATATGTAATTTCCCTTTCTTTGTCACAAGATGAGAAAATTAATTTTAATAACATAAGCAATAAATGACTTTCAAAACTAGTGTTTTTGAAAGCTTGGATCTAATGCTACTATGTTGTTAGGAAACCACTTTTCTCTGAAAATTAAAAATCTGTTGTTATTTAGGAAAACGTTAAACAAGATACCTATCAGTCCAGAAGTGATGATTAACTATTAACTGCTCAGGTTAAGTATTTCTGTATCTGAAAAATCATTAAGATTGTGAGTGCAAAGGCAAATATGGAAATTCATGCATGTGAATTCTCTTTTCATAATAAAATAAAGTTAAAAAAATTATCCCAGCTTGTAATTCATCATACCAAAAAGGTCAATATATAAATTCATACATGTGAATTCTCTTTTCATAATAAAGTGTTAAAAAATTATCCAAAAAAATGACAGAAATTCAAATCTCGTCACTATGAAAAAAATAATTATTGTTTATAAGCAGCAAAAAAGTTCAGCCCAGATTTCCATACCAAAGAATCAACAGTAATAAAAATATAATAATTTACAACTAAAAGTGTAAGGAGTTTAATTTTAGTTTCTGAATTTTAACCTTCATATATAGAGCATTTAAATCCCTTGATATAAGAAAACTATACTAATGTGTCTCCACATATGCACATTGATCTCCGAGCCCTGTCCAGTGAGAGGGCCTAGAAGAGGTAATACCCCAGAAGAGCAACAAGCACATCCCAGCACCCAGACCTTGGTTTCTAATGCCATTCTCCAATGAAAGAAACCAGGAGTCCTTAGAGAATGGCTGACTCCAGGACTGAGGTGGGGAAAACACAAGATGAGCCCAGAACACTTAGCAGCACCCAAGAGCGTGCTCAAAAACAAGAACAACAATAAAAACAGGGGCATATCTAATGGAAACAGGAACAAAGCTTAAAGAGCTTCAATGCCAAAAGCTGGAAAAATTTCAGCAATAATATAAATATTGCAATATTAAATTACTCTGCAAAGTATAAAATAAATATACCTGAATCCACACTGATATAACTGTAAGTGATTAACTGAATAGATAAATAAATGGTGGAGAAGAGATCATCCTTACAGAATTCCAAATAATTTATGTAGATGCTCCCTCCCTCCAGGAGATGGAGCTTAATTATTCTCCCATTTCTTGAGTGTGGGTTGGATTTAATGACTTGCTTTCAAAGAAGAGTTTTGAGAGGAAGGTGCAGTAACTTTACAGTGCAAAAGCATGACCACTAACTCAGGACAAGGTCAAGATCAGCATCAACAGTGATAAGTCATATTAACAGTATGTACCCTTGATACGATGTGGTGAAAATAGTATTTTACCTGTTGTCTTCTTCCCAAAACCCACAGTCACAGTCTAATCATGAGGAAAAATTCCAATTGAGGGATAGTCTATAAAATAGCTGACCATTAGTCCTCATAACTGTCTAAGTCATAAAAAACAAGGAAAGAGTGAGAAAACACAAGTCAGAAAAGATTACAAAGGAGACACGATGACTGAGTGCAACGTAGTATTCTGGATGGGATCCTGGAACAGAAAGATGCATTAGTGGAAAAACTGGTGGAATTCAAATAAAGTCAGTAGTTTAACTGCAATAAACCAATGCTGGTTTCTTATTTCTTACAAAAAATTCATCACTGTGATGTAAGCTATTAACAACAGGGGAACTCCATAGGGAATACTACAAGAACTTTCTAGACTGTCTCTGCAATTTTCCTGTAAACTAAAATTATTACAGAATAAAGTATTTTTGAAAAAACCATACCCACAAGGACATACCAATTTTAAAAATATTTTCTCACAGCTAAAAATAAAACAATGCAAAAGAATTTCATAGATTCAAGGCATGGGCATTCTGCCTCTGAATTGAGATTTGACTTTGAGAATGATGTACAGATTAGAGAAGAAACATTCATTCTTTATTATTATTATTTTTATTATTATTATTATTTTAGACAGAGTCTTGCTCTGTCACCCATCCTGGAGTGCAGTGGTGCAATCCCAGCTCACTTGCAGCCACCACCTCCCACATACAGATGATTCTCCCACCCTAGCCTCCAAATAGCAGAACTACAGGCGTGCAACACTATGCCCGACAAAGTTTTGTATTTTTTTGGAGACACAAGGTTTTCCCATGTTGCCCAGGCTGGTCTCGAACTCCTGAGCTCAAGCAGTACGCCTGCCTCAGCCTCCCAAACGGCCAAGATTACAGGGTGAACCACTGCATCCAGCCCATTTATTATTTAAATAGTATAAAACCTTACTTTCTATTTTCTCCTTGTCCATATTCAGTGATCAATACACACTGATCCTTGCTCAACAGCCCTTTTCCACTGCCAATCAGGCAGCTGGTTAAAGGTCCTTGGTACCTCTAGATGAAGAAGTACCTGTCCACTACCAATGCTCTTTTCTCCTTCCATCAATTTTGCACAACTGTTATATTCCTAAGATGCAAAGCTTGAAAGCTGACACCCCACGTTAAACAAACACCCCCAACACACACACACATACACAAATACACACACACTCACTCAAAAAGTCACAAAGTAATCACTGACATTCACCTTTACTTACCTGTCACTACACCTTCCCCAAGCACCCTACTTTTGAACAAATTTACTTCCTGAAGCCCAAAACAACTTTGTTTTTTGTTTTTTAACATTTTGCATCCCGTATCAGATTGTGAGCTTCTAAAAGCCAGGGAACAGCACATTTTATTTATTCTGATTCACTGTCCACTGCCCACTGTCTAGCACAGGACTTTATGCAGAACGGGCCCTTAATATGTTTTAATTAAAATGTTTTAATTTTCTCGAGAACCGAAAATTTTATAATCTCAAAAAAAACAACTTGACAATCTCAAAAAAAAAAAAAACCTCCTTAATAATCAGCTAACAAGCTTAAAATTGGTCATTTGACTGCATTCAACTCATTTTTTCCATTTCATACCAACTCATGACCTGCACCAAACTGACCTAGACTCCTGAGATAAGCGTTTATCACTGACTGCAGCTGTGAGCAACCATGAGCCCACATGGGAACAGAAAAGCCAAACAACTGTATGGTATAACTTAAAGTACTTGAAACAAGTTGAACCTGCCTCTACACAGACTTGTGGCATATGGTATGATCCAACTTTGAAACCAATATTTATACTCCCCATCATAAATTACATTAATACTCAAAGTATAGAGAATAGAAAAGTATAATATAAGTCTGACTTATCCAAATATTTTGGGCACAATCAGCAACATTTCTGCAGCCAAACCCTAGCTCTATTCACTCCTCCAATCCCACTACTTGGTCACTTTCTATTCTCTTGCTTTACTGGATCGGCAGCAACCTACACAAACCTCACAATGAAGCTGGAGGGATCAGCACTAGCAAAGCAGAAAAGGACTGCAGTCAGGGGAACACGAGCTAAGTTACCCAAAGCCTCAGCTTCTGGGTCATCTCCTGATTCCAAAACAATCCATATACTGCTGGATCCACATTATTCATGGATTCCATATTTATGAATTTGCCTACTTGCTAAATCTATTTTTAAACTCCTGGTACTTCCATGGTCATTCAAGGGAATGCAGAGAACACCAAAAAATTTTTGTCCAACAAACACATTTCTAGCTGAGGCTGAACAAGTGGCCCTCTGCGTTTCTGTTCAGTTCTTATATAGTAAACAAGTTTCTCTTCATGGTACTTCAGATCTCAGGTTTTTCTCATTCTTGTGTTTTCTCTGGTGATTACACTGTTTAAAATGACCTCCAAACAAAATGCTGAAGTGCCGTCTTGTGTTCTGTAAGCACAAGAAGCCTGTGATGTGCCTTACAGAGAAAACATGTGTTTTGATAATCTTCATTCAAGCTGAGTTATAGTGCTCCTGACCAGGAGTTTCATGTTGATAAATAAACCATATATATTAAATAAGCTGTTTTTAAACAAAAGCACACATAATACAGGGTTATGTATTAATCAGCTGATGAAAATGTGACCAGAAGTTTGCAGGAACTTAAGCCTGTGTTTCCCCCAGGAGCAATGGTTCATTGTTTGCTAATTCAGGGGTTGTGGTCTCTTTACAGTATATAACTATCACAAATAAAATTCATTAATACTGCTAATAACAACATAAATTAATATTACTTGGTGAACCTTCTACTAGGATTTGCAAAGTCTAGAGCAAGAAAAACAAGACATTCTAAGTAAAACAGCTAAGATTACAGGGCTAATTTTCTAGATCCAACCTCTACCTGCGCCTGTTTTTAGAGCAGTGTTAGTACCACAACATTTTATAAAGTTTTCAAATTACATTCTCACCACCACATCTGTTTATAATAGCAATTTGGTCTCCTCTGAACTGATTATAGCTGCACTAAACACAAACAATGGGTAAAATTACACAATACCAAGCAATTCCACTCTATAACGTGCTTACACAAGATTGGATAGTCTAATACTTAATGCAGTTTTTGAGCACTCACAGTACTTATACACACAGAAATAACCTATTTAGGAAACTACATACTCAAAATAATTCTCTGATTCTTTTTCATCGTTTACAAAAAACAGTCTCTTATTTAAAAAAAAAAAAGTGGGGGAAGAGTGAGGAGAAGAGGGAGGGGAGATGAAGAGGAAGAAAAATTAAAACTTTAGGCCAGGCAGGTAACTTTAGGCTCATGCCTGTAATCCGAGCACTTTGGGAGGCCAAGGCGGGTAGATTACAAGGTGAGAAGCTCAAAACCAGCCTGGCCAAGATGGTGACACCCCATCTCTACTAAAAATAGAAAATAAGCCGGGTGTGGTGGCAGGCACCTATAATCCCAGCTACTTGGGAGGCTGAGGCAGAGAATTGTTTGAACCCAGGAGGAGGAGGTTGCAGAGAGCCAAGATTGTGTCACTGAACTCCAGCCTGGGTGACAGAGCAAGACTCCCTCTCAAAAACAAACAAAAAAACTAAAACTTTAAAAGCAATATAGTTTCGAGTGCCAGTTATATTTTTTATCCAATAAATATTTTAGCTTTACCTTCTGCTCTCGTTCTGTATTTTTATTTAGAAAACTATTTCCCAGAAAGTGTTTCATGACACTTATGCAGAAAGGTGGCTTAGTCAAGTCAACTAAGTTTGGGAAACATATATACTACCCTCTCCTGCTTTAGAGAGGCAAGATGCAGGTTAGAAAATCAAGGGCTCAAAAAATGCTTGCAGTAAATAACAAACCTGTTTCATCCAAGTTTAATTTGTACCCAAAAATAATTTGTCCACAACATCCTTTTTGCAATAAACAAAGCAACAAACATTTATAAAATATCAAAATTTAAGAAAATAGACTACAAAGAGAAATTACATAAAACAAATGTGTTCATAAGAACCAGGTTTACTTTTGTTTCTTCCATACTTGTTCTTGACAGTTACACCAGAATGCAACCAATAAGCAGATTAATATACACTATACTATTCAGAAAATGTAATATGAAATCTGGATTCACTTGCAAACTCCATGCCTAAGTACACTCAATCCCAAGAGTGGTTTCCAAGAAAACCATGAAAAAAAAAACAGTGAAAATTCATTTTAAATAGACAAGTTGGCATTCAATAGGTAGTAATTAAACATGGACCACGGTAGATGCTTCAAAGGATTTAAAGGCTAAATGAAAATAAAACCGGGAAAAATTATTGGAAACATTATACTCAACTCTCCAAATTAGGAAATAATCTGATAGTTTGACTTTCTCTTTATTAAAGAATCTTAACACTTCCTGACTCAAAAATATAAGAAATAATTTTTAAAACTTTCCTTTAAACAAATATAAGAAACTGGCATTTACCATTTTCAACATCTATTCTCTAGTTAATGAACTTTCCTAACTACCTAGTTTAAAAATAAAGACTGGCATTAAGATTTTATAAAACCTACTTTTTCTTTATGAATATTATTAACTAAATGTGGCTGAAGGGCTGTTTTCAACATCAGATGAGTGATTCTCTAGACTTTGCAATTCAATAAGCAATAATAATATATATTCAATAGATGTTAATATAACATCGAATCCATCTTTACTCTCTTTAACCTAAAAATAAAAGTTCTCAGCCTTTTTTTAAAAAGTTCATAAAATATGTCTATTGTTGAAATTTTTTAATATGAATAGGACAAAAGCCAGACACTGCGGGAAAACTCTGCTTTTCATTTAATTTAATCCTTTCAACTACCTGTAAATTTGTAAGGGAATCTCTTCAAAGAAAACTTAAGGCACTGACAGATTAGGTATCTTGAATAACGGCACACACCTAGTAAGGAGAAAGCAAAAATTAGAATCTGTCTGTGGAGACGATTTCTACTCACATGTATATTTGTAATTTTAAGTGAATATTCAACTACAGTATGAATTTTGTTTTGTAATCAGCTTTCATCACTGACATCTAACCATAAATATCTTCAGGAACAACTAAAAAATAATGTTTTGTTCCAAATTTATTTGCTCCATCAAGCCATTCATTTTAAATATTAAAGATCTTGCTTTTTTCCTACAACTTTAAGCAATGCTGCAATATACCTCTGCCACTTGATGTTGTGTGACCCTGGGTAGTCAGCTGACCTGTCTCCTCAAAGCCCTAGGAAAACTGAGTATTATCTTTTTTTTTTCTCCAAACTTTTTTCAGTTTCATAAACAAATTTTACAAATGGTATTTTGTGCAATCTGCATGTTTAGTGTCTAGTGAAAACCATTTTTCGTACATTTTAAACCATTTGTTTTTCTTTCAGTATGTTCTTTTTCCTTTATTTTTTATATGGATGTTTGCCTTTTTTATCAAGTCATAAAAATTCTTTTTGTTTTTTAAGGATAGTACAATTTATGCTGCAAATAATTTTATCCATTAATGTTTAGTCATTAATGTTTAGTTTCAGATAAAAAGACTGGTTAAAGAACAGTAAAGTGGAAAATTTTAAAAGAGGCCTGGTGCTGTAGCCCATGCCTATATTCCCAGAACTTTGGGAGGCCAGAGGAGAGAAATTGCTCAATGCCAGCCAGGGCAACAAAGTGAGACCTATCCATCTCTACAAAAGACAAAAGTAAAAACGAATTTATAGGTTAATATTGCCAATGGTGACTCTTTTTTTAAAAACCTTATTTTGGAAGTACAGAAAGGCTGCAAAGATAGTATAGACAGTATGAGGTCTTTCCTTCTGTCAATCAGGTTGTACCAGTGTTTTCACATTAAAAATTATGGGGTCAAGGTAGAAATGACTAGACACCAAAGAAAAGCTGGGAGGGAAGAAACGTAAGTCAGTCCCCACAGTAGGCAGTGAAGCATCATAGTTAACAGCATGAGTTCTGGTATCAGGTAGCCTAGATTCAAATCCCAGTTCTTCCTCTGTGTGGGTAAACCTTGAACAAGTTAGGTCACCTCTTCATGCTACTATTATTACATATATGGACAGTATCATATTACAAACAGTTTCCTCATCTGTAATATGAGGTTTAAAAGCTTTAAACCTTTAGGCTTTATAACTTACCAGGAATTATCCTAATAATCCCTACACAGCGTGTACGCACACACATGCATGCACACACACACACACACACACACACACACACAGTACATGCTTTTTAAAGTTTTAAACTTAAAACTTCTGATTTTTTATGGCATAATTTATTATACCCAAAGTAGTAAATATACACATCCAACTAACATTCCACTTTCTGTTGCTTTTGTAAACTCATTCTCATCCCTCTTAGTCATTCTCCTTACCATGATAAACATCCAACTTATATATAATTTCACAGAATTATATAACAATGACCTCACAGTTTATCAAAATCATAATTCACTCTGCAAGGACAACCATGAAATATGGAGGGAGTAGTTTCATAAACCTGACAAGCTTTCTCCCATGACGACGTTACATACATATAGACAGCCTAAGACTCCGACACCCACAACTCCTTATCAAGTGGTGACAGTTTACCTATCAACGCTTCCTTCCCACTTTTCTGAAACCTAGCCCTCTGTGACAAGTGAGCTACTAGTTTCTGGGATAAGCCAGAGTTGCTCCCACAATATCGTCTTTGCTTAAGTCATGCACTTGGGGGTTTCTTCCAACCAGTCCACATGGCACCTGACGGCTTAGATATACTCAGCCCTTGGTACCTCCAGCTCCTCCCTGAAACCTCCCCTCAACCCCAACCACTCTGATCCTTACTAAAACCTCTTAAACATATATTTTCTATGCCTGCACTATCTAACATGGTAGCCACTAAGCGCATAGGCTATGGAATGCTTGACATGCTGTTGGTCCTGGTGAACATATGTTAGGACTTTAAAGGACTGGTAAGAAAAGAAGAATGTAAATTATCTCAATAGGCTGTTTTATAGATCACATGTTGAAACGGCAATGTTTTGGGGTGTTATCAGTTAAATAAAATTTATTTTACCCATTTCATTTTACCTTTTATAGTGTGGTTCCTAGAAAATTAAAAATTACACAGGTGGCTTGCATTACGTTCTATCTGACAGCAAGCACTGATATAACCTGTATTTTGACAACTGTATTGGGCAAAACTCTGAGTCCTCAGCACCATTTTTCGAATAGTATTACGATAATGAAGGGGAGCGGGGGAAAACAGGGCAGGTGCAGTGGCTGGCGCATGTAATCCTGGCATTTTGGGAGGCTGAGGAGGACAGATCACTTGAACATAGGAGTTCAAGACCAGCCTGGGCAACATGGTGAACTCCTGTCTATATAAAAATTAACAGGTTGTGCTGGTGTATGCCTGCAGTCCCAACTTCTTGGGGGACTGATCACCTGAGCCTGGGGAAGTAGAGGTTACAGTGAGCCATAATCATTACCTCTGCATTCCAGCCAGAGCGACAGGATATGAGAGAGAGAGAGAGAGAGAGAGAGAGAGAGAGAGAGAGAGAGAGAGAGAGAGAGAGAGAGAGAGAGAGAGAGAGAGAGAGAGAGAGAGGGAGGGGAGAAGAGAGAGAGAGAGAGAATGAGAATTAAAAGCAAGTTGTTTAATAAGCAAAATAGTCAATGGAGCACAATCAAAAGTACTTACAAGGTTAGATCTATGCTTTCTCTGTAATTCCTAGATCAACCAAAGATGTGACAAGTCAGCTTCTTGCTTATAATCTTCTGAAAAAAATCCATAATTTGAAAAGATAATAACATCCCAGAACCTAACCAGGCTACATGGGTAGCATATATCACAGTTCACCAGAGTAAACACGTGATGAGAAGGAATGACTGGAAAGTACCTAAAACAATTAAAAACAAATAAACTGAACTGAGACCATTTGAAAGAACTAAAACCAGATGAAGGATAGCTTCATAGCTCATGACCTAGCTTTAGTCAAATCACAATGAAGGCAAGTATTTACTGAGTTCCTATACGCAACACCACAGAAAGGACAGGAACAAATGGAACTGAAGAGTTACACAGAAATACAAGAGAACATCTAAACATCTGTCACTAACGGACCAGATCAAACGCAGTACAATGGAATACTATCCACCAACTAAAATAAATGAACCAGATTAATGTCAACATGAAGAGACCTCAAAAAATAAGTAAGACTAAGGCAAGTTGTAGAATGATACAAGAAGCATAGTAGTATTAAGATGAACTTTAAAAACACAAAACTGTGGTTATGCAGCTACGCTGAGAATTAAGGAATTTAAAACATGGACTGGAAGCCACCAAATTTTCAACAGTGACTTGCTCCAGGTGAAAGGGAGGCCTAGGAGACTAAAGAAAGAAAAGTTCTTTACATGGTTTCACTGTTCCTGTGTCAGATACATACACACAGACAGGGAAAAAAGAATATGAGAAAAGGAGATTATAAAAAGACAAGTGGGCACCTGGCTACTGTGAAACAACCTCTCTGAACAAACTGACTATACACATCTGGACTCTGTTCTCACACCCCCATATGACATATTCTTGCCTGTTACTGCAAGTTACACTTTACAGACTATATACTTCTCCATGGCAACATGATTTGTCAAAAAGGCAGGCCTTTGCTCAGAGTCAGAGAAAATACTTTTCCTCAAAGTACCCTGCCCATTCAAAAAAAAAAAAAAAACACCAGAAACACCTATTACTTCCAACTCCCCAGTAAGTATCAACTTTAAAGCAACCATGTAACATTTGATCCAGCTCTTACCCAGAGCCTTAAGTATATATCCCTGCAGCTGTTTAAAAAAAAAGAAAAAAAATTACATTTGATCCAAGTTCTCAATCAAAATAAACTATATCACATGGTATTACAAATCCTCTTTTTATTAACTGACCAGTTATGAGCCCAGTGGAATATTTTGTGTAAGAAAATATATTCTTGAATGTACCATAAGATTGATAAAACAAATATACCAAATAAATATTTTTATGTGCTGCTCACTTTTGTGAGTTTCTATTGTGTGAGTTTCCACAGATCTTTGGAACTCAACCTAGGAAAGATTAAGACCCAAACCACAAACAAAATTAGAGGAAATTTACTGTAGAAAAAATGTTCTTTTTTCCTTTTAAAAGAGAGACATGGTCTCACTGTATTGCCCAGTCTGGAGTGCAGTAGCTATGCACAGGCACGATCATCATACAATAATACAGCCTGGAACTCCTAAGCTCAAGTGATTTTCAGCCTCCCAGTAATTGAGTCTACCTTCAGGTGCGTGCTACCAAGCCCACCACAAATTTCTTCTTAATCCTTAAAATTACTCGAGGAAGTTATTAATGTTTAAAAATATGCAGGTCTTTAGTGAGATAAGCTCAATTCACAAATTATATTTATTCTTCTTGATTACTTGGAGCCATTCCAACACAATGCTTAAGAGCACAAATTTCAGAACTAGAGTCCCTGGATTACACCACTAGTTCTTCCACATGCCATCTGTGTCAGCCCTGACAAATCACTGCACTTTCAAAAAGCCTCTTGAAAAAATGGAAATAATGTGTCCAATACATAATACAGGTGAAATGTTTAACACGGGGCCTGGCACACAGAAACCATCCAATAAATATTTGCTACTTGTACTATTTATAAGCTAGATTTATTTAAAAATTAACCATTGCTTTCTATACTTTAAAACACTGAAAAGAAAATTTTTAAAGGCTTTCTTTAGACTTATATGTTAAACATATTTTTATTTATTTTATATGTATATGTATTTCATTTATATATTTTTAATTTTATTTATTAGAAATAAACTTTCTTGGTTTACCCATTCATATCCAAATGAATTTCATTTTTCAAAAATATAAACCATGAAGTATTCTGGTAAGTCAACCCTTCCCCCACAGCAGCTGTTGTGTGAAACTGACTCATGAAATGTAGACATAGAAATGAAATGTTTGATCATCTGGTCCAATCCACTTGCCAATGTACTAGTAGGATTCTTACATCCTATAATTTGTTTTCAAATACTCCAAATAAATTGCTTATTGGTTTTGTCAGAAATCAATCAAGGTTTATTATATACAAGAAGAATGTTCCTCATTTTGTCAAAGCTATAAATCCATTAACTTCTGACTACAACAAAAAGGGAAGAAAGATTAAAGATATTATCAACATTTTTAATGGTCTGAGTGGCATTAGGATACTTCTTTTTTACTTTCAAAGTAAAAAAAAAAAAATCCAAATTACATCATTTTTTCAATTGTTCTAAATAACATTATTTAAATAAAGATAAAATTGTTATTCCTACAACCTTAGATGTATACAATATGGAAAAGACATTTGGTCACACATGCTCAGAAGGTACAGGGGAATGTGCTCTATCTTTCATTCTGCACATATGCCCCCAACAACAGTGATACACTGAGATACTTCTCTTATGTTATAGACGGGTGAGGTTTTCTGGACCCCATTATTTGTTGAGCCTGTCTCTTGACTTAACATTAATTATTTCTAACTAAAGTAAATATAAACTGGTTAAAATTATCTTTAATACTGGCCACTAACCATATAAAAAATATGCTCAGCCTGATTCTGAATCAAACAAATGTTATCTAAACACTGATACAAATTTTCACTTCTTAAGATTGGCAAAAGTGAAAATCCGTCACTGGCATAAACTTTTATACACTGTTAGTGGAAATATAAACTGGAACAGCCTTTTCAATGAGCCATTTGGCAACACCTACCAAATGTTAAAATATATATATATATATATATATATATACACACACACACACACACATACATACATATAACACACACAAACACACATAGACACAGACACACAAACACACACACACAGACTCCATAATTCCACTACTAGGGACCTAGTCTGTGCATCTCCTCACAAAAAGCATCTAAAAACACACAAATACACACATATAATGATATTCACCACAGCACTATGTGTAAGGGGACATGGAAGCCGGAAACATCCTAAATATTCATGCTTAGAGACTGCTAAGATAAATGATGAGGTATCCAGCGGAATACTGTGCTGCTGGACAGAATGAGGCTAACCTCTGGATCATCTTGTGGAAATATTTAAAAGAAAAGGCAAGAACTATGTGTATGAAATGATTCTATTTGTTTAACTTACAAAATATATCTAAATATCCTGGTAGAATTATAAGTTTTTCTTCAAGTATATTAAAAACAAATTAGGAAGTTTAGAGCAGTGACATACAAGAGGGAGACTTTCTCTTATGCTGTTTTAGATTGGGTTGCAAAGTGTTTGTATTTTTTATTTAAAAAAAAAACAGTTTTAGGTCAGACACGATGTCACATGCCTATAATCCCAGCACTTTGGGAGGCTGAGGTGGGTGGATCACTTAAGCTCACCCCTTCTCTATTAAAAATACAAAAATTAGCCGGGTGTGGTGGCAGGCACCTGCAGTCCCAGCTACTCGGGAGGATGAGGCAGAAGAATTGCTTGAACTTAGGAGGTGGAGGTTGCAGTGAGCTGAGATTGTGCCACTACACTCCAGCGTGGGCATCAGAGCAAGATTCCATCTCAAAACAAAAAACAAAACAAAACAAAAATTTTCAGAAAAATAATTTTGGCTTATAAAGATCCAATGTCATTGCTTATACAATCTTTCATGAAACGTTAAATTGGCATTATCAATGTTAAATGCTGTCCTCCCAAGCCCCAACTGCTAAAAAACAAGCTGGTCTTCTTGATTTCATTTTCTACTTTTTTGTCTATAGAGTTGTCACTGAGAACCTTTTCTCATCTTGATTCCCCCATAATTAGAACAGTCTCCTAAATTACCTTGGTTATCCATTTCTCTGTTTTTTCAGCCCACAGCAAATCCTGAATTCTCTAATAATTGTAACAATTTAAAGCTGTCACATGCAACCTAACATTTGGCAATTATAAAGAGACATCCCAGAATATATTTTTTAGCAATGGTAATATCATTGGAATTAATATATAGCTCCCAATAACAAATGCTTTTAAAAGAGGAAGGTTCATTTGCTGTTTATTTGCTTGATTTCCAGGAGCGGAGAGTAATTTTTTAATACTGTACCTCCCATTTTCAAACTTTCTTGAATAAAACAAATGTAAATGTAAAAACAAATGGCTATACTAAACTACTGGAACTCTACTAACCATATTTAATTACACTAAAACTATTTCTAACTAAAATGGAAAAATATCTCTTAACAGTATAAAATGTTGAGAACATTACGCTAAGCATAATAATGTATGAATCTGAGAAAATACAACTGTCAACTTTTAAAACTTTAATCTGCAACATGCAATCCTAGTCAAGATAATTTATCATCCACAGCGGTAATGAAAAAGACCATTTGGCACTCCATTAAATCTAACATTCTTAAAAAGGTACTCATAATGGTGACATAGTATAACTCAAATTCTAAGCACATGAGCCTCCATTTCCCTTTCAAAATCTGTCTCTTAGCACACAATTCCTGTTTACTGGATTTCTTTCTTCATGTTCAATGACTCCAACCCTAATAGGACAAAACTAAAAACCTGAAGGAATCTATTTTTAGCACACACATTCACTGAGGTATTTTCTATTTAATAAACAGGATGTAAAAGTTGTTTATGCTTGACAAAAATCTGTCCTCTTTGTTCACCGTCCACTTAATAATACTGAACAATGGGAAATCTTTTAACAAATGACATTTAACAAAGATAACTTT
Source organism: Callithrix jacchus (assembly GCF_049354715.1). Taxonomy (NCBI): domain Eukaryota; kingdom Metazoa; phylum Chordata; class Mammalia; order Primates; family Cebidae; genus Callithrix; species Callithrix jacchus. The sequence continues at coordinate 37,198,124 of NC_133504.1, forward strand.
AGAATAATTTTGAGCTTAATATCACTGCAATAATTATATTTCAGGATTTAAACTTACCAAAAAAACCTTTAAGGAAAAAAATTTAAAATGCTCCATGTTTTGTTTTAATTTCTCCAACATCACACTCAATGTATTTTGGAGCGTGCTGTATATATGACAGGTAAAGGAAATACTGCTCAAAATGCCTAAGGTTTTTCTTTTCTCATTCTATGCTTTAAATGTGTGCCTTACACTGTATAGGATGCCCTTCTCCAAGCCTTAAGTGATCTGAACTGAGACTGAAGAAACCGTATAGAAGAGGCTGAGGGGGAAGCAACAATCCTTTTAATAGAAACAGTTATAAAGTCTGCCATTTGACCCCCGCATACCCAAATTTCTTTCATTCTTTTCCACACAGCTTCATTATTGCACTTGCATGCGGTTGTATGAATTTTTCACCTATGGGTACTGCCCTCACTGGACTGTGAGTTCCCTGCACTATGCCTACCACTCTGTGTATCCCAATGTACTTGGCATTACAGTGCCATATACGCACAGTAGATGTGCTAAAAAAATATATCTGGCATGTGACCAAGGTCCTCAAGTGTGCAAATGTGCCGTTCCTGAGCTTTTTACAGTTATGACTTACACTATATTCACCCATTCACTGAAAATGTTAGCTAGTCAGATGCACCAAGTTGCTTGAGACTCTCTTTCATGAAAAATTTATTTACATTATTCTTCTGCCCTACCTATTTCAATTCATTACTGTCCCCAGAAATTTCCTTCATGTGGTAGTTAAGCTGTGTATCCTTTCAGTCCACATAAACTAACTATAATCTAGGAGTACATGATTGGTAACCTTGTTATTTTTGGTTCAAATGGTGTCAGAGAAGAGTTTTATGCACCAGTGAGGTAAACAAGCAGACAAAAATATGCTTTAAGATTATTACGCATTTCCCTTATCCTTCGTAAACTTATGCTGTGGTCAATTTTTTAAAAAAAGATTACACATTTCCTAATTCTTTAAATCACCCAAACTCAATATATAATTTCAAAATTATCTTGTCTACATATTTTTTAAAAAATATTTCCCCAATGTAGAAATCATATTCTTTCATATGGATCTTTGTACTTCCCAAATAAGTCAATTAACCCACCACAAGGGGTCATTTCACTATTAATGTAGTAGCATCAAGCCAAAGAGATATGAACAGAGTAGAATTCTCACAAAATTTGGCCTACAACCTAAGGTATGAAATTACTCTTACCTCTCCCTACAGCTGTTTAAATTTCAAAAGCTGAAAGAGGTAAAGCTGTATTCAATGTGGCAGTGAAAATTATCACCGAACAAAAGGCATCAGTATTAGTAACTTCAGATGGATAATGTGGAGACACTAAAATATGAACTTTATACTTTTCTACCTTCTATCAAAAAGGAAATAGTCTATATTAGCGCTTTTAGATGTTTTGGGTATAGATACCCATCTTATACTCATGTGTATGTGTGCATGCATGCATGCGTGTGCGTGAGTGTATCTCCATCCACTCCAAATCAGAGCTCATTTCAGCATCGTAGTGGTGGCATAAAACTGGTACCACTGTAAAATCTCTATGGAGATATCTCACAATCCAATACTTTCTTAGAGAAAGCTTGTGTCTCAGGCCACATGATGTGGTAAAATTAAACCATGTCCATTAACATTATATTAATTAGTAATTCAGTCTATGTGAAAGTCAATTATACCATGAAAATTAATAATGCAATAAAATTTTATGTGGACACATTTATCCCACTCAAGAAAAGAATTTAAGAACCCTAGCACTTTAGTTGAAAGCTTATTACAAGTCAAAAATTTTTTAACTCATTAAATCAATTCAAATAGGATAAAGAAATGTTTTTTAAAAAATTTCAGGATTTTTTTTGTGCTTATACGTAATGAGTTGAATGTAATTTTAATTTATAAAATATTCTACCATGTAAACATTTCAGAAATTTAAACCTCCCTTCCCAGTAAATTTAAATCTTTGCTTTTTTTTTGGAGGGGGGGGGTCACTTACTTTTCACAAAATCACTCTCATTTCCTAGAACGATCCCTCCCGTATAAATACCTAAAAAGGTGTGTTCTTTGTTCTCTTTCACATTCAAAAGAAATGCAAAGTAACTCCATTATTAAAGATGCTACTATGGTTACATGTTACAGATTAAACTGGTTCCCCTAAAATTCACATATTGAAGCCCTAATCCCAATTAATACTTGGAGATGGAGGCCTCTGTGAGGTATTCAAAGTTAGATGAGATTGCAAGGGAGGGAGCCTGGTCCAGTTGGACTGGTGTTCTTATAGAAGAGGAGAGACACAGAGCACTTCTTGTCCTCTCCCTCTGCTCCTCCTCCATTTCCCCTCCTACAAGCAGAGGAAAGGCTGTGTGAGGACATAGCAGGAAAGCAGTCTGCAGGCCAGGAATAGGCCTTCACCAGAAAATGAACTGGCCAGAACCTTAACCTTGAATTTCTAGCCTCCAGGACTGTGAAAAAATAAATTTCTGTTGTTTAAGCCACCCTATCTATGATATTTTGTTATGGAAGTCCAAATGGACTAACACAGTAAACTTCTTAAACCAAGTTTCAAAAGAACTTTAAAATATAGTCAAATGAATTTCTTGCCCACTGCACAGAGCCAAAGTACAATTACTACCAAAACCCCACCTTTTCTGTTGACAAATAACCTATGATGACTATAAATTTACCTTCTTACACAGTTTTAGCATTAGAAACCAATAGGCATTAAGGACAGGAAGCCTACAATCAAGTATGGCACTTTTCATAGTGGTCAGGAATACAGGCTCCAGGGGACAGTAACCAGTTCAAGTGCAGGCTCTACTTTTTAATGTCTACACATTTCCAAAAATTATTACTTAAGGAAGGTTATCAAACTTTCTCATGACTTGATAAAATTATATTCAAGTTTGGTTGAAAGAAAATAATGTATACTTCAAACACCAGAAATATTAAATTAATATATGTAATTATAAAAAACAGAACTGAACTGTACATTTCAATTCAATTCAACATATTCAACATCAAACACTTCTATACCATGTGGGACAGTGTGCTAGCATTCACATTGTTTAGAAAATATAATAAAGACATTTACCTATAAGTAAATGTCAAATATGAGTTAAAAAGCATAATAGCCTTGAATCCCTACCCAGTGAAGTCCAAACTACAGTACTTACTGGACAACTCCTCTATGGATTACACATAAGCATCCCAAACTCTCCTTGTTCTAAAACTAAACTCCTAATCACTATCACCACCAGCACCACCCACTGTTCACCCTCTTAATCAAACTTCGTCTTCCTGAAGTCCTTTTCTCCAATAACTAATATTCCCAACCATCCAGAAACTTTGAAGTCATCCTTAAATCCTCTTTCTTTCACACCTAAATCTAATATGAAAAATGACTGCCGCTAATAAAATTATTTTGGAGAAATGTACCAAGTGAAAAAGTGGCATTAAATAAACTACTTGAATTCAGAACATATAACGAACTCTCACAACTCAAGGAAAAACAACCACATTTTTAAAAATACTAAATGCACTATAATACACCTGGACTGGATCCTGAAGAAAAATAAAACATTAGTGGGAAATCTGGCAAAATTCAAATAAAGTCTGCAGTTAATAGTATTGATCCAATATTAATTTCTTACTTTTGACAAATATACTATAAATTATTAAACACCAGGAGAACCTGAGTGTCAGGCATATATATGGAAACTCTCAGTACTATTTTGGGAATTTTTCTGTAAATCTAAATTTAATTCAAAACAAGAAATTAATACTGGGCACGGTGGCTCACACTTGTAATACCAGCACTTTGGGAGGCCAAGACGGGCAGATTACCTGAGGTCAAGACTTTGACACCACCTGGCCAACATGGTGAAACCCCATCTCTACTAAAAATACAAAAATTGGCTGGGCATGGTGATATGCACCTGTAATCCCAGTTACTCAGAAGGCTGAGGCTGGAGAATCACTTGAACCTGGGAGGGGGAGGTTGCAGTGAGCCAAGATCGTGCCATTGCACTTCAGCCTGGGTGGAAAAAGTGAAACTCCATCTCAAAAAAACAAAAAAAGAAAGAAAAGAAAAGAAATTAAAATAGAGATAAAATATTTAAAAAGACCTTTACCAAAGACATATGGGTGGAAAGTAAGTATATGAAAGGTTTTCACTGATAATGATTAAGGAAATGCAATCCTGTACATGAATAACAGCATCATTCATAATACCCAAAAGATAGAAACAACCCAAATGTTGATGAATGGATACAGAAAACTTAGTATTATCTATGTAATGGAATATTACTTGGCTATAAAAAGAAATGAACTAGGCCAGGCACAGTGACTCATGCCTGTAATCCCAGCACTTTGGGAGGCCAAGGTGGGTGGATTGCTTGAGTCCAGAAATAAGAGACCAGCTTGGGCAATATGGTGAAACACCATCTCTACAAAAAGTACAAAAACTAGCTGGGCATGATGGCACACACCTATAGTCCCAGCTACTTAGGAGGCTGGGGCAGGAGGATCACTTGAGCCTGGGAGGTCAAGGCTGCAGTGAGCCATAATCACACCACTGCCCTCCAGCCTGGGCAACAGAGAGGCTCTGTCTCAAAAAAAAGGAAAAAAAGAAAAATGAACTGCTGATACATACTACAACATGGATCAATCTTGAAAACATTATGCTAAATGAAAGAAGCCAGACCCAAAGACCACATATAAACTATTTACATGAAATGTCCAGAATAGGAAAATATATAGACAGACAGTAAACTGGTAGTTGCTTAGGACAGAAGGAATGGAGGATGAGGATATAGGAATTTTCTTTTTGAAGTTGATAAAATGTCCTAAAGTTGATTGTGGTGATGGTTGCATATATCTAGGAATATATTAAAAACCACTGATTATATACTTTAAATGGGTGAATTGTATGATATGTGAATTATACCTCAATAAAGTTGTTTCTAAAGTACAGAATTAGATGCCATCACATGCCTATTAGATGGCTTACGAAATAAAACTGACACGTGTAAGTGCTGACTAGGATGCAGAATTTAAACTTTTGTACACTGCTGGTAGAAATAAAATATAATGGCTGGGCATGGTGGTTCACACCTGTAATCCCAGCACTTTGGGAAGCCAAGGCGGGTGGATCACGAGGTCAGGAGTTCGAGACCAGCCTGACCAACATGGAGAAACCAGTCTCTGTTTGGAAAACTCTGTCCCTACCGCGAAAGCTCTCTCTCTCTCTCTCTTTCCCTCCCCCACAAAGAGGCTCCCTTATCTCTCACTTTACATACCTGCCCTAGCCCTCCCGCCGCCCAGCTTCCCGCTGCCCAGCAGTTCAAACTGACCAACAGTTGCCCACCACCTCGGCTTTGGGCTTCCCCACCCCCCAGCCCTTCAGCCCCCTATAAAACAACCCTGCCCCTCTGAGCAGCGCGGCCATTTTTCCTTTTTGTCCCGGCTGGCCCGCCCGGAGGTTCTTTCCTCTCAATAAAGCCTGAACTTAAGGAATTTCCTCTAGCCTGTGGTCCGGTTTCTTTCCCAATGAGCCCAGTCTTCCCGCAGAGGGTAGGTCGGACAAATGGTGCCGAAACCCGGGAGCTGGGGCCGTTGGCCCGGCCACGGCCCCCCTCCCCGACCTACCCAACACTGGCCCTGCCACCTCCACGTTCCGATTAAGGTAAGCCAAGTTTTTTCTTGCTTTGCCTTCCCCCGCTTCCCGTCTCCTCTTCCTACGGCACGGTGCAGTTGCTCCCTCTCCGGCGTTCCGCACGGACTCCTTGCCTAGTCTCGGCCGAGCCAAGGTAGTCTTCCATTCCAGCTCCAGGAGCCTTCCGAGGGACAGCCGCCAGATGGGGGATGCCCCTCTGACCGCTTCCCTTTCCGTACTTAATTGTACTCCGGGGAATTTGCAACGAACGGGAACACCTTTTCGTTGCATCTGCCCATCCGCACCAGAGGGTCTGTAGCTGCGCCTGCTATGGGAAATTCGGAGTCTAAAATACCTCTGAGCACCCCCCTTGGGTGCTTGCTGCGAAATTTTACCAAATTGGGATATTCCCAAACCCTCAGAAAGAAAAAGCTTATTTTCCTGTCCCAGGTGGCTTGGCCCCAATACAAACTCGGTAACCAGTCACATTGGCCCCCGACTGGCACTTTTGATTTCAACACCCTCCGAGATCTCGACGATTTTTGTCGCCGTGCAGGCAAGGACAATGAAATTCCTTACGTCCAGGCTTTTTGGGACCTCCGTACCCACCCCGACCTATGTTCTTCCTGCCCCACCTACCAAATCCTCTTAGCTCGAACCCCTCGTAAATTTTCCTCCACTACCTCTCCCCCTCCCTACTCCTCACCGGAGGATCTGCCTGAACATCTGTCCTCTCTTGCCAATCTCAGCAACCAGTCGCCATCAACGGCACGCCCTTCCCCCACTCCCTCTGCACCTCCTACCTCAGAGGCCATGCCTCGCTCTCCCTCTACTCCCTCCGAGCCCCCTCCCTCAGAGGCCGCACTTCCTCTTGCCTCTCCGGTGGCGGCCCACACCCGCTCCCACCAGCCAGCTATCCTGGCCCCACTCCGAGAAGTAGCAGGCGTGGAAGGTTTAGTCAGGGTCCATGTTCCTTTCTCACTCCAAGACCTGTCCCAAATTGAGAAACGTTTAGGATCCTTCTCAGCTGACCCGTCCACCTATATTAAAGAATTCCAATACCTCACTCAAGCATAAGAAGCCCTAGTCCGGTATACTCGACTAGATCCAGCCTCCCAAAACGGGGCCACTGTATTAGCCTCCCATTTTATCTCCCAATCAGCACCCAACATAAGAAAGAAACTAAAGAAAGCAGAAGAGGGGCCAGAGACTCCCATCCAAGACCTGGTAAAAATGGCCTTTAAAGTATTCAATGCCAGGGAAGATGCGGCTGAGGCTGCCCGCCAAACTTGCATGAAGCAGAAGGCTGCCCTCCAGACCCAAGCCCTAGTGGCGGCTCTAAGGCCGGCAGGGAACCAGAAGCCCAAGGCCGAAACCCATGCCCCTCCAGGGACATGTTTCAAATGTGGAAAGGAAGGACACTGGTCCCGAGCCTGTCCACAACCACGGCCACCAACTAAGCCTTGCCCTATCTGTCGGCTCCCGGGACACTGGAAGTCAGACTGCCCCAGCTTCCCCAGGGTGCCGGTTCCTCAAAACAGACACACTGGCGTTACGCAGCCGGCGGTCACCCTCAGTAGGGAGGAGCCTGCTTGCCAGGAGCCGACCTCCGAGGGAGCTCCGTTCCCCAGTCTACTAGGGCTGCTAGATGACTAGCGGGGCCCTGGCTTACCGACTCCGGTTACCCTCACTGAGCCAAGGGTCAAAATTCAGGTAGCGGGTAAAAGTGTCTCGTTCTTGCTCGACACGGGGGCTACCTACTCCGCACTTCCTTCCTATTCTGGCCGTCTCACTCCTTCCCAGGTCTCGGTCATGGGAATCGACGGGACCCCGAGTATCCCCTACCAAACCCCACCACTCATGTGCTCATATAACTCCACTCCATTCACCCACTCCTTTTTAGTAATCCCCACCTGTCCAGTTCCCCTTCTGGGGCGAGACATCCTTTCAAAGCTGAAGGCCGTCATAACCTTCCCCTCCGCCAACCCACACAGTCTCTTTCTCCTAGCCCTCACCTCAGACACTGAACCCCAAAAAGCCCTGTCAGAACTACTCCCTGGAGTCCACCCTCAGGTCTGGGACATTAACAACCCATCTGTAGCTACCCACCACCAGCCAGTTCAGGTCCGCCTTAAAGACTCCTCGCCTCATTTTCTCTGCCGCCCTCAATTTCCCATCTCTAAAGCCCACCGTATGGGTATCAGACCCATCATAGAGAAACTAAAAGGTCAAGGCCTCCTAATTCCTATTAACTCCCCATGTAATACCCCCATCCTCCCAGTACGAAAACCATCAGGACAACATAGGCTAGTCCAGGACTTGCGCTTAGTTAATGAAGCTGTAATTCCCATACATCCAGTTGTCCCCAACCCATACACCATTCTCTCTAACATTCCCCCAGGGACCACCTGTTTCTCAGTCCTAGACCTAAAGGATGCCTTCTTCACTATACCTCTACACCCTAATTCCTACTTTATCTTTGCCTTCACTTGGGATGATCCCCTCACGAACATGTCCCAACAACTGGCCTGGACAGTCCTTCCACAGGGCTTCCGAGATAGCCCACACCTGTTCGGCCAGGCACTCGCCACTGACCTACTCCACTGCAACCTCAAGCCCTCTCACCTCCTCCAATACATAGATGACCTTCTTATCTGCTCCCCCACCCACCAGGAGTGCATCCAGGCCACCACCGCCCTACTCAATTTCCTAGGAGATAAGGGATACCGGGTGTCACCAACCAAAGCACAAATAGCCTCACCCACCGTCACCTACCTAGGCATACAGCTCACACCTGGGCGATGGTCCATCACAATCGACCGACTACAAGCCTTAAAGGCGCTCCAGGCCCCTGAGTCAGTAAAAGAAATCCTCTCCTTCCTACGACTAGTAGGGTTTTTTCAACACCGGGTACCTAATTATGCTTTGCTAGCAAAACCTCTATACCATGCTGCTGCAGAAGCCCCCGAGGGACCACTCTCCTCACCAGGTTCTGTCAACCGGGCGTTCAAGTCACTGCTTAACGCCCTTTGCACCTCCACCAGCCTAGCCCTGCCCAATCCCAACTTACCCTTCCAACTATATACAGACGAGAAACAACATACAGTTGTAGGAGTGCTAGTCCAACCAGTAGGACAGACCCTTCTGCCTATAGCCCTCCTGTCTAGACAACTTGACCCAACTGAGCGAGGATGGCAGCCATGTCTTAGAGCCCTAGCTGCCGCCGTCACCCTAATCACAGAAGCTCTTAAGATCAATCTACAATTCCCACTCCAAGTCTTTTCTCCACACAGGTTGACTGAACTGCTCAGTCAACACTCTCTGCCCCACCTCGGGCCCTCCCGTATTCAACTGCTTCACCTACTGTTTATTGAGAACCCCAACATCACTCTTTCTCACTGCTCCTCATTAAACCCGGCTACCCTCCTCCCTTGCCCTCCGTACTCCAGCCCCCTACATTCCTGTACTGAAATCCTCAAATTAGCCCAGTCTCCTCGTCCCGACTTGCTACCTCAACCCCTACCATCTGCCTCCATTACCCTATTCGTTGATGGCAGCTCTATACCTCATTCCACCGGCCCACGGAGAGCGGCCTATGCTGTAGTAACTCACTCGGAAATCATAGAGACCCGCCCCTTCCTCTTGGGACCACTTCACAACAGGCTGAATTAGTCGCCCTCACTCGGGCCCTATCCTGGTCCCAGAACAAAGAAGTAAATATATATACTGACTCCAAGTATGCCTTCCTCATAGCTCACTCACACTGCATGATCTGGAAGGAACGAGGCTTCCTCACCACTAAGGGCACGCCCGTTCTCAATGGAAAACTCATTGCTGCCCGTATCCAAGCCGTTCAACTCCCTAGCAAGGTAGCCATCGTCCACTGTAAAGGGCATCAGTCCCTGAACTCACCCATAGCCGCAGGGAATGCCTTTGCAGACAGGGTAGCTAAAGACACGGCAAGAAACCATCCGCCACCCACCTCCACTCTCTGTTTCTTGTCCAAGTCATATAGCCCTCAATACTCTACCTCAGAACTCCAGGCCCTCCAGTCTACCCCCGGGGTACGGTTCAAAGATGACTGGGCCTTCAAGCATAACCTCCTCATCCTCCCCGAAAAGCAAAAGTACCCGATAATCCAAGACATCCACAATTCACTCCACATTGGGCCTAAAGGCTTATACCGGTTCCTCAACCCACTCTTTCACCCCCACCACCTCCTCAGTACCATACAGGAAGTCCAGTCCTCATGTACTGTCTGTGCAAAAACTAATTCCCAGGGTTCCTGTCATCCCCGGAGCCAGCTTCATCAGCTATGCGGGTTCCTACCTGGCCAAGACTGGCAAATTGATTTCACCCATATGCCAAAGCACAAACAGTACCGGTATCTGCTAACCATTGTTGACACTTTTTCAGGCTGGATTGAAGCTTACCCCATAGCCTCTGAGTCTGCCGGGACAGTAGCCACTCATCTCATTCAAGACATCATCTCACGCTTTGGACTCCCGGCTACCATACAGTCAGACAACGGCCCAGCCTTTATCTCCAAAGTCACTAATGCTGTTTCTACCTCTCTAGGAATTCAGTGGAAGCTACACGCCGCCTACCATCCTCAGTACTCTGGTAAGGTGGAACGGGCCAATGGCCTAATAAAGGAGCATCTGACCAAGCTCATGCTTGAGCTCCACCAATCCTGGGTAACCTTGCTTCCTATTGCCCTCACCAGGTTGAGAGCAAGCCCCCGGGGCCCATCACAGCTTAGCCCGTTCGAGCTGCTGTATGGTCGTCCCTTCCTACTTTCAACTCCCCCACCGCCAGAGACCACTCCTCTAGACAGCTACCTCCCCTACTTTACTCTCCTTCGCAGCCTTCTCCGAGAACACGCCAACGCTTCTCTTCCCCAACCCACCCAGCCATCTGAAAATACACAGAAAGTCTCCCCCGGGGACTCAGTTCTTATCAGGTCCCTCTCCCCAAAGCCCCTCGCCCCCAAGTGGGAAGGACCATACACAGTCCTCCTTACCACTCCATCAGCTATAAGAATTGCTGAAATCCCATCTTGGGTTCACCTCTCTCGGGTGAAAAAGGCTCCTCATGGACCCTCCCCTATGCTGGAAGGCTGTTCCTACTGGCCCTTTATCTGTCAAACTTACCAGGGCCTAGCAGCCACACCCCCTACAGATGGAGATTCTTCCTAACTGAAAACTATACCAAAACCACCTTCATCTGTAATACCCCCCATACAGCCACAACCACCTTCTTGCAACTTCCGACTGCTCTGCTGCCGGATGCCAAAGTGCCATATATCTGAACTTCACCAAATTCCACAACGTCCATACTGATATACCTCTCATGTGCTTCAACCATGACCAACCATCAGGAGCATGCAATAATACTCCTTGGTGCTCCTGCATGGGATGTACTTGGATGAGCTGTCGACTACATATAGCTGTCAAGTCCACAGTACCTGCCCGATCTCAGCTCAAAATCATCCCAGATGTAGATGGAGAAGGAAACACCATTATCGGTTCTACACGGTATTCCCTTCTCATACCTGACCCCTGGGACAACCGGTGGAAAAGCCCCAAGAAAGCTGCCGTGTATGACCACATAGATACCAAATATCCCTCTTCCCACCTGTACATCTGGCGGGCATACGTACGTACAGTCCACTAAGTCCACTCTGACATTAGCCTACAAGAAAAATCTCTGAATGACCAATTGCAACCACATTCGCCTCCGTTTTCCTGGTTAACCTTTCTCCAAGAAGGAATCAAGTTAGCTAACCTCTCAGGATTAACTGACCTAACCTCATGCCTCATGTGTGCCTTCTTAGGACAGACTCCCTTCATTGCAGTCCCCTACCCCATCCCTCTCAACCTTTCAGCCTCAACTTCTTCCTTCTCCCCCATCAAGGAAGTCGATCTCTACACTCCACCTGATTTTGAACAGCTACCTGTGTGCTATTCCCTAGGCCGAAACTTCCCTAGCTGTAACAGAACTATACGGGTAACCACTAATATAACAGCCCCACGAGGAACGTTTTTCTGGTGTAACAAGACCTTAACAAAAACTCTCTACATTGGTCTTTCCTCATCTCTTTTATGCCTCCCAGTAACCCTAGTCCCTCGACTCACCATATATTCCCCAGCCGAAATCCAGATGCTGCAAACTCCCCATCGCCGCACCCGACGAGCTGCCTTCCTACCCATTGCCGTTGGAGTCTCCCTTGCTGGTTCAGCACTTGCAGCAGGATTAGGAGGAGGGGCACTAGTCCACTCTCACCTGGCTATAGCCCGACTGACCTCACAATTCCAAGCAGCTATTGATGACTCTACTGAGTCTTTAGCATCACTCCAACGACAGATCACCTCAGTTGCCCAAGTTGCCTTGCAGAACCGAAGAGCCCTAGACCTGCTCACTGCTGAACGAGGAGGGACCTGTATCTTCCTACAAGAAGAGTGCTGTTACTACATCAATGAATCCAGCCTAGTAGAAACCCGAATCGAGAGCCTCCAGAAACTCAAAACTAACCTGCAGAGTCAGAAGTTCTCGGCTGAAGCCACAGCGTGGTGGTCTTCCTCTATGTATACCCTCTTGTCCCCATTGCTTGGGCCCCTAGTAGCCGTTTGCCTAATCTTACTTATTGCTCCTTGCTTTCTACAGTTCCTACAGCGGCGCTTTCAAGAACTGACTCGAGTCACCATCCACCAGATGCTGCTCCAACCCTACCCTGAACGAGTGCAAGAAGCGGACCTTGCCCCGAACATCCAGGCTCCTTAAGAAAAGAGACCTCTTCAGAACCCCCCCCCCCGTCGACCCTTGTCAGCAGGAAGTAGCTAGAGAGACAACCAATGCCCCTGACCCCCTCTTTTTCTTTTCTTTAAGGAGTCGGGAATGTTTGGAAAACTCTGCCCCTACCGCGAAAGCTCTGTCTCTCTCTCTTTCCCTCCCCCACAAACAGGCTCCCTTATCTCTCACTTTACATACCGGCCCTAGCCCTCCCGCCGCCCAGCTTCCCGCCACCCAGCAGTTCAAACTGACCAACAGTTGCCCACCACCTCGGCTTTGGGCTTCCCCACCCCCCAGCCCTTCAGCCCCCTATAAAACAACCCTGCCCCTCTGAGCGGCGCAGCCATTTTTCCTTTTCGTCCCAGCTGGCCCACCCGGAGGCTCTTTTCTCTCAATAAAGCCTGAACTTAAGGAATTTCCTCTAGCCTGCGGTCCGGTTTCTTTCCCAATGAGCCCAGTCTTCCCACAGAGGGTAGGTCGGACAGTCTCTACTAAAAATACAAAATTAGCTGGGCATGGTGGCACATGCTGTAATCCCAGCTACCAGGGAGAAGAGGCAAGAGAATCGCTTGAACCCAGGAGGCGGAGGTTGCGGTGAGCCAAGATTGTGCCATTGCACTCCAGCCTGGGCAACAAGAGCAAAACTCTGTCTCAAAAGAAAAAAGAAAGAAAAGAAAATGCAATATAGCTACTTCGGGAAGGAGTCTGTTAGTTTCTCATAAAGTTGAACATATACCTATCATATATCCTAACAATCTTACATTTAGGTATCTATCAAGAAAAACATATGTCCATATTAAGACTATACATGAACATTTATAGCAGCTTCATTAATAACTGCCAAAAACTAGAGGCAAATATTCATCACTTGGAGAAAGAATAAACAAATTTTAGTACATCTATACAGTGAAATACTATTCAACAACAAAAAGAAGCAAACCATTGATACATAACAGTATGGCTGAATCTCAAAAGCTTATGCTTAGTGGAAAAAGTCACACAAAAAGACTGTACACTATATGACTCTATGTACAGTACAAGGCATTCTTAAAAAGGCAAAACTATAGGGATAGAAATCGGATCACTGGTTGCCAGAGGCAAGCTAGGCAGGGAGGACTGACTACAAAAAGGCACAAGGGATCTTTTCAGGGCAATGAAAATATCTTAATTTTGATTTTGGTTATAGTGGTGACAGGACTGTACACACATTAAAACTCACAGAATTTTACACTTTAAGAGGTTGAGTCTTATCATACATAAATTATATCTGACTTTTGCAAAACTTGCATCCAACTTAATCACAAGTTTATATTTTAAAAATAAAGGAAAATAAATGTACTAATGCAATGCTGGTAGTACCATAAGTCACTTTTACAACAACTAGCAAAATTAGAAATGCAAGCACCCTTTGGCCCAGCAGAAATTTTCCAGGTCTGGTATGTGAGGGGTATTCATTGTAGCCCTATGATACTCTGTAATGGTTAATCACACAGACAGGAACTCTGCATGTAGTGATGTAGAAAGATCCTCAAACTGTATTTTACGTTAAATAAAAGGGAAGGTATGTATATAGATATAACTTGACAAGAAAAAAATGTTATAATGGATCTGTGCATAATTTTTTTAATTTTGGGAAGAATAAACAAGCAACTAAAATCACTCACTACCAGAAGGGAATTGAGAATTACGTAGGTGTGGAAGAGGGAAGATTGCACTGTGTAATTTTTTTGTGTTTTTTGATGTGTGAATGATGCAAAACAAAAACAAAAGCTAGTATATAATATTTAAAACATTAATTTAGGTACAAGTTATAAACATTTCTAGAACACTAAAAGCATTCCAGAAAGAAAAACATTATCATATATACTTACAACGCACCTAACTTTGAAGTACCAGAAAAAAATGAGCAATCAATGTAAAAGACTGTATTTAACCTTTCTTTCTGACCCACCACCCACAAAAATAGAAGAAATAAGGCGTGTGAGAAATAGAGAACAAAGAATGGTTTGGAAGAAAAAGCTGTAATTTAGAAAAAGGAGGCATAAATGAGAAAACTTTGATTTTAAAACGCCAAGAACAACCCTGTACCTTTCTGTCCTGGAGTTCAGTGCTCATCTAACCCTAAAGGTGCGATAGCCCTTTCTATGCCTTGTAAGGGCCAAAGAGAAACAAGCAAGACTCCCTGCCACAGGCACAAGGAGGCATTGTCCTCTACAAACAAAGGACTCAAAAACATCAATTAAGCACACATACACAAGCCCATCACAACCAAGGACCTGGATGGATTATTTTCAAATTTCAGAAGCACTTAAGTCTTCTTGAAAGCCCACATTCCAAAATCTGGCCAAGTAATTCTGTCTTTCATTCTGCAGTTAAGACTGTGAAGTACAATAATAAAATTGTGTTAGAGGTGTATAACCTCAAGATAACTTAGTGTATTTCTGTGTAAGATACAAGTTTATGAATAAATAGTTCTAATTCTTGATCAATTCTAGACCAACCAGTCCCTCGCTGAATAGTGTGGTCCTGTATCAAAGTTCATTCTCAAGCTAAGACATTATCCTAATGGCACCAGTTAAATAAGCAAAAACATCAGGAATATTTTACTCTCCAACTTGCTAGTTTCAAACAATATACCCATTAAAATCTGGATTTTTGTTGCCAAGTGTGCAGATTCGAATCTGTATCCTCTTGGTAAAGAGACTGTAACTTCCCAAACATTTCCTCTGGCTTTTTTCAGTTAGCATAGAGAACCAAGGTTCCCAGCTATGTCCCCACAAAGAAAGGCTAAGTATTAACAAATCCTATGTTAAAACTTCTTAAGGAATGGAAGTAACAAGTATGCCAAGTCTGTGTTTCTGACAAACAAGGAGATGGCTGGATATAGGACTTGAGAAAACTAGATAACTTTCCCAAGTACAGAACAACCTGAAAGACATCAATCTAGCCCAAAGTTCCCTAGCCCAAGGTTCCCAAAGCCCAAAGAACTTTAGCTTTGGACTTAGCATTTCTATTTCTCTTCAACTAGTAAAAATCCCGAATAGTATAGCTGACTGAATAAAAACAACAACAGCAAAAGCTAAAAACCAAAATACCAATAGTAATTCATCAGACAAAGATATCAAGATATGCCAACAAAATCAGCAATCAATAAATCTTAGATGTTATTAAAACCACGCAAAACTCTGTATTATTTTCAAATAAACCTGGAGAGTAAAACAGGCTATTTAAAAAGGTGTAGTTAAAATAGTAATAGATGGCCGGGCACAGTGGCTCACACCTGTAATCCCAGCACTTTGGGTGGATTGCTTGAACCCAAAAGTTTGAGACCAGCCTGGGCAACATGGTGAAACCCAATCTCTACAAAAAATACAAGAATTAGCCAGATGTGGTGGTACCCACCTATGGTCCCAGCTACCCAGGAGGCTGTGGTGGGAAGATCACTTGAGCCTGGGAGACAGAGGGTGCAGTGAGCTAAGATTGTGCCACTGCATTCCAGCGTGGGCAACAGAGTAAGATCCTGTCTCAAAAAATTAAATAAAATAAAACAATAATAAATACCCTTTATTGAGAGTAATCTATTTGCTAAGCCTGGGTCTAAAAGAAGCCCTTCCAGTCTTACTCTACTAAATCTAATTGTTTAAAAATTTTAATAAAATTAGACTTTAGACCTACAATTGATCTCTAAAGTAAAAGCAGCCTAGCAGAAGAATTTGAATAAACAAAAATGTGCATGCCTGTAGTCCTAACTACTTGGGAGACCGAGGTGGAAGGATCACTTGCGCTCAAGAGTTCAACACTGCAGTGAGCTATAATCACACCACTGCAATTCAACCTAGGTGACAGGGCAAGACCCTGTTGTCAGAGGCATTTGAACCAGAGCAACTCCATCTTAAATAGGAGCTGGGTAAAATAAGGCTGAAACCTACTGGGCTGCATTCCCAGGAGGTTAGGCATTCTTAGTTACAGGATGAGACAGGAGGTTGGCAGGAGATATGGGTCAAAAAGACCCTGCTGATATAATAAGACAAGGTAAAGAAGCAGGCCAAAACCCTCTGGTAGTACTCACTGTTCATTATTCATTAATTATAATGCATTACATTGCTAAAAGACACTTCCACCAGTGCCATGACAGTTTATAAATGCCATGGCAATGTCTGGAAGTTTCCCTATATGGTCTAAAATGGGGAAGAACATTTCAGTTCTGGGGGAAATCCCTACCCCTTTCCAGGAAAACTCATGAATAACTCACCCCTTGTCTAGCATATAATCAATAAATAACCATAAAAATAGCCAGCCAGCCGTCCTCAAGGCTGCTCTATGGAGTAGCCATTCTTTTATGCCTGAATTTTTTTTCTTTTTTGAGACAGAGTGTCGATCTGTCACCTGGCTGCAGTGCAGTGGCGCAATCTCGGCTCACTGCAACCTCCCCCTCCCAGGTTCTAGTGATTCTCCTGCCTCAGCCTCCTACGTAGCTGGGACTACAGGCGCACACCACCATGCCCAGCTAATTTTTCTATTTTTAGTAGAGACAGGGCTTCACCATATTGGCCAGGATAGTCTCAATCTCTTGACCTTATGATCTACCCGCCTCGGCCTCCCGAACTGCTGGGATTACAGGCATGAGCCACCATGCCTGACCTATTCCTGTACTTCCTTAATAAACTTGCTTTGTTTTACTCTGAGGACTCACCCCAAATTCTTTCTTGCCCAAGATCCAAGAACCCTCTTTTTTCAGGGTCTGTATCTGGATCCCTTTCCACTGTCTCAAAAAAAAAAGAAAAGAAAAGAAAAACATCCTAAGCAAATTAGAACTACATTTTGTAAAAGTCTTTATTAACAATATAGACATTTACACCTGCTCTTATTATAGAGGGAGTAGAGTGGATAGAATAGGGACTTTGAAATCAGACAGTTACATGTACTTATGCAAACTACTTAATCCCTGCATCTTGTTTTCTTCATTGGTCAATTGATAATAATACCTCCTGCTATATTAGGTTGATGTTAGAACTAAATAAACCATGAGAAAACATCTAGCTGAGTTTCTGGCACGTAACAGACACTTTATAAATGACATTGCTTTTCTATGTCTTTCCTGAACTGTTCTGAGATATGTGCTCCCTAAACATAAAATAAACAACTGACATCACAACGGAAAGTATTATATATTATTAGACTGACAGGCAACCTGAAATCATCAGTGTGGCACTTTTCAAAAGGGATATATTATAAAAAGTGACTCTTAAAAGATAACTAGAGGCATAATGTAAAGATTCATTTACAATTGCACCTTTCAATGGTGAGAATTTATAATATGAAAGCAATTCTAATTCCTTTTTAAATTCTTCAAAGAAATGGCGATAAGATTTCTATTCAAGTTTCTTATTCTTATTACATTTCTATGCAGGTTTCTGGCTCCACATCTAAGATCACATATTGGCATTCAAATCTAAACACAGAATGATTACAGATTTCAATAATCAAGAATGTATCCATTCATATCATACAATTACAAATCTTTTCTTCTACAAATATGCCAAAAAACATACTTAAAATAGAACATGTATATATATGTACACATACACACACACACACACACACTCTCTCTCTCTCTCTCTTTCACTTTCAAGAGTGGTGAAGTCTTTCCATATGTGTAACATACATACATACATATGGAAAGACTTTGCCACTCTTGAAAGTGAAGAACTTTTGGTTCAGCTTCTTTAAATAAAATGATCAAAACTATTTAAGATACATTGGTGTAAAAGGGTTTTTACACAATGGTTCTTTGAAGTCTGAAAATGTTTTAACAAAGAAAAAGCTCTTTACAAAACTCAACATGAAACCCATACTTTTAAAATAATCTACGTAAGTATTAACCTGCATAACCAAATAATAATTTGAAAACATGGTTTTACTGCTTTGTATTGACCAAAAAGAGATAATTCTATAAACACTACTAGTCAAATATTAAGAAGATCATAGCCTATTATCTTTATAAATGACTCACAATTTCTATTGACACTAATGTTTATTATGTCAGCAACAGTAACACTTTACATTCACATAGACTTTTCCACTGTGAAGTACTTTCTCATATATTAAACTTATTTAACCCTTTAAATAGGTATGGAAAGCACTGTATCCCATTCTGTAGATGAGAAAACTAAGATCCAATGAAAACTGCCAAGGTCACATGGAGGGTAATTGGACAGTACACCGGTCCCTCTAGTCCAGCTACTCTTCCTCATTATAATTAGGTCCCAAAATGTACGATTAGATTGACACTAATGTAAAAATTAACACATTATTCGTCTCAGTATTTTTTCTTCTTGGATTTTACTAGATGAAACAGAATGTACAATTTAAAGTATTTATATCCTAACAAAAGAAAGGTTATAAAGTACATGTATAAAATAGAGAGTTCAAAATCCAAGGAAAGCAAACATATATATACATACCTAAATATAATCCAAGGCAATAAACTGAAGTCCAGGGCACAGAGATTCAGAACACCGTGCCTAGGGTTCAGGGCTTTGCTTTTGACTTGCTTCTGTAAGTTACACAAATCATGGTGACTAAGTAAAATTTGAATTCCTGTCACCTAACCAGGCAATTCTAAGAATCAATTTTGACTCGTAAACTAGTTGACAAGCCTGAACAATGTTATATTCAAATAATAAAAATAATTGTCTCAGAATTAAATTTTTAAAATTGTACCAAACTGAGCTATATACCCCATCAGTATTGTTTATTCTATTACTATGCAAATGTCAAACACGCTTCCTATTATACATTTGAATTTTATGAAATGCTAAGGTATTATAAAATGCCATGGAGACATAAAGTTCATTAAGGTAGTTTAACCTTTGAGAAATTTTGCAGTTTAAAAGGTATGAGATATGTATACTTAATAAGTATGAAATTATGAATTACCAAGGAATAAACACCTAAAAGAAATGCACAAGCTAAAAGCAGTGACAGGATAAAGAAAAATTCAACCTCTAGACTAAGTGACTAGAAGAAGCTTCAAGAAGGGGGGAACATGGCACTAAATGAGTTAACTAGCACGGTAAAAAGGGAGGGAGGAAATCAAAAGGTGTGTTTTTATGGGGCATTGGTAAAGCCCTGGGAATGGTGACAGTGAGAATGCATATAATACCATAAAACACAAATAAACAGGCTGGGTGTGGTGGCTCACGCTTGTAATCCCAGCACTTGGGAGGTCAAGGCAGGCGGATCACCTGAGATCAGGAGTTCAAGACCAGTCTGACCAATGTGGTTGAAACCCCATCTCTACCAAAAATACAAAAATCAGCTGGGCATGGTGATGTGCACCTATAATCCCAGTTACTCAGGAGACTGAGGTGGGAGAATCACTTGAACCCGGGAGGCAGAGGTGCAGTGAGCCAAGATCACAGCATTACACCCCGGCCTGGGCAACAAAAGCAAAACTCTGTCTCAAAAAGAAAAAAATCACACACACAAACAAATGTTTTCATCCTGGAACCAGTCACCTCTCTATAAAATCAATTCAAACACAGGAGTATTTAATCCAGAAGACAGTGTGAGATTATTGTTCTTTGTGGTTACAAATATGATTCTTGACAATTACCATCCACATGAATGGGGTTCAATTTCACATTGAGAAACGAGGGCTCGGGTGTTTTCCTCTAAAAGATCATCCTAAATACACAGGTCTACAACAGCATTTTTCCTCTTGTAGTTTTGATCTTATAATCAACTGAGAAAAGTAAAACTAAAGGGAAATTGAAATTATGACCTAACCTAAAAACAGAGGGGGAAAAGGATAAGTGTGGGTTCCTGTAAACACTTTTAAGACAGGCATTTTCACAATCAGCAGAGAGGAATGTTTATCCAGTAAGTTAAACAGAAAATTCTGAGAAAGTCTTAAAATCTTCTGAGTGAGATGATAGGGAGGGATCGAGTTTTTTGTTGTTGTTGTTGTTTTAACCTGTAACAGGAAATAGAATAAATGACATTTTACAATCAAAACCATTTCACCTGTTTCAAATATAAGAAAACTGTAAAAATATGTAAGAAAAAAAAAACAGAAGATTTTAAGTTGTGTTGGTGAGACTTTCTTATTTATTTTGAAAAATTTCACCCAGCTTGGTAAGAATGATGGATTGCTTTACACTGGGCTTTCAAAGATTTCCAGAATCACTCTCTCCTATGCTATTTTGTATTTTTTTTTCAACCAATTTGGAGATAGGTTATTTTTTTTTATTGTTTTCCTGAAAATTGATTGTGTTTAACTCTCTTCCTTTATCACGTCTGTAATCCCAGCACTTTGGGAGGCCTAATCACCTGAGGTGAGGAGTACAAGACCAACCTGACCAACATGGAGAAACCCCATCTGTACTAAAAATACAAAATTAGCTGGGTATGGTGGTGCATGCCTGTAATCCCAGCTACTCGGAAGGCTGACGCAGTAGAATCACTTGAACTCAGCAGGCAGAGTTTGGGGTGAGCCAAAATTGCACCAGTGCACTCTAGCCTAGACAACAAGAGTGAAACTCTGTCTCAAAAAATTAAAAATAAAAAAATCACAACTACAGATGGGTAAAATGCTACATAGTAAGTTTGAATGCAGCCTTATATAGTATTCAGTTCTTTCCAAAAAAAATTATGTTTTCATAAAAAAATATAAAAATTGAGGATAATCAATTTTTATACTTTCAAATTATTACCCCAGTTATTTATGGACAAGTAGCTAAAGGAGAGTAAACACTAGCAACACTTCTACTGGGAAGTGCTGAGTTCTGATACCAGACACACTAAGTTTTTCACTAGCATTTTTCTACAAAGTTATACTTAACATCACTGGCAAGACACTGTTGCCAAATTCTGAGTGGTCAGTGTCTCTCCTGAATGAAAGCAAATGCTCTCAACCAAGTAACTTCATATCTAACAACCAAAATCCAATTGGAACAGACCCTTTTCTTAACATATATTGATATAATTAATTGCCATAGATGCACAGATTGTAACAGCTAATTTTTTATCTTTGTGGTTTCCAAGTAGCAGCTATTGAAAAAAATTCCACAGCACATTACAAAGAACACAGATAATAAACTCATGCAAATTTGTTTTGACACAATAAAGAGTAAACAATCTTATCTCTGAATGATTTCAAGGTTTATATAATATGCCTACAATCATGTTAAATAAGATATAGTAGTAAAATATTTCTTGATTGCAAACTAAATCAATGTATTCACTGATTGATTGATTGTGCTGATTTATTGAGAAGAGTAGCTAATACATGCCAAGTATTGGGGTGTGGTATATCTGACAGGCTTTAAAATCTCATAGTCGTGTGTGGTTTAATAACAAAAGCCTAATTTATAAAGAAAACTATTAAAACCTCTCATCTAACTCTAGATTTCTTTTTTTTTTAAATTGCATTTTAGGTTTTGGGGTACATGTGAAGAACATGCAAGATTGCTGCACAGGTACACACATGGCAGCGTGATTTGCTGCCT
The DNA here is from genome assembly GCF_049354715.1 of Callithrix jacchus. Classification (NCBI taxonomy): domain Eukaryota; kingdom Metazoa; phylum Chordata; class Mammalia; order Primates; family Cebidae; genus Callithrix; species Callithrix jacchus. The sequence goes on from NC_133504.1 coordinate 37,220,125, forward strand.
TCCTCCCCTTCACCTATATCTGGCATTTTCTCCCCATGCTATCTCTCCCCAACTCCCCACCCCCCGCTGTCCCTCCCCTATTTCCCCCAACAGACCCCAGTGTGTGATGCTCCCCTCCCTCTGTTCTCATTGTTCAACACCCACTTATGAGTGAGAAAACGCAGTGTTTGATTTTCTGTTCTTGTGTCAGTTTGCTGAGAATGATGGTTTCCAGGTTCATCCATGTACCTACAAAGGACACGAACTCATCATTTTTGATGGCTGCATAATATTCCATGGTGTATATGTGCCACATTTTCCTAATCCAGTCTATCATCGATGGGCATTTGGGTTGGTTCCAGGTCTTTGTTATTGTAAACAGTGCTACAATGAACATTCGTGTGCATGTGTCCTTATAGTAGAAAGATTTACAATCCTTTGGATATATACCCAGTAATGGGATTGCTGGGTCAAATGGAATTTCTATTTCTAGGTCCTTGAGGAATCGCCACACTGTCTTCCACAATGGTTGAACTAATTTACACTCAAACCAACAGTGTAAAAGTGTTCCTATTTCTCCACATCCTCTCCAGCATGTTGTCTCCAGACTTTTTAATGATCGCCATTCTAACTAGCGTGAGGTGGTATCTCAATGTGGTTTTGATTTGCATTTCTCTAATGACCAGTGATGATGAGCATTTTTTCATATGTTTGTTGGCCTCATGTATGTCTTCTTTTGTAAAGTGTCTGTTCATATCCTTTGCCCATTTTTGAATGGGCTGGTTTTTTTCTTGTAAATCTGTTTTAGTTCTTTGTAAATTCTGGATATCAGCCCTTTCTCAGATGGATAGATTGCAAAATTTTTTTCCCATTTTGTTGGTTGCCGATTCACTCTAATGACTGCTTCTTTTGCCATGCAGAAGCTGTGGAGTTTGATTAGGTCCTGTTTGTCTATTTTGGCTTTTGTTGCCAATGCTTTTGGTGTTTGGTCACGAAGTCCTTGCCTCCGCCTATGTCCTGAATGGTTTTGCCTAGATTTTCTTCCAGGGTTTTTATGGTGTTAGGTCTTATGTTTAAGTCTTTAATCCATCTGGAGTTAATTTTAGTGTAAGGTGTCAGGAAGCAGTCCAGCTTCTGCTTTCTGCACATGGCTAGCCAGTTTTCCCAACACCATTTATTAAACAGGGACTCCTTTCCTCATTGCTTGTTTTTGTCAGGTTTGTCAAAGATCAGATGGTTGTAGATATGTTGTGTTGCCTCCAAGGCGTCTGTTCCGTTCCATTGGTCTGTATCTCTGTTTTGGTACCAATACCATGCCGTTTTGATCACTATAGCCTGTAATATAGTTTGAAGTCCAGTAGTGTGATGCCTCCTGCTTTGTTCTTTTTGCTTTGAATTGACTTGGCTATGTGGGCTATCTTTTGGTTCCATATGAAGTTTAAGGTGTTTTTTAAAAAATAAACCTAGATAAAGACCACAGACATAGTTGTAAGAAAGTTAGGCTAGAAAGCTGAAGATAACCTAGACAAATATATGTCCTTCCATAAGCAAAAGTGTATGATCCAGAAAAACCATTCTGGATGAACATCAACAGATAAACAATAAATAGTATCTATTATATCTAGTATCTTTAAGAAGTTTTATAAAGTTATGCTAATAACACTATTTGTGGAATAAACTTTTTTTTTTTTTTTTTTTGCCCTCAGAGTATATTTGTAAAGATCATCAAGAGATACTTTCTTAGAGTTACTACAAGTCCGAGTCCTTGCTTGGCTATATTTAGGAAGAAAAAATAACCACGATAGACAAAAGAGCTTTGTCGTAGCTGTTTTTAAATAACGGGGAAACTAGGCTGGAATGAGTTTCTTCCTTTTTATTCTTCTTTTCATAAAGACACATCTTCAGCAAAAAGATTACAGGCTTGTAATTACGTAAGATTTATTGGATTTTTCTTTTAAGTTTTTTTTTGAGATGGGGTCTCACTGTCAACCAGGCTGGAGTGCAATGGCGTTATCTCGGCTCACAGCGACCTCCACCTCCCAGGTTCAAGTGATTCGTCCTGCCTCAGCCTCCCAAGTAGCTAAGATTATAGGCTCCTGCCTCCACACAGGGCTAATTTTGTACTTTTGGAAGAGACAGGGTTTTGCCATGTTGGCCAGGCTGGTCCTATACTCCAGACCTTAGGTGATCCACCCAACTAGGCCTCCCAAAGTGCTGGGATTACAGGCTTGAGCCACCTCATCCAGCTTACTTATTAGATTTTGTGCCCCAAAATCAGTTGGAAGTTCTCATCAAGAGTCCAAGACACAATCCAGGAAAGAAAAACTTAATACGACTAACAACAACGACAGCAACAAAGGCCTGTAATCCCTGCACTTTGGAAGACTGAGGAGGGCAGTTCAAGATCAGCCTGTCCAATAAGGTGAAACGCCATCTCTACTAAAGATATAAAAATTAGACTGACGTGGTGGTGGGCACCTGTAATCCCAGTTACTTGGAAGGCTGAGACAGAAGAATCGATTGAACCTAGGAGGTGGAGGTTGCAGTGAGCCCAGACCGCACCACTGCACTCCAGCTTGGGCAAGAAGAGTAAAACTCCATCTCAAAAAAACAAAACAACAACAAAAGTAAAATGGTAAATCCCACTCACAGACACAGAGTTCAAACTCAAATAAAGTACTTAACCTAGCATGACTAACTTTTACAAGCTGGTAAACCAACCAGAAGGCAGTGAAACACAAATTTTTGTAACCACCCAGGCAGGCAACAAGATCCTTTTTATAGAATATATGCAAACTATGAGGGAATTAACACTTACAGCATAAGAAAAGATAAATATCAATTAAATGTTCCATCACAAAAGCCAAAAAACCATCTTGCTAAGACTCAGTGAGTAAATTTAGTCCATGAAGTAGGTAACTTCTGACCCATGAACAACTCAGATACAAGAGGTGCTGACCCCTAATGAAGTTGAAAATGTGCACATAACCTTTGACTCCCATAAACTTAACTACTAATAGCCTACTGCTGACCAGAAGCCTCACTGATAACATAAACACTTGATTAACACATACTTTGTATATTATATTCTCTTTTCTTACAATATAGTAAGCTAAAGTAAAATGCCATTAAAATCGTAAGGAAGCGAAAATATATTTACAGTACTGTATTTATCAGTATCTTAAATTTGTTTAATAAATAACAAAAATAATCTTTGCATGATGAACTGCCTGTCTGAAATTTTGGGTAATTACAGTTGCAGACCTTAATACAGTACAAAGCAAGCAATTCAACTTTTCCTTATAATATCATGAGTTTTCTTTACTTCTTGGGAGCACTTCCAGCATCACCAGTGGCATTTTGTATGGGTCCCATGGTGTTATTCAAGGTTTACAGTATTGCACTAAAAACGGTGAAAAATATAGGAGATACGCAAAAGATCACTTTTTACTGCAATATGCAATTTACGATAAACTGCTCATTGTGAGATGAGTAATCACACTCATGACACAACAGCAACAGGAGGTGGCTACAAAATTACTATGGTACCATAAGCACAATAATCTTATACAGTTATGATTTAATGCTGCATCTTTACATTTGTTTACATTTCTCTAGACTTCGAATGGAGCTATGCACAATCTGTAAGTGTCCATAAGTTTTGAATAACGTTAATGTTTTATAACAGATTTGTGTATAACTATGGTCATATATAATAAAATAGACTAGTACCTACATATATTTTACGCATTCATGACATACCTACTTTTTCATTTTTCATAATTTTTACATAGCCTGTATTTCTGGGCTACGTAGTTCATTTGCAAGTTTTTTTTCAAATTGTGGCAATTCTCCAAAAATTTTTTCAATACATTTATTAAAATCCCGATACTTGTTATCCCAACACTTTGGGAGGCCAAGGCAGGAGGATGGCTTGAGCCCAGTAGTTTGAGCCCAGACTGGACAATATAGTGAGACCCCATCTCTAAAAAAAAAAAAAATTAGCTACAGGCATGGTAGTACACACCTATAGTACCAGCTATTCAGAGGCTGAGGTGGAAGGATAGCTTACTCCAAGAGGTTGAGGCTGCAATGAGCTGTGATCACACTATGACACCACTGAACTCCAGCCTGGGCAACAGACAGAGCAAGACCCTATCACAGAAAGGAAAGGAAAAAAAGAGACAAGAGGGAGGGGAGAAAAGGGGAGCAGTGTATGTATGAGTGGATCCACAGAGTTCAAGCCCATGTTGTTCAATGTTCAACTGTACCTTTTTCCCTGTACCACCAAGTCTAAAACTCCTCAGGAAAGCAAGATCAAGCTATCAAACATTTATCAGCTCCAATTCTATACTAAGAGGTTAAGCAAGTACTGAGCTTTAAAGATGGGCCTGGTGCAATGGCTCAGGCTTGTAATTCTTCCAACAGTTTGGGAGGCTGAGGTGGCCAGACAGCTTGGGATGAGGAGTTCAAGATCAACCTGGCCTACATGGTGAAACCCCGCCTCCACTAAAAATACAAAAATTATCTGGGTGTGGTGGTGGGTGCCTACAGTTCCAGCTACTCGGGAGACAGAGGCTGGAGAATCATTCAAACCTGGGAGAGGAGGGTGCAGTGAGCTGAGACTGCACCACTGCACTCTAGCCTGGGCAGCAGAGCAAGACGCCTTTTCAAAAATAAAATAAAATAATTTAATTTAAAAAAAAGATGGACAGTAAGTCCCAGCCCAATAAACTCTCAGTTTAGTGGGACTGATACAGTTCAAGTTAATTGATTTTAAAGAAATTCCAAGTCCTTAGACTCCAAATTCAGGCATATGTTATAGTCCCATGAAAACAAATAATTTATGAAACATAGATTATTTAAAGATGATAAATGCTCGATTCTTACTATCAACATTTCTAGCCATTAGCTTCTGTTTAACTGATCTCACTACAAATTAAGAGCAGTTTACATATATAAATCTTGAATGTTATCAGAAAAAGCCCATAACACATCAAATGTCCTATCTTATAGACAGCACATAATGCATTCTTAAAGTTTTAGAGTCAAAGCTAGTCTTGTATAACATCCAGTATGAAACTATTCTTCTAAAGACATAAAGTTATGATGGAAGTATAAATTTGACAAAGTGCAAAACCCTACTTAACTAGCTTTTATAAATATTTTATATAAAAATATATATTTATGAGAAGTGATGATTCAGCTGGGCACACTGGCTCACACCTCTAATCCCAGAACTTTGGGAGGCTGAGGTGGGTGGATCACCTGAGGCCAGGACTGCAAGACCAGCCTGGCCAACATGGTAAAACCCCATCTCTACCAAAAATACAAAAACTAGCTGGGTGTGGTGGTGAGCACCTGTAATCCCAGCTACTCCGGAGGCTGAGACATGAGAATCACCTGAACCCAGAAGGCAGAGGTGGAAGTGAGCCAAGACTGCACCACTGCAATCCGGCCTTGACAACAGAAATTCTGCCTCAAAAAACAAGCAAGCAAGCAAACAAAAAAGAAGTGATGATTCAGCTTTTGGGAGTAATAACAAATGAAAGACTAAAGTTCTAGAAAAATGACAAAGTATTACAACAAGTAAACATATCAGGAGATACAACTGGAGCACCAAAAAAAAAAAAAAGAAAAAGAAATTTCCAGAATAATTTAAATAGAGTACATCTGAAACAAAAGGAACCAATCTAGAAAATATATCATATGCCAACCTCCTTAATTCAGTAGATGGGATGTTTACAACCCATTTACCATAGAAATGATAATATTTACATTACATAGTGTTTTATAATATTTATATGTAAAGTTCACCCACTAGTATTTTTATCCCTATTTGTAAATGAGCCTGAGGTTAAAAAAAATTAATAATCATATACCTAATAAGTGAACCAAGAAGTTGAATATATCTGTATTCCATAAGTGTAGCTACAGTATTATAACTCTGTAATTCAATAAGACTTTCAAAGAGGTCTCCTGAGAATCACTGCATAAGCTTATTACAATCATCTCTATTTTCTATGCAAAGTAAATTGAAGAAATACATCAGCTCACAGCACCCATTAATCTTTTTTTTTTTGTACTTTAGGTTCTGGGGTACACGTGCAGATCATGCAGGATTGTTGCATAGGTACACACATATAGCAATGTGGTTTGCTGCCTCCAGCCCCCGGACCCTCACCACCTACATCTGGTATTTCTCCCCATGTTATCCCTCCCGGACCTCCCCTTACCCCACTGTCCCTCCCTCACCCCCCCAACAGACCCCAGTGTGTGATGCTCCCTTCCCTGTGTCCGTGTGTTCTCATTGTTCATCACCCACCTATGAGTGAGAACATGCGGTGTTTGATTTTCTGTTCTTGTGTCAATTTGTTGAGAATGATGGTTTCCAGAGTAATCCATGTCCCTACAAAGGATACAAACTCATCACTTTTTATGGCTCCATAGTATTCCATGGTGTATATGTGCCATATTTTCTTTGTCTAGTCTATCGTCAATGGGCATTTGGGTTGGTTCCAGGTCTTTGCTATTGTAAACAGTGCCGCAATGAATATGCGTGTGCATGTGTCTTTATAATAGAAAGATTTGTAATCCTTTGGGTATATACCCAGTAATGGGATTGCTGGGTCAAACGGAATTTCTATTTCTAGGTCCTTGAGGAAGCGCCACACTGTCTTCCACAATGGCTGAATTAGTTTACACTCCCACAAACAGTGTAACAGTGTTCCTATTTCTCCACAACCTCTCCAGCATCTGTTGTCTCCAGATTTTTTAATGATCATCATTCTAACTGGCGTGAGGTGGTATCTCAATGTGGTTTTCATTTGCATTTCTCTAATAATCAGTGATGATGAGCATTTTTTCATATGTTTGTTGGCCTCATATAAGTCTTCTTTTGAAAAGTGTCTGTTCATCCTTTGCCCACTTTCGGATGGGTTTGTTTTTTTCTTGTAAATCTGTTTTAGTACCATTAATCTCTTTCTTTCCTGCCTTTCTGTATTACAGAGGCTTAAAAGCAAAATACTCAAATTTCCAGCCTCCTTTGTGGACAAGAGTAGCACTAGGTGACACAGTCTTAGCCAACAGTAAGTATCTAAAGAGGGCTTTCCTTCAAAATAAAAAGACAAAACACCAGGAAAAGGATTTCGCGCCCATCCCTCTCCTTTCCTGTTTCTTGGGGCTACCTACCATTTTGTAACTTTGAAGATGAAAATTGCTTGCTAAATAGAAGACTCAGCCAGTTTCTTTACATTACATTCTTGAGCATATGCACCAACCCAACTCTGCACTGTCTACCTTTAGATTTTTTTATTGTATTAAAAAAAGCCCAGAGTTAAGCCGCTATATGTGCAGTTCTTGGCAACCTGCAAACCTAATACAATCTGTGCTATAAACAAGTCTATCAAACCAACTTATTAAAATCACTTTGGTGAATCAGTCATCAAACTAATGATGAAAAGTTATCTATCGGAAAAAGTAATAAATATCAACTCCTGAAAATCAATAAGAAGAAAAATAAATATTTATCAAACATGCAATGCCAGAAATTGCGTTAAGAACTTTAATGTACATTAATGCAGCGGTCCCCAACCCTTCTGGCACCAGGGACCACTTTCATGGAAGACAATTTTTCCCCAGGGTGGGGGCTTCAGGATGATTCAAGAACATTATATTTATTGTGCATTTTATTTCTATTATTACATCATAATATATAATGAAATAATTCTACAACCTACCATAATGTAGAATCAGCGTGAGCCCTGAGCTTCTTTTCCTGTGACTAGACATTCCCATCTGGGGGTGATGGGAAACAGTGACAGATCATCAGGCATTAGATTCTCATGAGGAGTATACAACCTAGATCCCTTGCATATGCACCTCACAATAGGGCTTTGCTCCTATGAGACTCTTAACACTGCCACTAATCTGACAGGAGGCGGAACTCAGGCAGTACCGCCAGCAATGGGGAGTGGCTGTAAACAAAGATGAAGCTTCAGCTCTCTCATTCACCACTCACTTCCTGCTGTACAGCCTGATTCCCAACAGGTCGCAGACTGCTATCAATCTGTGGCCCAAGGATTGGGTACCCCTACATTAATGTATTTAATCTTCACAATTATAGGAGGTTGGCAATTACCATACCCACCCATGTGAAATTTTCATCAATCCTTGAAAAAAACAAACCCATAATATAGCAAAACTAAGCTGTATTTGTTTCTATGACCTTCCTATTTTTATGACAGTAAAATATCCTTTCTTAAATGAAGCTAGTGCCTAGCAAGTTTATGTGTATTTTAACATGCTTACTTGGTATAATAAATAGGTGATGAACAAATGTCAATGCCCGCTGTGTTGTGAAATTTTAAGGCCGTGAAATCCAAAAGCCTAAGGCTAAGGTGAAGTAACCTGCCCAGGGCCACAAAGTAGTTTGTTTGACACCAGAAGCCAAATTATAACCATGAGGTTATATGAAGGAAATACACTAAACTCAAAACAAGCATTCTATGAATACAATTAAAGATATGAATTTATAACTACAGAAAAAAAAAAACCAACCATCCCAGAATACATAAAGTAGAAACAATGACTTCTGAAGTGAAATGATTTTAGCATGTTGCTTCCCACAGTTTTCTCTAACTGTGGGATGTAGATTTAAACCACATCAGAGAAAAGAGAATCAAGGTAGGAATTCTCACCCATTCCAACTTAAGTCTCAGATGACCATTAGGTTAGGAGGTCCCATATGAGAATAAGCAACTTTGGGTCTCTAAGCACACAGATTCTAATTGAAGCTTGTGGTACCCCAAATGCAAGCAAGACACACAGAAAGTGTTTGCCCTAAAGCTTTTCAACTTCTTACAGCTCCGCAAAAACAGGATGGGGATCAGATATGAATGAAGATTAGAAACACTGAAATGCTATCAAAATTCTTCCTTAATTCAATTCTTGGCATTTTATGATGCTGTATTTCAATTTCTTAAACTCATGAGTTTTTAAAACTCATTTCCAGTCATTCAGAAAATATATGCATTTCATGAAGTAGTTTTTCAATACAATAACTAAAAGATATAACTTAGATTGATAAATACTTTTAAGTTCCAGGATACATGTGCAGAACGTACAGGCTTTTTACATAGGTAAAAATGTGCCATGGTGGTTTGCTGCACCTATCAACTCATCAACTAGGTATTAAGCCCAGCATGAATTAGCTGTTTTTCCTGATGCTCTTTCCTCCCTGCACAGTGTGTATTGTTCCCCTCCCTATGTCCATGTGTTCTCATTGTGCAGCTTCCCACTTATAAGTGAGAACATGCAATGTTTGGTTTTCTGTTCCTGTGTTAGTTTACTGAGGATAATGGCTTCCAGCTCCATCCATATCCCTGCAAAGGACGTGATCTCGCAGCCTGCAGACTATTCCATGGTATACATGTATCACATTTTCTTTATCTAGTCCATTAGTGATGGACATTTGGGTTGATTCCATGCCTTTGCTACTTTGAATAGTGCTCCAATGAATATATGCATGCATGTATCTTTATAACAGAATGATTTATATTCTATTATAAAGACCCAGTAATGGATTGCTGGGTCAAATAGTATTTCTGGTTCTAGGTCTTTGAGGAATCACCACACCATCTTCCACAATGGTTGAACTAATTTACATTCCCATCAACTGTGTAAAAGCATTCCTATTTCTCCACAGCTTCATCAGCATCTGTTGTTTCTTGACTTTTTAATAACTGCCATCTGACCAGTGTGAGATGGTATCTCATTGTGGTTTTGATTTGCATTTCTCTAATGATCAGTGATATTGAGCTTTTTTTCATGTTTCTTGGCTGTATGAATGTCTTCTTCTGAGAAGTGTCTGTTCATGTCCTTTGCCTACTTTTTGATGGGTTTTTTTCTTGCAAATTTGTTTGAGTTCCTTGTAGATTCTGGATATTAGACTACGTTGTCAGATGGATTGCAAAAATTTTCTCCCATTCTGTAGGTTGTCTGTTCACCCTGATGACAGTTTCTTTTACTGTGCAGAGGCTCTTTAGTTGAATTAGATCCCATTTGTCAATTTTTGCTTTTGCTGCAATTGCTTTTGATGGTTTTGTCAAAAAATCTTTGCTCGTGCCTATGTACTGAATGGTATTGCCTAAATTTTATTTTAGGGCTTTTATAGTTGTGGGTTTTACATTTAAGTCTTTAATCCATCTTGAGTTGATTTTTGTATAAGGTGTGAGAAAGGGGTCCAGTTTCAATTTTCTGCATATGGGTAGCTAGTTTTGCCAGCACCATTTATTAAATAGGGGAATCCCTTCCTCATTGCTTGTTTTGTGTCAGGTTTGTCAAAGATCAGATGGTTGTAGACATGAAGTCTTATTTCTGAAATCAACTATTCTGTTCCTTGGTCTATGTGTCTGTTTTTGTACCAGTACCATGTTGTTTTGGTTACTATAACCTTGAAGTCAGGAAGCAGAGAACTACTTTTATCAATTTGACAACATATTCCCTCATAAATTTGACTGTGTTTAAAAGGAAATGGAGTTTGTTAAGACTGCATGAAGCAGCATAGAGGAAAACAAAATCAGAAACTCATTGCCTTGTAGAATTCCAATAGTTTCTATATAAAGAAATGGATGACTGTCAAATAGGTTTAGTCCACACATATATGTTTACACATTTTTCATTTTATTTTATATAATTAGTAACTTCAAAACCTTGCCTGCTCTTTTCTTTTTCATTTGGGCCCTTAATGCAACTTATTATTGAAAACATCAAATACCAGGAAAAGTATCTTAAAATACAGAAAACAAGTGATTTATGTCTTTATTATTGAAAACGGTAAATACCTTCCTGCTTACATTATAATTATCTAAAATGTTAGGTCTCCTGTTTTTTAATCCAATCCTCTAACACCAATTTCAATTATGAAAAAAGTACATAACATATAAAAAACAGCATTCATTATCCAGTATTTGCCATCAAAAAATAAAAAAAGCAAAGACAGTTAGCTAATCCATGGGAGTGGAGGGGGGACTGACTTTATAACCTAAATGTAAAGGCACACATGTGAGGGAAAAATATGTAGAGATTTTTTGCCTTAATGTGATTTTTTTTAATTCCTTATTTTCTTTGTAAATCCTAATAAAGTCCTTTTAAGATAAGACAAAAGTATTGAATATACTCAGCTTAGATAACACTATCATCCATAGCTATAAGAGTGCCTCTGACTAGACTTTTAAACACACCCTTGCCATTCCCTTCCACCCCCTCACTCCTAACAAAAGTAACAATTTAAAGAACTTTTAAGGTCACAGGAAAGAAAAAAGTGGGGGAGAGGGAATCTACAATTTAAATTTCACTGAGATTGACTTCCTTAAGCTACTACTACAATTTTTCTATTTTGCTAAACATGCATGAAATATTCTATTTCCTACAATTTTCCTTATGCCAAAAATTCTAATTTACTTAAATTCAGAATCATGAAACATTAAACGTTGATAAAGTTTGGGAATATCAAATTCCATCTTGGGAATATCAACAAAATGCAGGTGGTAATAAAGGTGAATAAATTGTTAAAATTCTGCCCAAGCAAGGTGGCTCCTACCTATAATTCCAGAACTTTGGGAGGCCGAGAGGGGATGATCACGCAAGCCCAGGAGTTCAAGACCAGCCTGGGCTACACAGCAAGACCCAGACTATAAAAAAAAAAACAAAATTAGCAGTCATAATGCTGCATGCCTGCAGTCCCAGCTACTGCAGGTGGGAGGATCCTTGAGCCCAGGACAAGGCTGCAGTGAGCCATGATCACGTCACTGCACTCCAGCCTGGGTGACACAGTGAGATCCTGTTGTAAAAATAAAATAAAACAAAATAAAAGTTACCATTTTCTCTCTTGTCATCCATTTATTTGTTAGCTATTTAAAGTTTCTCCAACTAATAAATATACTGCCTCAACTTTTACTAGTGATCCAATACATACAAAATCTCTCTTAAGAGGTACTAGGGTCTTCAAAAAGAGTAAATCTTTAAACAGGAAAAAAAAAATTTTTTTTTCTTTTTTCTTTTTTTTTGAGAGTCTCACTCTGTCACTCAGGCTAGAGGAAAATGGCACAATCTCGGCTCACTGCAACCTCCACCTCTTGGGTTCAAGAGATTCCCCTGCATCAGCCTCCCAAGTACCTGGAATTACGAGCATGTGCCACCATGCCCTGCTAATTTTTTGTATTTTTAGTAGAGACAGGGTTTTGCCCTGTTAGCCAGGCTCATTTCGAACTTCTGACTTCAAGTGATCTATCTGTCTCAGTCTCCCTAAGTGCTGGGATTGCAGGAATGAGCTGCCATACCCAGCCTAAAAGATTTTTTTTTTTTAATCATAATTTGGTAGCCCTTTCTCAGGATCACAAAAAAAAAAAAATACTTCAAAAGCTATGCTTCCTGTTTTTAACTTTGAATTTTTTAATAATTTTAGAGTAAAAATGGTTATGTAAAAAAACAGTTCAAAGATCCCCTATGTGTTTACACCCAGCTTCCCGTAATTTAGCATGTAAAATAACCATGGTAAAATTATCTAAATATTCAAATTTCACCAGTCATCCTAATAACTTGTTGTTGTTGTTGTTCTTGTCCAGGATCAATTCCAGAATCCCACCCTGCATTTGGTTATCACATTTCCTTAGTTTCTTCCAATCTGTGATAGTTTCAGAGCATTTCTTAATCTTCCACACCCTCAATACTTTCAGGGAGCACTGGGCCAGTTATTTTGTAGAATGTCCTTAAATTTGAGTCTGTCTAGTATTTTTAATTAAGAATACCAGAGATGTCTCTTTCTCAGTACATTACCAGGAGACCACATGATGTTGACATCTTATTAGTAAATGATGTTAACTATGATGATATGGTTGATGTTTAATTAAGAATACCAGAAATGTCTCTTTCTCAGCACATTATATCAAGAGACACATGATGTTGACATGTCTTATTACTAATGATGTTAACTTTGATGATCTGGTTAATTCGGTATCACCAGTTTTCTTTACTATCAAGTACTGATTTTTCCTTTATAGTTAATTTTGTGGGGGAGATATTTTGAGACTGTGCAAATATCGTGATGATATGACCTATTACGATATTTTTCATCATACCTTCACCCACGAATTTTGGCATCCATTGATGATTCTTGCCTGTAACAATTCCTACACTGTGGTGTTTGCTTGTTGATGATTTTCTATTTCCATCGTTCCTTCATTTTCTAATAAGAATTCTACAGTAACAAAAAGCTGTCTCTTCTCCTGCTTTTTAATTATTTATTCAACAACTTACTTACATCAGTATGGGCCCGTCGATATTTTCTTCCCTAGGTGTTGTAATCCATTACTGTCATTATTTGCTTCTCATATTGTCCCAAATTTGGCCATTGGGACTCCCTTTTGTATACAGTCATTACCCCTCCTTCTGATTTATTTTTTAAATTTCAATTGGAGAATATTGACTAATTCCTTTACATGAGGGATCATGAAGGCTAAGGCTAACCTTACTACTTCCATTATGACAAAAAAATTATGACAAAAAAATACACACATATCGAAACATCCCAAATGTGGTATGCCATCACATCTTGCTCATCCAACACTTTATACTCTTTGCTCTATATTTTATACACATTATCACAGAGCTTTCTCTTCATTATCACTATTAAATCCATGTCACCTTTTATCATCAACCCCCCAATCCTCAGACATTGTTGGTATTTAGAAGAACAAGGCCAAACTATTCACTAACAACAACAGAAATTCATTTTAACTAAAAGGTAATGAGCATTAATGATGCTGTGCTAGGATTATAGGCATGAGCCACTGCGCCCAGCCTAGTATAACTACATAATTAACGAAATATTTCAAACTAGATTCCCAAAACATACATGTGGTAGAAAACACTAATGTTTACGGGAAAAAAATAGTATAACACTATTTTTGACAACTTGGATTCAACAACTTGAATTTTTTCCTATGAACTACAAAATATCCATGATCATCCTGTGCCATACTCAGGCTGCACTGGTGTAACTCAAGCATAGTTTAATATAATGAGATATAAAATGTGCACATTCAGCCAGCCTGTTCAGCAGATTCTACTCCTGCAATATTTCTAATCCATCTCCATTGTGTAATTCAGCCTCCCAACCATCTCAAGCCAGGAGAATGAAGATCAGTCTTTAACAGAACTCTTGGTCCCTTCTCACCACCCTCACAAATCACAAGCTTCCAAATACCTGTAATCATTCTTCATCCCCGTCTCACTCCCCTGGTTCCCAGCACACTGAACAAAGATCTACACATATTGTCTTACCATGTGTGTTAAACTCATATGACAGTAGGTCAATCTGGAATGCACTTCAGGTCTCCCAGTTCACTGGTGGGGGAATTCTTACTCCCCTACAATTCAATACACATTCATCTAGGAAGCCCATATCCTTTTCAGTGCTGTCATAGGATCATTGTTATAGCACTAATGAATTACAACCTACTTATAACAATGGATTAGTCAGTTACTTGAGGGACGCAAATTCAAAACTTCATCTTTGAATTCCCAAGGCCTGTTAAATAATAGATATTTTATAAAATGTGCTACAAAAAGAACTAACATTAGGCATTGCACTAAATAGTTAATGTACTTTCACATAATCCACAAAACCTCAGAAAGCTATTATCATTTTACAGGACAAGAAAATTGTTACCAAAAATGGAGTGAAGAGAAGGAATATCCCATAAAATGCAGGTATCAAGGACCAATGATTTTTAGTGGTTTCCATATCTCCTAAGTTTAAACCAAATTTACTTTTTTAAAAATAGAAATGGGGACTCATTATGACGCCCAGGCTGGTCTTGAACATCTGGGCTTCACGAGATCCTCCTACCTGAGCCCCAAAGTGCTAGGATTACAGGTATGTGTCACCACTCCTGGCCAAAGTTACTTCTATATAAAATTTTAAAAACAGGAATAATTTTTTTTCATTAAGTATGTGAGTCCAGCAAAATCAAGAGTTTCTTTTTTTTTTTTTGAGATGGAGTTTCACTCGTTACCCAGGCTGGAGTTCAATGGCGCGATCTCAGCTCACTGCAACCTCTGCCTCCTCGGTTCAGGCAATTCTCCTGCCTCAGCCTCCTGAGTAGCTGGGATTACAGGCACGCGCCACCATGCCCAGCTAATTTTTTGTATTTTTAGTAGAGATGGGGTTTCAACTTGTTGACCAGGACGGTCTCAATCTCTTGACCTCGTGATCCACCCGCCTTGGCCTCCCAAAGTGCTGGGATTACAGGCTTAAGCCACCGTGCCCCGCCAAGAGTTTCTATTTCTATAAGGTTATCAATTCATTATTTCGGATAGTCCATTTACATTTGAGGCACATCCCATCACAATTTTATGTAACTTGAACTTCAAATATCACCAATGGACCAGGTGCAGCGGGTCACACCTGAATCCCAGTACTTTGGGAGGCTGAAGCAGGAACATCACTTCTGCCCAGGACTTTAAGACCAGTCTAGGCAACAAAGTGAAACCCTCATGTCTACAAAAAATCGTTTGAATTAGCCAGACACAGTGCCATCAGCCTGCAGACCCAACTACTCACGAGGCTAAGGCAGGAGGATCATTTGATCCTGGGAGACAGGGGATGCAGTGAGTCTGGGTAACAAAGCAAGATCCTGTTCCAATTACATATATATGTATCACCAAACGTTGTCTATGGCCATACCATCCTGAATGCACCCCATCTCATCAAATATCACCAAAAGAAGACCTTGTTGTGATACTTGAAATCATCCAAAATCTACCCAAAAAAGTTTTTTTCAGGTCCAAAGTAAAATTTAAATTAAAAATGCAGTAAATTTTCTTATGAAGCAAATATTATTTTCTTTCAAGACTGAGCTTTAGAGCAACAGTGCATCCTTCCTTTCTTAAAAACAATAAGATTAAATGATAGCGGTAAGAGATTACAACTAGTTTTGTTCTTATGTCCTTTCCTGATGGAAAAACCAAGGTAGTAATCTTCTCCTTAAAAAAAAAAAAGTTCTGTGAAATTCCAGCATTTGGGAATGACTGCAACTGCATTAAACCAGCATCTGCATACAGCATTGCAGCTGGAGAGATTTTCATGTTTGACCCTCAGCCAAGATATGCAAAGCTAATTATGGAACTGTTAAATACTAAATGTTTAAAAGGTTATTTGAAGGCGACAAAGGTTCTATCAATATTGCAAGGAATGTTAACATTTTTTTACCATAAACTTAAGTTCTCACTTGTTCAAAGTCACATGCCAATAGTTTGACATTAATATTTCAGTTATAAATGTATTTCTTTTACCAAGAAATTAAAATATCATTGTTATGAAATCTAACTGCTTGTGACCAATCATTTCTTTATGAGACATGCTTTTTAAATGGCATACAAATAGTTTACCTGTGTTCTATGAACAAAAACTACTTGAGAAGCAAATATTACTAGAACCCCAAAATGGGCTAAAATATAATCAAAGTACAGGCTGATAAATGAAAATATGAGTCTGCTTATAAGCAATGGTAAAAAGAAACTCAAATGGAAAATTTAATTGTAACAGATACAATTCTTCCGTTAGATTTGCAAGTTAAATATTTGTCAGAGATACTCTTTTCTGTGTTTCTCGTAATTTACAGTTCTCTGGGATACAGTTATTGTTTTCGGTCCTCTCATTATGACTCAAGGTGAATTCTACTGAGTGACTTCATAATAAATTAAGTCCTGTATTCTTTTTGACACAGTAATGGGTTAGTAACTATATCTAAAGTTGTAATAGCCAAAAAAAGGGTAAGATTATTAACTAGGAGGAGTTGAGGTGGTGGTTATTTTACATGTAACATTTCTTAAAGTAACTTTTACAACTACTAACTAAAAATGCATTACATTAGGTCTTTTAAGTAGAGGAAACAATTCTGCAATAGATGTTTCACCTGAAAAACTGAAAACAGGATGCATTTAAAGACTCTACAGAAGCAATTTCAAAGGGCCTAAACAAGTTAATAAAACGGTTTAGAAAAATCATTTTATTGTATAAGCCTTGGGGAATAAAAGCTGTGTGTAATTTATTTACATCTTTTACTTCACCAAATTGCCTTGGTGACCAAGCTTCTCATTTAAGTGATTAAAGACAGAAACTCAAATACTTAAATAAAGCAATTACTTAAGAGTCCTGTTTTTCAACAGAGGTACACTGAAAAATATCAATAGAATGTCTTCAGGTCTCATTATTTTCAAGGAAGTTTGTTATTTAGAATACAATGCCCCATTGACCAGAACTCAGCCAGGTTTCCAGACACACACTGGATTAAAGATTTTTTTCATTCTCTCAGAATATCAGGTGAAATAGTGATAGTCTCTTGAAACTGAATATACGTAACCTGGCTAAAACTCAGATGATAACTTTTTTGGTATTTCCCCTTACTACTATTCCCCTTCTGTAAAAGACATACCAAAATGAAATGTGTTTTCATTTTCCAGGTGGACATGAAAAGCTTCCAATTTACGAAAGTTGCCGGTGCTCTTCCCACCCCAAGATTCTCTTCTGGCCAACTTCTTAAGTTACACTAATGACATCAGGATTACTTCTAGGCAACTGATTGACCTAAATACAAACCTATGTTTTCACGGAGCTTGGGAAATGAATGAGGCTGGCAAGACTTTAAAAAATAAATAGAATTGAACAGCAGGAAAAATAAGTTACATATTTTCCAATTCTTTTCTTTTAAAGCACTTCCCTTTTGCCTATAAGGAGAATCACACAAACTCCTTTATCAAGCCTATCCTCAGAAACAGAAGGAAGCACAACAGCAAAACTTTCCTAATTCCTGTCCTTCTGTTCACGATATCAAGCTTATTTAACATTGCTTTTCTTATATTGTGAAATTCTAACTCACAAACATTTATAAGACAAGACTATGGAAATTTTTCCAGCATTCCATTCACAAAGCATTCTTAATATAAAAAGCACCTTCTACAAAAGCTTTTTTAAAAATAACTTCTGAGTACATTTTAAATTTTTAGACAATCACCTCTGGCCAGTCAAGCAAACTTTTGTAAACAAATAAACATGGGGGTTTGCTCTAGCAACAACCAAATGAACATCAAAGTCAATAGGGCTGACACTTAGGAATGTCTGAAATGTTTGGTAGGTTTCCTGATGTTTGGTTTTTCTAGGAAGATTTGGTGGGGCAAATGTGCCGCTTTCTGACTATCAATGGAGCTCTCATGTTGTGGGGTTAGTAATAGCTGGCCCACTTACTTCTGACTCAGGCAAGATTCTGTGTTGGGTCAGCTTTTACCCTATTCTACACAACTGGCAGGGGAACAATAAAGTTTAACAGTTCATTTATTTGGCACAGTCACCCTGCAGTCACAGTGGAGGTTTTGCCTCTTCTAGTCTTGTTTGGTGACCCACCCTCCCAACCTGATAGCAGGTTTTAGTCATTGTTATTCTTCTAACTAATCAACCAAATGCACAACTTCCCCCCTCTCTAATTTCCACCAAAGGCCTCTGACATCATTTTCGGACCAGCCTTGCTAGGTTCTAACATTCTCAGCATGCGTAATTTCACTTGGCACTTAATATTCTTGAAAGACAAGGAAATATTTCACTGAAATCTGCTTTTCCTTCACATTGAGACAAGGAATGTGCATTTTCAGATACAGAAGACTAATTCAACTGACAATTTTAAATAGATGAGAAAGACACAGGAGAGGCCGTGCGTGCAACACCAAGGGCAAGATCAAAGCAGGACATTCCTTGTTGGAATAAAAATAGTCTTTTAGAATGGGAACTTTCTGGAGACACTGAAACAAATTTTCTTGTAAAACTACCGCCATCTTCCACACGTTTGATAAACATGTGCAATCTATCCATGATCTCCCAGATGTGACAGCTCCATCAGGGAAAATGAAAAATCAAAAAATGGTACCAGGTGCCATTCTTGGGGCTTGTCCAAAGGCAGCCAGGGGAAGACTCTATTTTATTATGCTCTCCCCACACTAAATAATAATCAACATCAGAGAACGAGAGCATTTGGATTTGAACAGATGGCATCCAACACCTAACAAGGGAAGCAACACTTTCAAGCATTAGATCCTAAATGTTTTGATGGTCCCAAGAATCAGGAGGGCTTATTTGTCTTAAAAGGGTTGGCAGGCAGGATCTCCTGTAGTCACCATCCCAATGCTTAGGAACATGCGTCATCATCGGGTCAGCAACTAAAAGTAGAGAAAATTAAGCCACCATATTTTCATAAAATTTCGCCCACTCTAGTAAAACTTGAGACAACCAAATCCAACCCTATTGGCCGC
Organism: Callithrix jacchus; assembly: GCF_049354715.1. NCBI lineage: Eukaryota > Metazoa > Chordata > Mammalia > Primates > Cebidae > Callithrix > Callithrix jacchus. The sequence goes on from NC_133504.1 coordinate 37,239,466, forward strand.
TAAAAATAAGAAAAGAATAAGCCTGAAGGTAAACAAATGTATAAAGGTTAACAAACTTATCTAATTTTGACAGGGCTGTGCAACACCAAAAGAATCCGCAGGGTGCCCTTCCCGGGGGTGTATTTGAACATGCCTGCTCTGCAGCTAGGTCTGCAATTTAAAAGCACTAGCCTAGCTATTCAACTTTGCTTCCCTTCAATTGAAAGCAGCATCCTTCCAAAAAAAGAAAAGAAAAAAAATGCAAAATAGTAAACATACAAACACCTCAATGTTTTCCTTTAGAAAGTCAAAATGGATTTGTCTTTAGCACAACCGTACAAGTTTCCTACTGTACCTTTCAAACACTACGAAACTCCTAAGGTAGAAGGGCCACTTGCAAGGGGAGGAACGGACCTGCAGTCACGGGGGGCAAGAGTCGCTGGCCGAGGGGAGATGAGACCTCATCCCCTGAGATTCAGAGGCCCCCAAGGGCGGCCGGGGAGAGGGAAAGCTAGAGAATTCACACACACACACACTCACTCTGCTGGACAACATGGGGGGGGGGGTCAGTCATGGGAAGAGGAGCGTTGAGGAGAACGTCAAGGAGAGGGAAATCTAAAACCAGCATAAGGCGGAGTGAAAGACTCGGAGGTGGGATGCCTTTGGAATTGAGAGTCCTGATACTACTAGAAGTGGGGTGCTCGGGGCGAACTATGTCAGGAAGAGGGTGGGGGAACAGGAGCAGACGCAGCCTGCGAGGCAGAAATCCGGTCAAGTGCAGACGGCCCCGGCGTTCTCACCTGGGGGGTCCTCTCGGGGGGATTCTTCATTACCGCCTGGCGGAAGCTGTTATCCACGTAGGACGCCATCTCCCCCCTGCGGCTCGGGTCGTGCAGCTGGGCACCCTGGCCGGCCTCCTCCCGGCCCAGCGCCGCGGCTGCCTCCGCCCTGAGCGCTGCGCCCGCCCGCCCGCGGCTAATCAGCCAAACCGCGGCGGCGGCGGCGGCGCGGGGCCCGCGGGGGGGGCGGCTCGAATGGGCCCGGCGGCCCGGAGCGCAGTACAGGCGCGAGGGGCGCTGGGCGCAGCCGGGAGGGTCGCGGCGCGCGTAGGCTGCCGTACCCTGCGCCCAGCAGGCGGAACTCTCCTTCCTCCTCCTCTTCCTCGCCGCTCCGCAGGCTCCGTCCGGCCCTGGCTAGACACGCCTCCCTGGCTCCACTCGGGGGACAGTGGCAGCTCCTCCTGGCCCCAGCGGGCCCGAGTTATTTTTAGGGAGGTACGAGTGGCAGTGGGGAGGGCAGCGGGCAGGCAGAACCTCCTCCCCCTCGGCGCTGAGAGTCGCCCCCTCCTCTCAGAGGCTCGCGCCGCCACCCAGGGGTCTCCGGGAAGCACTCCGATCTCCCGCGTCCCCAGTCCTTGGGCGCTCAGGCGCCGCGGCCGCTGGTCGGGAGGACGGACCGGGTGGGTCTGGCACCGGTCTGGGCGCTGCGAAGCCCGATCACCTCGGCCGCCGTCGCCACCGCTCCTGGTCTCAGTCTACTGGGCTCGGCCGTCCCTCCTGACTGCTGCTGCATCCCCTCGGGCCGCCCTGCCGCCGCCGCCGCCGCTGCCTCTGCTGCTCGGGCCGCCGCTGTAGGCTCCGCCGCCGCTGCCGCCGCCTCCCCCCATCAGCGCTCCCGGAGCGGAGTTGCCCCGGCGCCGGCGCCGCCGCGGCCAGAGCACCCCGCCCGGGCTGCAGCCCTCCGGCCCAGTCGCTCTCGGCAACTTTGTTCCTCGTCTGTGCGGGACGCAGAAGGGGAAAGAGGGGGCCGCAGGCAGCCCAGTTTCGGGCGGCCGACGCCGAGAGCCGAGCGCAGCAGACAGCCCCCTCGGAGAGAGTGTTTGGGAAGCGGAGATTCCCCTCCTCTTCCTCCGCCTCTTCCTCCTCCTGCGCCTTCTCCGGTCGCCCCAGCCGCTCCTCAGGGAGGAAGCGGCCTCCGGGCCTTGTTGCTTTGTGCTGAAACCATGGTGAGGAGTGAGTGACAGCTCAGGGGCCAGTCGGCGGCCGCCGCATCATCGGGGGGCGGGCAGCTCCCTTGCGCTGGGTCCCGCCTCTCCGCTCCCAGCCCGCCCGCGGGCCGCGCCCTCGCGTGTGAGCCGCACTTTCGGCGGCGCCCAGGTGAGCAGCGCTCGGGCTGCAAGGGGGTCGCGGAGCCGTCGGCCGGGCTGGTGGGTCCCTCACGCGGCCTGAACCCTAGGATGGGGCGCAAGTCCCGGTGCCCCGGCGAGAAGCGCAGGGCTTTTCTCTCGCAGTGTTCCCCACTGTCTCACGCTGCGACCCCTCCCCACACCCGACGCTGGCTCCTAGGAGACCCAGCCGCGTCGGGTCGCCGCTCCCCGCCCGCTCCTGGCGCCAAGCCGCCGCCTGGGGGCTGAAAGCTAACCCCGGGCAGAAGACCGGCCCGCCAGCCCGAGCCATACGGGGCATTCTTTTTGAGTCCAGGAGTTGGCCCGGAGTTGCTTCTGTGGCGTTAAATCCTCTTAGGGTTTATTTTGCTTGTTTGTAATTTGCTGCACCCTCCCCTGCTTTCCAAGCCCACTTTGGCACCTCAGACATTAAAATGACCACGAAATTAGGGAGAGAGGTTTCAACACCAGACCCACTACCACCCCTAGACCAGCAAACACTCCAGATTTAAAGGTGATCACTCCTTAGCGACAGACCAGGATGGCACGTTCTGTGGTATTAATCAGAAACATTTATTGGTAGATCTGGCTTTGCCTTGGACCGAACAAGCTTCCTCCTCTAGATGCTCAGATTTCCAAACCAAACTCACTCACTTGGTCCAGAAACAATACCTGGTCCTTCAAGATGTCACCACTCCTGCTGCTTCGCTCAGCGCCCCTCCCTCCCCCCACACATACAGACACTGGCCCCAGCCACGTGGAGATGCGTAAGGTCAATCCAAGCGTCTGGGACCACTCTGCTGTTCCTGTCCCAGGGATTTATTTTTGTTTGCCCCTACCGCCCACAAGTTCATATTTTGATATCTGTGGAGACAATTAGTTTTACTTATGAGCTACTACATTGAACTTTTATCAAATTCCCAAGCATGCTTTTCAGCATCTACTTTATTTTTAAACACTTGGAATAGATTGTCAGCTAACATTTTGGGGTTCCTTAAGTCACCTGTGTGCACTAAACAGCTTGTGTGACTTCCAGCGAAGGGACTGTCCCTGCCCAACATTGTGAAATGGAATCTGAGCTACAAATTGTATCTATAAACCTTTTTATATTACTCTTGCTAGAACTACTTCTCTGTATTTCTCTCTCACCTCTTAGTTGAACCCCAACATCAAATTCTCTATGACATAAGGCCACCACCTTGAAAGCAAAGGAACATGAATAAGTGCCAATACAGCTCTGAGAAGAGAAGGGGGAGGATAAAAGAATTCAGACCCAATGAAGTGAAAAAATATAACTGACACCTCCACCTGGTGTCTAATAGACATCTCAGAATTCATATGTGCAAACCAGCTCCACATCTCCTGTCTCAGACACCCACAGCCTTCCCCATCCCCATTCTCATTCCCCAGGTGAAAAACTTGACTTCCTTGACTCCTTTCTTTCTGTTATACCTCAAAAGTGTCAGTAAAAAACCATCAGCTCAACCTCCAAAATACCGTATTTGAACTCTAACCTCTACCTGCCACCCCTACTGCCATGACCCTGGTCCAATCCAGCGTCGTGTTTGGCCAGCACTTTATCATAATCGCCGACCTGGTCCCCTCCTTTCTGACCTTGCCTGCTACAGTTCATTTCCAACACAGCAGACAAAGTGTGAATTCTTTTCAGTCTGGCTCGAATCATTCCTCCGCTTAGCCCCTCATATCACTCAAGGTAAAACCCAAAGTCTTTACCACGGTCTGAATGACCTATGGACCTTTATCTCTCTAACCTCTTCTCCTGCTACTCTATTCCCAAGCACATTAACCTCCATGCTGTTTCTGAAACAGTAAGCAAATTCCGGTCTCATGGCCTTTCCATCTGCTGTTCCCTCTACTGCCTGGATTATCTCTCCACCTTTCCCCACCCCACTTGCACCCACAAAAGCAAAAAGCAAAATGCACACATAACGACCAAAATATAGAATGTACCTCATCTTCATCATATCTTTATTTGAATGTCACCTTCCTTGTAACACCATATACTCTGGTTATCTTCCTTACTTTACCTACTACCTAACATACTATGTATTTCATAGGTACTCGTCCACTTAGGATGGGGTTACATCCTGATAAACCACTATAAGTCATAAATGCACTTAATACCTGATAAACCCATTGTAAAGTGGAAGAATCGAAAGTCAATTTCTTGACCATCATAAATTGAGAACCATCTATACTTATTTATTTTATTTACTGTTTTCTCCCTCCACTGTATTGTAAGCTTCTGAAGTCAGGGATGTTTGTCCCTTTTATTTATTGTTATATCCTCAACACATGGTTTGTTGCCAGTTAGCCAACAAATGTGTGTTAAATGGCTACAGGAAGGAGTAACTATCATGTTACTTTGTATTTGTATGAGATTGTTACATACATTATCCCACTTGTGTCTCTGGTTGCAGCAAAGGACTGGGAGAGGAAACTTAACCTCTCTGAGCCTGTTTTCTAAAAGGAGAGTAAAAATTGAGTAGTCTGGCCAGGCAAAGTGGCTTACACCTGTAATCCCAGCACTTTGGGAGGCTGAAACAGGAGGAAAGTTCAGGAGTTCAAGACCCGCCTGGTCAACATAGCAAGACCTCTCTCTCTACAAAAACTTAAAAAAAAGTAGCTGGGCATGATGGGGTGCACTTGCAGTACCAGCTACTCAGGAGGCTGAGGTGGGAGGATCTCTTGAGCCCAGGAGTTCAAAGTTGCAGTGAGCTATGATCACACCATGGCACTCCAGCCTGGGTGACAGAGCAAGACCCCTATCACAAAAAAAAAAAAGAAAAATAAGGAAAGAAAACATTGCATACCCTGAAGATTTGTGAAGATACAATACAATACATGCAAAGTGCCTTGCATAGTGCTTATCAACAATATATACTCAACGAATGGTAGTTATATTTACGATTATTCTCATCATTGCAACCCTTCGACACAGTGTTATCATTTTGTTTACAGATGAAGAACTGACACTAACATAGGCTATATGACTTGCCCTAGTTCCCAGTCTGCCTTTAACTTTAGAAAGATCCAGAGCCAGCTAACAAATGGAGACCAATATACCCTATCATAAATACTAAAAGCTACTAATTAACTGAGGGAGCACTGATGCAGGTAGCACTGTTGTCTGGTCTGCAGTTGGAATCCCATTTTCTTTCCATCTCAGCTTCATCCTATCCCATGGAAAGGCTCACCCGTAAGAGGGCAACCCAGCCTGCACATCTAAGTGACATCACACTCGTCAAAAAAACCCACTCCTTGGCGATTCCTCGGGCTAAGGGCCAGCCTTGGAAGATGAGGTCTAAAGTGGCCGGGCAGTCAGGACCAGGGTTCCAGGAAGTCAGAGAGTATGGAACTCCTTACCCCATGGTGGGGGTGGGGATACTAGAGGGGACCCTCTGCAGCAGATAGGAATGCCTCTCAGCCAGATCTCACAGCCAGAGTTATGAATTCCACTTGCAAACCAAGGTCTTTTTTCTCTGTGTGCTCTACTGTGATACTGAATTACATCAATCACCTCAGGTAAGGCATAATAGTATGTCTTATCCACCAACAAAATGACTAACTCACTGTCAACTTCTAAGCTATCATTTAACTTCAATTAAAGCTAATTTTCACACTATGTATAACCTACTTATCTACATATGTCAGTAATGCTTATCACCACTCAGCATCTAGGACATCTGATACTCGGCATGCATTGCTGTTTTATTAACATTTGAGCACCAGTAATGTGCTAGGTACAACCTGGAAGACAGAATTAGATAAAGATATGCCACTCTGCCAATTAGTCTAAACCAAATTGTGTCAACAAACCATAATCAAAGTAAGCCATCTATTATGCTGCCTCATAAAGGCAAGTATAAAAATGAGAGTTTCTTTGTTCTGTTTCTACTATCATCATATTATCTAGAAAGTCATTAGGGGATAGGAAAAAGAGCACTGGGTTTTAAGTTCAGAAATACTTTTCAAGTTCTGGCCTTAATACCATTCTACTTGTAACTTAAAAAGCTTTGATCTTTCCAACTGTAAAATCTAATATATCCCTAAATATATCATGTGGGTTAGGCATTTAGGGTCATCTTTAAAAGTGAGTTAAAAATAATTTGTTTTAAACCCCCATGAGTCCAGCTATATACAAGATTAGGGTGATTTTGCATACATAGTCATTTTGTTTTAAAAACACGTCGAGCCCTTACTGTTCCATCAATAAATATTTATTATGTGCTTTATTGTATGCCAGGTACTGATCTCTATGCCTGGAATACCAATAATGAATAAGACAAATATGGCTCCTTCCCTGGCCGCCTGGGAGCTTGTTCCATGTGCCAGGCATTGGTTTAATTTACTCACCTCGCCTGCAAGGAGGGTGAGGATAATAGAAAGGATCCGGGAAGCTGCCTTCCCTTTGCTAAGACGAGAGCTTCCTCTGTTACTGCTTTCTCCAGTTGTTACAGCCCTCTCAAGGCAAGATTTCCAGCTGAGAGAAGTTGAATTCTGTTAAAGACATTCCTCACACCACTCCCCCTTCCCTAGAAACTCTTTTAAAAAGCATTGTTTTGCAATTACTTTTACCTCTGTGGTCAAGTAAGTAAGAATCTCAGGAGAGTGGAAGGCTGTCGTTTACACACTGTATATTCTCAGTGAGCACACTCCACTAGGAAATATTGTATTCACCTGCAAGTAGCATTCCAGAGAGTCCCTAATGGGGAGTACAATTACAGACATTCAGAGAGAGATACAGCAAGTTCGTAGGATATGCCTCCTGATGAAATGTATCAGAAGCACAGGTAGAGTATCAGACTATTCATTTTGGTTGTACAGGAACATAACAAATTCAGAATTGAGGATGCTGCCACAGAACTACACTAACATAGAGATCAGGTAGATGTTTAGATAGTTTGGAATTGATTCAGAGAAAGGAAACCATCTCCCTGGGATTTATTAATATTATTACCTAGGTTCTACCCTGGTCATAATACTAAATAAAAAATATACACATGAACAAAATTGTTCTATTCAGTTACACTATTGTATTCCTCACACTGACATAACTACTTTCTTCCATTGATTTGTTTGCACTTGAAATATAGGGTCAGTGGCAGAGAATAACCTTTGTATTTCCCTTATCGTGAGAAAGCTGATACTGACATTTCTAAAAGGAAATGCATTGTTAAACTTCTAATCCACCATCAATTCCTTCTATTGTTATGTATTTGGCATTTATTTTTATAAATTGGCCCATGGGATGACGTTCCGAAAACATTTGGCCAGCTTTAAGGGGACTCGTAAAGGAGTTCAGGTAAGAGATACAGATTAAGGTTTTTGATTTTTTTAGCCTAAAAGCAGGTAAAATTAAGAACTTTATTTTATACTCTAACAATATAAAGGCACTACATAATCCATAAGAGTATTTAATGCGTAGATTTTTTTAGAGCTTACACTACATATCATGAATGCTCGTTAGTAATTGAAGGAGAAAAACCCACCTATTTCAAACATGCAAAGTTAACCCATTGAGATAATTCTGTCATAATAGAGCATTGTACAGGATGGTATCTGGGTTTTCCCAATTCTGTTACGGTGATTATACACAGTTAAAATTGCATCCACAAGCAAACTGGTATGCAGTGCAGAATTCGTAAAAGTGTTCCAAAAAAGTAAAACAGCTACACTTATTGCCAACTCTGTTCTCCAGGTGGTATTCAAGGGTAAATGCAAGTGTGCTACAGTACAGATGTCTACCATAGCAGTGTCAAAATCAGACAAGGTCATTTGAGAAACAAAAACCAAAACCATATTCTTGGCCAGCTGCGATTTTTTAAATGCCAATACTAATAATCTTTCTGAAGTCATGATTATTTAATATTTGTTAAATCCAAGACTAGAGTGCTAGGCACCGTATGTACACAGACAAAGACAAAGTGCTTGTGTGTTGAGCTTACAAATCTAAATTAGGCAAAGGAAGTGAAGGGCAAACAAGGATGTGGGAAACACACTGGGGACCTGTTTAGAAAATGAAGCTTTTTAAATTGTTTATTATTATTATTATTTTATTATTTATTTTTTGAGACGGAGTCTTGCTTTGTCACTAGGCTGGAGTACAGTGGCACAATCTTGGCTCACTGCAACCTCTGCCTCCTGGGTTCAAGCGATTCTCCTGCCTCAGCCTCCCAAGTAGCTGGGACCACAGGCGCACACCACCACGCCCAGCTAATTTTTGGATTTTTTATAGAGACGGGGTTTCACCATGTTGGTCAGGATGGTCTCCATCTCTTGACCTCATAATCCTCCTGCCTCAACCTCCCAAAGTGCTGGGATTACAGGTATGAGCCATTGCACCCGGCCAGATTGTTATTTTAGTTTTAACTATCAGAAAGTCCATTATATTGCAACACAAAAATTAAGGAGGAAAATCAAAGGAGAAAAGCATACTACCCTTTTGGGAGTTTAAAGAGGAAGGATTAAATGTGTAATGGCAACATGTATCAAGTTAGAGACCTAAAGGGAGAAAGCACAAGTAAATGGCAAAAAGAGAACTGTCAGCATTGGATGGAATACAGTACAGGGACTAAGTAAAAATAATGTATGAGCCATGGCTCAGAAGGAAATAGAACTGTCTACACCCTTGAGAGCCATATCACAATTGGTCTGGACATCTTCTGTGTTTTTCTTTTACTAATGTTTTACTTATCACATAAAATAAATAGTACCAGAGATAAATTCTGATACGGCATTTAAATCAGGACTCAGTTTCACCTTAAGTTTATATCACCTATAAGGAATGAGTCTGTATCATCGTAGCCTCTCTGTAAAAATCCAATGATAATTAAACCAAGTCATAGACCAAAGAAAGCCCATAATACTCCACCCCAACCTGTCCAGGTGCCTTATAGATGGATCTATTGACACAAAAGAAATAGCATAGAAGCGACTGAAGTAACAGAGTTTTATCATACTGCTACCGGGAGGAAATGTGATCTACGTTATCAATGGAGTCAATAAATGCAGCTTGAAAAGATTATAAATGAATATATGATATAAGTGATATAATGGAAAAACCTTGGGATCGAAATAAGATAGCCCTAAATTTGAAAGGTTATTGTGATATACATTAGCTGTGTGCCCTTGAGTAAAGAATTTAACTTCTCTGAACCTAAATTTCCACCTTTGTAAAATGAGTTTAGAAGTATCTTCCTTGCAGTTGGGCAGGTGGCTCACAACTGTAATCCTGTCACTTTGGGAGGTCGATGCAGGCAGATCACTTGAACTCAAGAGTTCAAGATTAGACTGGCCAACATGGTGAAACTTTGTCTCTTAAAAAAATGCAAAAATTACCTGGGCATGGTGGTGCACACCTGTACTCCCAGCTACTCAGGAGGCCGAGAAGAATCCCCTGAACCCCAGAGGCAGACATTGCAGTGAGCCACCATCGTGCCACTGCCCTCCAGCCTCGGTGACAAAGAGAGACTCTGTCTCAACAAAAAAAGAAATATCTTCCTTGCTATATTGATATGACAATGACTCAAAGTAGGATTAATAAAAAAAATCTTGGCTGGGCACAGTGGCTCACACCTGTAATCCCAGCACTTTGGGAGGATGAGGTGGGTGAATCACCTGAGGTCAAGAGTTCGAGACTAGCCTAGCCAACATAGTGAAACCCCATCTCTACTGAAAGTAGGCCCCTGTAATCCCAGGTACGTGGGAGGCTGAGTCAGGAGAATTACTTGAACCTGGGAGGCAGAGGTTGCAGTGAACCAAGATCGCACCATTGAACTCCAGCCTGGGAGACAAGATCTAAACTCAATCTCAAAATAAAATAAAATAAAATAGACTAAATAAAAACTAAAAAATATTTTTCTTCTCTTCCTTTTCCCAAAAAGAAATTGCATTAGTTGTAGACTATTTATATGGCCCTTACAGTTTCTATGAAAGAAGTTAAGCTAAAAATGTTATCAACTTGTCTAATTAACTTTACAGAATTTTGAACTTAGAAAACTAAAATAGGCTTTAATTGATTTGTTGTAAACAACCCAGAGCCTCAAATATAAATAATTTCCATGGGGATCAGTGATTTCTAGATGTAGGTGATGAGCATCTTCGCAGTGCTAAGTGTGCTGGCACAGGTAGACAGAGCTGGCAGTCCCCAGAAATCCTCTAGTATTCCACAGGACAGAACAAGAGCTGTGTTGCAGACAGGTCAAACCAGGACTCTGGAGGCATCTCTGTGTTTATTAAATAAATGAAAAATTAGAATTTATTCTTACAGATATTTAATCTGTTACAAGGTTTCGTTCATTTTATAAAGCGTGAGATAGTTGTAATCTATTAATTTGCATTATTGTCCCATGTTAAAATTATTTATTTCAGATATTAATATGTACAAATCTAAACATAGTACTCAAAAGGCTAAATCTAAGAAGTATATAATAAAGTCAAATGAATTAGAGAGATTCAATTTAATCATATTCAAAGGTAATAGTCACAGTGCTACTTGTAACATTTGCAATTCCCAGGTTTTCAAAAAATTTTAAAATAAATCTGTGTCATACCCTGGCCCATCAAAGGACAAAGAATGATGCATCAGAAGTTTCTCATCCCTCTATCCAACATTAGCTATAGCATTACAATCTGATAAATCAAGAGGAATCTGTGCAAAATGACCTGAGGCACTTCTACCAATTTATCTTTTTAATTTTAAGTTCTGGGATGCATGTGCAGGACATTCAGGTTTGCTACATAGGTAAATGTGTGCCATGGTAGTTTGCTGCACCTATCAACCCATCATCACCTAGGTATTAAGCCCCACTATTTATGTTAGCTGTTTATCCTGACGCTCTCTCGTCCCCCTAACCCCTCGCCAGACCCTGGTGTTTGGTGTTCCCCTTCCTGTGTCCATGTGTTCTCATTGTTCAGCTACCTAGTGGCAGTCAGAACATGTGGCATCTCGTTTTCTGTTCCTTTGTTAGTTTGCTGAGGATAATGGCTTTCAGCTCCATCCATGTCCCTGCAAAGGACATGATCTCGTTCCTTTTTATGGCTGCATAGTATTCCATGGTATATGTTTACCATATTTTCTTTATCCAGTCTATCACTGATGGGCATTTGAGTTGATTCCATGTCTTTGGTATTGTGAATAGTGCTGCAGTGAACATATGCATGCATGTGTCTTTATGGTAGAATGATTTATATTTCTTTAGGTATATATCCAGTAATGGGATTGCTGGGTCAAATGGTATTTCTGGTTTTAGATCTTTGAGTAATTACCACACTATCTTCCACAATGGTTGAACTAATTTACATTCCTGCCAACAGTGTAAAAGAATTCCTGTTTCTCTACGGCCTTGCAAGCATCTGTTGCTTTCTTGACTTTTTTTTTAAGCCAGTCAAATTTAGCAATGGATGGTTGTATACTAACTTTAGTGATGTTAATATGTTCTGATAACCCAATACCATCAGACCAACCTGGTTTCTTGACTTTTTAATAATCACCATTCTGACTGGTGTAGATGGTATGTCATTGTGGTTTTGACTTGCATTTCTCTAATGGTCAGTGATGTTGAGCTTTTTTTTTCATATATTTGTTGGCTGTATAAATGTCTTCTTTTGAAAAGTGTCTGTCCTTTGCCCACTTCTTGATGAGGTTTTTTGTTTCTTTCTTGTAAATTTGTTTAAGTTCTTTGTAGATTCTGGATATTAGGCCTTTGTCAGATGGATAGATTGCAAAAATTTTCTCCCATTCTGTAGGCTGTCTGCTCACTCTGATGGTAGTTTCTTTTGCTGTGCAGAGGCACTTTAGTTTAATTAGATCCCATTCGTCAATTTTTGCTTTTGTTGCAACTGATTTTGATGTTTTTGTCATAAAATTTTTGTGCATACCTATATCCTGAATGATATTGCCTAGATTTTTTTCTAGGGCTTTTTATAGTTGTGGGTTTTACATCTAAGTCTTTAATCCATCTTAAGTTGATTTTTGTATATGGTGTAAGGAAAGAGTCCAGTTTCAATTTTCTGCATATGGCTAGCCAGTTTTCCCAGCATCATTTATAAATAGGGAATCCTCTCCCTGTTGCTTGTTTTTGTCAAGTTTGCTGAAGATCAAATGGTTGTGAATGTGTGGTTTTATTTCTGAGATCTCTATTCTGTTACATTGGTCTATGTGTGTGTTTTTGTACCAGCACCATGTTGTTTTGGTTACTGCAGCCTTGTAATATAGTTTGAAGTCAGGTAGCATGAAGCCTGCAGCTTTGTTCTTTTTGTTTAGGATTATTTTGGCTCTTTTTTGGTTCCATATGAATTTTAAAGTTTTTTCTAATTCTGTAAAGAATGTCAATGGCTACTGATTTATCTTGATGGCCATTTTTTAAATACTTGCAAGACATACTTTATATAGTCTAATACAACTATCAAAAAAACTAGGGAAACTTGTGAAGTCAAAACCACCCAAGAATTTCTGGAAGAAATTGTAGCAGGAGTATTGGCACTGAGTCTTAGACCAATTGGCTTTTTCCTGACAATATACTGTAAGAGATCTCAGAGGAGTACAGGCACTTTTGTCTGATAAGAGAATCTATACTTTCTATTACTATCTCAGAAGCAGAGTTAGCTGTGGGCCTCTATCATGGTACCTGCCATTATTAGAGAGTGGTCCCATTTCTTTGGCTTTTCTTGTAAACACAGTGAGATTAAAATTGGAGAAACAATAACTTTAGTAAAGGGTCTCAATTACCTCTGTTTCCCCATCAAAGGGCCAAACAATGTCCTGATCATCTAGTTATTATTGTCCAATTTCTGCCCTTGCCCTAAAGTGAGATTATTTTGAAGAACTCTGGTCTCATGCAAAGCTGGAGACAGACTAAACTCTCTAAGCAAAGCGAGGCAATCATTGGGAAGAGGAGGGATAGGGAAGAAAACTATGAATTCTGAGTCCATGTGTTATATGTAAAATTTTCAGTGCTGCAAAAGAAGTAGCACTTGAATATAAATTCTCTCAGCAAGGTAATTTACCTCTATAGAAGGGTGCATCGCACAGGTGGAGCAATGGCAAGTATACCCTGGACAAGGGAAGAGGAGTTCTTATTCCTGATGCAGGTAGCCCCTACTGCTGTGTCATTCCCCTATTGGCTAGGGTTAGACTGCACAGTCTAAACTAATTCTGATTGGCTATTTTAAAGAGAGCAGGGGTACGAGCCAGAGTGGCAGGGTGGGTAGTTTGTCCAGAAGAGCGGTTACCGGACAGGTCAGAGCAGGTGACCAAGGGTGATTAAGGTCCAAGCAGGTGACCAGGGCAGGTGACCAGGGCAGGTGACCAGAACAGATGACCAGAGCAGGTGACCAGGATGAGTCAGGACGGAGCAGGGGACCAGGGGAACAGATGTGAACTACTGACTAGAACTGGTGGAATAGGTTGTTTACTGAAACTACAAGGAAGTTAAACTTTAAAATGGAGAATTAAAGAATAAGAGAGCTGAATATACTGACATACTAATTATTTGAAGAGAAACTTGGTATATCTAATACACGATGATACCTAATCACATTTCTCATACTTCTTTTGGGAGACGTTTGAAACATATATCAAAAATAGCAAGCAGTTGGGTAGGAGATGAAAAGAGAGGTTGGTTAATGGGCATAAACATACAGTTAGGGCCAGGCATGCTGGCTCATGCCTGTAATCCCAACACTTTGGGAGACTGAGGTAGGTGGATGGTTTGAGCCCAGGAGTCTGAGACCAGCCTGGCCAACATGGTGAAACCCCATCTCTATCAAAAATTAACCAGGTGTGGTGGTGTGTAGTCCCAGCTACTCGGTAGGCTGGGATGGGAGGATCATCTGAGCCCAGGAGGTGGAGATTACAGTAAGCTGAGATGGCGCCACTGCACTCCACTGTACTCCAGCCTGGGTGACGGAGAGAGACCTGTTTCAAAACAAATAAATAAACAACAAACAAAAAACATACAGTTAGAAGAAATAAGTTCTAGTGTTTGATGGTACAGTAAAGTGATTACAGTTAATAACAATTTATTATATATTTCAAAATAGCTAGAAGATTTGAAATATTCCTGACATAAAGAAATAATGAATGTTTGAGGTGATGAAGATCCTAAATACTCTGATTTATTGTTATCCATTGAATGTATCAAAATATCACCTGTATCCCATAAATATATACAATAATTATGTCTTAATTTTTAAAAAAATGCAAGCAGGCATAGTTTCTAAATGAAGAGCTTTTAGCAGAGAATTTCAGAAGTTACAATTTATTTACTTATTTTGAGACAGGGTCTCACTCTGTGGCCCAGGCTGGAATTCAGTGGTGTGATCACTGCAGCCTCAACCTCCTGGGCTTAAGCAATCCTCCTGCCTCAGCCTCCCAAGTAGCTGGGACTACAGGCATGCAATACCACATGTGGCTAATTTTTTATTTTTATTTCATTTTTGTAGACATGAGGTCTCACTGTGTCTGTGTCAAAGGCTTGTGTCAAATTCCCGGGCTCCAGTGAACTTCCTGCCTTGGCCTCCCAAAGTGCTCGGATTAAAGGCATGAGACACTGAACCCAGCCACAAACTTTTTTATTATATACAATTTATCTTTGTACCCAGACCGGGCATATCTGATGTGAGAAAAATTATTTCAGTAATGAATCCCAGTTTTTCTTGTGAAAATCAACAGTCATTACCAGAAAATACCAGGAATCATAAAAGCCACGGTGTGTTCTCCAAGACATTCTTATAGTAAGCTCCTAGAAAGTAATTTATACAACTGGTAAAAATGGCTGACAGATATTGAGTGCTCACTGTATGCCAAGAATTGTTCCATGTCCTCCACGTGATTGTCTTATTTGATCTTCCAACAGCCCTATGAGATGGGCACTATTACTATACCTGTTTTACAGATATGTGAGCAGAGACTTACCAAGCTTCCACAGTCAGGATCTAGACCCATACTGTTTGGTGCCATCTCATTAGGAGCTTCTTGAGTCTTCCTTGACATATTTCTTAAACTTAGAACGTCAAGTGCCATAATGAACCATTTGTTGGTGATTAAAGTGACCTGGTTCTCAGCCCTATTTTCTTCTCTATTTCTTGTCCTTGAAAAATCTGATACATTCTGAGAAATATGACTACACTAAACCTGAATTTTGTCTTAAATGACACCCCAGACCTCCAGACTTCTGTATTTATTTTCCCACATCTGCACATAGATGTACATAGACACCTCAAAATCAAAAAGTTCAGCAAAAACAAATGATGTACTTAGGGGTAAATATAACAAAATAAATGCATGATCTGTATTCTGAAGACTATAAAACCCTTAATAAAGAAATTTAAAATGTCTTTAAAGACATTTAGAAAATGGAAAAATATGTTCGTGGGGTAGAAGACTCAATATTATTAAGATTTCAGTTTTCTGCAATTTGATTTATCAAATCAGTGCAATCTCAATCGAACTTCTAGCAAGTTTTTTTATAGCTATTAATAAGCCAATTCTAAAATTCATATGTAAGGGCAAACATTTTTCTTTCTTTTTCAACTTTTATTTTCGATTCAGAGGGTGCATGTGCCAGTTTGTTACCTGCATGATGCTGAGGTTTGGAGTATGAACGATTCCACCACCCAGGTGCTGAGCATAGTGCCCAACAGTTACTTTTTCAACCCTTCCCTGCTCCTTTCCTTCCCCCAGGAAAACAATTCTGATAATAAAGAGTAAGTTGAAGGACCCACATCACCCTACTTCAAGATTTACTACAAAGCTACATTCATCAAGACAGTGCATGATTAGCAAAATAATAGACTCATAGACCAATGAAACAAAATAGAAAGGCCAGAAATAGAGCCACAAAAAAACATGGTCAGCTGATTTTTTTAGAAAAGTGCAGTAGAGAAAGGACAATCTTTTAACAAGTGGTGCTGAAACAATTTTGGCAGCCAAATGCAAAATTACCTGTTCAAATTTAGGCTCAGCATCTGTTTTCCAAAATCTTCTCTCCAAATATTCCCATACCTTAGAGAATGACACCACTATCTACCAGTTGCTCAGGCAAAACCAGGAGTCATCTTTGATACAGTTTCTCATGTTAGCTCCATAGTCAATCAGTTATCAAGTTATGTTGAATCACATAGCCAATCCTCCCCACCACCATTCCTACTTTCATTGACCTAGTTCAGGCACTCTTTCTCTTAAACCTTATTTTCTGTCTTTAATCCCTCCAAAATGCCATTTGAGGAGACACATTGCTGGAAGTAGTAGAGGAAACCATTGCTCCCCTGGGCACCATTTGCAAAAATTGTACCTTTTAAATATATTTTATGTTATTAATTTATTTAGTTTAGGTTATTTTACTATTTTATTTTATTTTTTGGAGACAGGGTCTAGCTCTGTTGTTCAAGATGGAATGCAGTGGTGTGATAACAACTCACTACAATCTGAATCTCCCAGACTCAAGCAGTCTTCCCACCTCAGCCTCCTGAGAAGCTGGGACTGCAGGCATGTGACACCACCGGTTTAAAAGAGCATGTTGGCCTGATTGTTTTTACGGTTATGTTGGGAAAATGATACGTTTTATCATGTTGAAAGAAGGACTGTAAATTATATAGAGAATACAGGCAAAGAGTAAGACCTCTTTATTCTGCCAGGTGCCTCCAGTTACAGTGCAGGCTCAACTCCTGCCTGGCCCTTGCCCTTGGCTGACTCCCTTCTTGTTAGACTCTGCCTGGCCTTTGCACAGTCATCTTTCTAGAAAGCAAATCTGATCATATAATAGCAAAGCTTAAGGTCCTTCAGTGGCTTTCCAACACTTACTCCATAAAGTACAGTCCTCTTTGCATAATATTCAAGAACCCTGTGTTCTGGCCCAGGTAGGACTATCTAGTTTTTTCTTCCAATACCTTTTACCCCAATTATGCCTATTAATTAATTGAGCCTAGGAGAATTTGCCAAACTCTCTAATTCCTTAATGCTTTGTATATGCACCTCCTGATTACAGCTCTCCTTTCTCCTTGGTTCACCTGTGAAATTTCTACTCCCAATTCCAACCTTTTTTTTTTTTTTTGAGACAGTCTTACTATGCTGCTCAGGTTGGCCTCAAACTCCTGAGCTCAAGAGACCCTCCTGCCTCACTCTCCCAAGTAGCTGGGATTACAGGTACAAGCCCTGATGCTGGACTTCCCACTCCTTTTTTATTAAAGACTCTCTTAGGCAAAGGTCTGTGGGCAGGTGGCATTATATACTAAATGGAGCAAATGTCTGAGACACCTGAGTTCTAACCTAGATTCTATGTTGCCACACACCAGCTGTTTGTCCAGAGGCAAACCGCATACCTGCCTCCTGTGAGCCTCAGGTCTCTTTTGGGTGGAGACAATATTAACTAGATGACATATGAGAAATACATGTGAAGGGAGTTTGTGGCAATGGCAAAAATGTTCCATCCAGGTGGACCTGCTAACATTTTTAAACCAAGATTTGTATTGCCATATCCTGGGCCTCTTCCCTACCTGGTAATTTGTATTGGCTTATGACAACTTTCAACCCTTACCTACCCCTCTGTAAGTATAGCTATTGTATTTAGGACTTGCTTTGTATATGACAACTATTATTATTGTTGTTGTTACCATTATTACTTATTATTGTATCATTATTACCTGATTCATCACCTCCTCCCTTTCTCATCAGATAAATTAAGGCTTCTTAAACCATGATCCCATAGGAGTTTAAAAGTTCCATTATTATAATACTTTTTACATCAGACTCTAATCATGTGTCAAAAATCTGCCCTCCAGCTGGGCGCAGTGGCTCAGGCCTGTAATCCCAGCACTTTGGGAGGCCAAGGTGGGCAGATCACAAGGTCAAAAGATCGAGACTATCCTGGCCAACATGGTGAAACCCTGTCTCTACTAAAAAATACAAAAATTAGCTGGGCGTGGTGGCACACGCCTAGAGTCCCAGTTACTTGAGAGGCTGAGGCAGAAGCATTGCTTAAACCCAGGAGGCGGAGGTTGCAGTGAGCGGAGCTCGCATCACTGCACTCCAGCCTGGCACCTGGCAACAGAGCAAGACTCTGTCTCAAAAAAAATCTGCCTCTCCATTGACTGTGAACTTGAGGACAGGGTCCATGTCTTTTTATTTTTGCATGTTCAGAGCACAACACTAGTCCTGGCATAGAATTGACAGTCACCGAGTTTTTATTAATTGGATGAAAAAGAAAATACATATTATTGATTAATATAGTGTAATAAATATTGCTTTATTGATTCTTAGGTTCTGAGTTGGTAGAAAGCTAATGTTGTAGAAGAAAACATTCTTCAAAAGAAACTAGTTTGCTTCTAAAGGCTGGACGTCCTTAGAAAGTAATTGGCATTTGGCCAATGACTTCTGAGGTTAACTGAATTCGTGTGTGTGTGTGTGTGTGTGTGTGTGTATGTGTGTGTTTGTAAATCCATTTATCTAAAATGAGTGACTTGGCCGGGCACAGCGGCTCACGCCTATAATCCTAACACTTTGGGAGGCCAAGGCAGGAGGATTGCTTGAGCCCAAAAGTTCAAGACCAGCCTGGGCAATATAATGAGACCCCCCCCAACTCTACAAAACTTAAAAAAAATTAGCCAGGCATAGTGGTGCGTGTCTGCATTCCCAGCTACCTGTGAGACTGAGGTGGGAGATTGCCTAAGCCTGGGAGGTCAAGGCTGCAGTGAGCAGCATGCAGTGGTCACATCACTGCACTCTAGTCTGGGCAACAGAGGGGGACCCTGCCTCAAAAAACAAAAATTTAAAAGTGACAAAAGAACGATCTTAAAATTTTAATATTTCTCTGACAAATCTAATAAATCAAAGCTGTAGCCTCCCAAATATTTTACAAACTATGAGAAAAGCCACAAAATACTTAACTAACTGTAATATCAACTATGCTTCTTTTGATAGTTGGCATTCTAATTTTAGTGATTATGTGTTTTTTTTTCGCTACAGAAAATTTGAAAAAAAGTCATACATATTTTAACATATTTTGGTCCATCTCTCTGTCTCTGGGCACACCTCTGTCTCTCTTTGTCTGTTTTGTCTCTCTCTCTCTCTCTCTCTGTGTGTGTGTGTGTGTGTGTGTATGTATGTGTACACACAGGTTTTTTTTCCTAAAGAATTTGCATGTTCCAAACATCATGACACTAAACTTCAAAATATTTCAGCATGTAATTCCTACTGATGAAAACATTTTTTATCTAATCATAGTAACAGTATAATTCCTAAGAAATTCAATGAAATAAATAATACCATTAAAAGAAAAATCAGAAGTTGTTGAACTCTACCATACAAATTAGCATTGTTTGCTGGATGCTGTGGCTCACACCTGTAATCTCAGCACTTTGGGAGGCCAACATGGATGAATTACCTGAGGTCAGAAGTTTGAGACCAGTCTGGGCAGCATGGTGAAACCTCGTCTCTATTAATAATACAAAAGTTAGCCGGGCATGGTGGTGTGTGCATTTAATCCCAGCTACTTGGGAGGCTGAGGCAGGAAAATCACTTGATTGGTTGCAGACGGGAGGCAGAGGTTGCTGTGAGCCGAGATTGCACCACTGCATGATAGGGGGAGACTCCATCTCAAAAAAAAGAAAAAAATTAGCATTGTTTTATTGAGAATTGAATATGGGGTGGTGTACCATAATTTTGTCAGTGTTTAAGATTTCTAAGAGTCTGTATCCAGGCCTGCTCAGCTGTGAGGGTACCATAGGAAGACAATCCAGCAGAATTTGGGGGCACCTGCCCCAGCCAGGAACAACGTGTGCAACCAGGAACAACTGCTGTGTGCTGTGGCTGTGATGAGTCATCTTTTCTTATTCAAGGACCACTTTGCAAGAGTACATCAGCCAAAAAAGTGTCTAAGTTTAAATGTATGCTTTAAAAAAAACTAAATATGATTTCTTATATAATAGGATGGATGGTGGATAGTCTCCTAGATTACTGAGGGTGACTGCAAACCTGTTTAACACTCAGGTATCAAGCCCTATTTTGGTTTCTATGATTGCAGGACATTTTTCATTTTTTTTTAAACACAAATACATATATCAAATTAAACAACTGCTCTCTGCTCTACAGTGGTAGTCCAGTAACTGTACCTTTCTTCTAAATACACTTTCTTGTGTCATACAAAAGAATAACATCCTCATTCATATTCTTACATTTGTAGATTGCTAACAAATTCATAAAACACAACATGTAAGAGGGCCTAATCCTTAGTTTTTTAATCAAACAGCTTTGAGTAACTTTAACAATTTTCTTTTCTTTCTTTTCTTTTTTTTTTTTCAAACCGAGTCAGCCTCCCTCTCCCAGGCTGGAGTTCAGTGGCATGATCTCGGCTCCACTGCAATCTCCACCTCCCAGGTTGAAGCGATTCTCCTGCCTCAGCCTCCCAAGTAGCTGGGAATACAGGCATGCGCCACAATGCCCAGCTAGTTTGTGTGTGTGTGTGTGTGTGTGTGTGTGTGTGTGTAGTTTTAGTAGAGACTACAATTTATTGAGGCTGGTCTCAAAGTCCTGAGCTCAGGTGATCCCTCCACCTCGGCCACAAAGTGCTGGGATTATAGGCATGAGCTACCCTGCCCAGCTAACAGTTTCCTTAAATCACAATACCATACTAATATTTACTATACTTACTTGTAACTCTGTAGTTAAGCTGGGGAATGATGTCTCCTGGGGTTCCAGAAGCACTTTTAAAGTAATGGAAATTACAATTCACTCTAGAGAGAATTATGAGAATATTAATTAAAATCAACTTGTCCTAGTTTTGATAATTTCCCCAGAAGTGGAAAGGATGATGAGTATGGCAAAACTGACATGTTTTCAAAATATGACTGCTCCTCAAGGCTATGGTTTTTAAACAAAGTTGAATGAATCTTCAGAAAAGATGATTTCTAGAAGAACAGAGCATTTTTACCCTAAAAATTACGTAATAATATATGACTAGGATACACAGGGGACTCAACTGAATTAGTGAAATATGAAAGAAATAAGGCAATTTCTGACAGTGAGACGACAGCATTTAATTTCCCTATTCCCATGGACTATTAATAGTTTTACCTTGATGTGCCCAACTAATATGTATTAAGATTGCCAAGAGTTAAGCATACATTTTAAATGGGAAAATTGCATCATTGTGACTCTATTTCCCAAATGATTAATAAACACCAAAAACTACATTTAAATAGAAACCTAATAAAATGCTAGGAGTTAATAAACTCAGCTCTGATGATGTTGTCGGGTGCTAAGACAAACCAGACTGGAGAAATCCAAAACTTAAATTTATTTTTGTATCTGTGTATTTTTTTTTTGAAGAGATAGGGTCTTGCACTGGAATTTGAGACCAGTCTGGCTCAAGCCATCCTCCTGCCTCAGCCTCCCAAAGTGCTGCTGGGATTACAGACATGAGCCACTGCACCTGGCCCCAAAAGTTTAATTTCAAACATAGGAAATTCATAAGCAGTTGAATTGAATTTATTATTTGCCTGCCAATACATAACCAGAATGGTTTTTGCAATGTAGTTTCTAATTACGATCAGATTAATTACATTAGTGATAATATAATTGAACACCTTTTATTTCTAAAATTGCTCAATATTTATTTGAAGATAGTATTTCAGCAGTCCCCGCTTGCCACCAAATGTCTTTCTTAACTTCCTATTCCCAGTCTTCAGTTCATTCATCTTTCCCAGGCTCATATTTGATAAATCCTTCTGCCTTTCAGGTTCAAAACACACAAACATACACACACACACATGAACACACACACATGCACAGAGAGAGAGAGAAAAGGAGAATTGCTAGATTTATTTTTTTTTTCTGCTTGATTTTTTTCTTTATGGTTTTATCTCCTTAATCATAGTTGAAGCACAACTTTTGTCTATTCAAGATGGAGTATTACTCTGTCATCCAGGCTGGAGTGTAATGGTGCAATCTCAGCTCACTGCAACCTCTGCCTCCCAGGTTCAAGCGATTCTCCTGCCTCAGCCTCCAGAGTAGCTGGCCTTACAGATGCCTGCCAGCACACCCAGATAATTTTTGTTTGTTTGTTTGTTTGTTATTCTTAGCAGAGACAGGGTTTTGCCATGTTGTCCAGGCTGGTCTCAGACTCCTGACCTCAGGTGATTGCCCGCCTCTTCCTCCCAAAGCATTGGGATTACAAGTGTGAGCCACCGTGTCCAGTCTAGAAGCACCACTTGCGGGTGGATCACGAGGTCAAGAGATCGAGACCATTCTGGTCAATGTGGTGAAACCCCGTCTCTACTAAAAATACAAAAAATTAGCTGGGCACGGTGGCAAGTGCCTGTAATCCCAGCTACTCAGGAGGCTGAGGCAGGAGAATTGCCTGAACCCAGGAGGCGGAGGTTGCGGTGAGGCGAGATCGCACCATTGCACTCCAGCCTGGGTAACAAGGGTGAAACTCGGTCTCAAAAAAAAAAAAAGAACTCTCACGTAAACCAGGTTCGTTACATCAATCAATGTTGAGTTTCAACAGAGTCTGGATGGGAAAAGAGGAGAAAATCAAGAATCCAATAATTTGCACATGGAATTCCAGGCCTTCCTTGACTCATTATTTCACTTCTAAAAATTAGTTATAAGTAAATAAGAGTCAACTGCGTCACTGTTTACCATAATGCAAAGGTGATTACAATGTTAATATTCAACAATCAAGGGCTTATTAAATTATGTTAAAGCAATAAAATACAGCTTTAAAATCACATTTTCTTTTTCTCTCTCTTTCTCTCTCTCTCTCTCTCTCTCTCTCTGGAGACAGAGTCTCACTCTGTCACCCAGGCTGGAGTGCAGTAGAGTGCAGAGCAAACATAGCTCACTGCAGCCTCCGCCTCCTGGACTCATGTGATCTTCTCATCTCAGCCTCCCTAGTGGCTAAGACTATAGAAGTACACTACCACACCCCATTAATTTTTGTATTTTTTGTAGAGACCAGGGTCTTCCTATGCTGCCTAGGCTTGAACTCCTGAGCTCAAGCAATCCTCCTGCCTGGGGTCCTCAGTACTGGGACTCCAAGCATGAGCCACCATGACCAGCTTAAAATTAAATTATCAAAATTATTTAATAACATGAATATTGCTCACAATATACTTAGTAAGAAAAAAAATCATATTTCACACCTGAATTTACAATGATAGCCCAATTTTGTTGTTTTTATAAAAGAGGTATATATATATGTATAGAAATAGAAATAGATGGTGAGGGGCACTCACTATAAGAAAATACCAAAAAGTGTTAATGATGGGAATCTCTGCTTTATTTCTCTCACTTGAAGTTTCAAACATACATTTATATGTTCATATGTAAGCATGTGTATGTATGTTTATGGCTTTTCAATCAGATACTAATAGAATCCAATCTCAAAACCACCTAGGAAAATCTTTCAGATGTGTAGAACTCCATACTTGCTCTATTATCTACCAATATTTTCCAACTAACCTCCTGTTACAGCTAATCTATATGTCACAATAAGTTACTGCCCGTTTATGAAATAGCTCAAGAGTCAATTAAGGGGCTCAACGAGGTGGCTCTTGTTCGAAATCTCAGTACTTTGGGACCTAAGGCAGGAGGATTGCTTGAGCTCTGGAGTTCAAGACCAGCCTGGGCAGAATAGGGAGACTGCTGTTTCTTCCAAACAAATTTTAAAATTAGTCTGGTGTGGTAACTTGTGCCTATAGTTCTGGCTACTTGGGAGGCAGAGGTGGGAGGATCACTTGATCCCAGGAGTTCAAGGCAGCAGTGAGCCATGATTGTGCCATTGCACTCCAGCATGAGCAATGGAGTGAGACCATCTCCAAAAATAAAAATAAAAAAATTAAGTCTTTGTTGTCTGTGTATCAGAACACATATATCTTTTCTAGATTGTAAGCTTTTAAAGGCCAGAGAAAAAGTCTATACAGTCACTTTGTACATCAAGACATGCCAATGGACAACTGGGATTCTCATTATGATTCTCATCTCCCATGACTACTATTTGATGTTTTTGTTATTTTATTATTTGATAATAATGGGAGATGATGGAATAAAGCAAAAATCATTTTGAGGCCGGCATGGTGACTCATGCCTGTAATCCCAGCACTTTGAGAGGCCAAAGCAGACAGATCACGATGTCAGGAGATTGAGACCATCCTGGCTAACACAATGAAACCCCATCTCTACTTAAAATACAAAAAATTAGCCGGCTGTAGTGGCACATGCCTGTAATTCCACATATTTAGGAGGCTGAGGCAGGAGAATCACCTGAACCTGGGAGGCAGAGGTTACAGTGAGCAGAGATCAAGCCACTGCATCCAGCCTGAGTGACAGAGCGAGACTCCATTCTCAAACTTAAAAAAAAAAATCATTTTGAGACTGTAGGTGGGATTTAAATGCTAGAGAAGTGCTTCATAAGCAACATAAATAATACAATTAAAATTAAAATGCATTACTATTCTTTTCAGCCTGAGAATGTATTTAAATATACTCTTGTCAAATCCATTTTCCTATTATTAAAAATCTAATTAAAAACAGGAAAGAATGATCAAAAACAAAAAGTGATTAAAAGTAAAAAGTAATATCCTGTGACAATTTTTATGTGCCAAATACAGAACTCACATAGAACACCAAATTAAAGAAGAAATCAAAATGAAATTCAGTATTCCAAATTTTTGTGCTTTAAATACATGTTAATCTCTGGCTTGGTAAAACCAAGTAATTTACTGTGCAAACAGCAACTGCAAAAATCCCAAGTCTTCTTGACTAGAACTCTTCCTGAACAGAAATCAGTACATTTGTCTTAGTCTGCTTGGGGTGCCATAACAAAATACCTGAAACTGGGTAGCTTATCAAAACAAATTTAATTTTCACAGTGCTGGAAGCTGGAAAGTCTGAGAACAAGGTGTGCACCAGCAGATTTGGTGTCTGGTGAGGAGGGGTTTCCTGATTTCTTAGATGGCACCTTCTTGCTGTGTCCTCACATGGTGGGAGGGGCCAGGAAGCTCTCTGGAGTCTCTTTTTTAGGCCACTAATTCCATTTATGTGGGTGGAGCCCTCAGGACCTAATTGCCTTCCGAAAGGCCCCACCTCTAAAAAACATCACCTTGGAGGTTAGGATTTCAACATAGGAATTTTGGGAGCGACACAAACATTTAGACCATGACAGTGCTTTAAAGTTTCCAGTTTGTATTATTATTGTTATTTTTTATTTTTATTATTATTTTTTGAGATGGAGTCTCACTCTGTCGCCGAGGTTGGAGTGCAGTGGCACGATCTCAGCTCACTGCAACCTCTGCCTCCCAGGTTCAAGTGATTTTCCTGCCTCAGCCTCCTGAGTAACTGGAATTACAGGCTTGCACCACCACTGCCAGCTAATTTTTGGATTTTAAGTAGAGACGAGTTTTCAGCATGTTGGCCAGGCTGGTCTTGAACTCCTGATCTCAAGTAATTCACCCACCTCAGCCTCTCAAAATGCTGGGATTACAGGCATAAGCCACCACGCCCAGTTTGTAGTTGGTTTTTAGATGAGAAATTAGTTCATCCATTGGAAATATTGACCTAGGAAACTAGGTAACATTCGAGTTGTGTAGGACTACCTCTATCCCCAATGTAAAGTGAGAAGTTTGTCTTTTTACTTCCTGCCTTTCCTTAGAATTCACCCACACATTCCTATGTCTTTCTTTACAATCCACCCATGTAATCCTCAAGCTTTCTTCACATTCTAACCCTCAGCCATTCTCCCCCATTTAATACCCAGGCTTTGGAAGTTTCTCTCAAATTTATTCAGCCTAAGATAAAAAGTGCTGACCAACTTAGTGAAGTACTTCTATGAAAAATATTTGCATTTGAGTAGGACAGTCTTGAAGCCCCCAGTCTCTCTCCACTGGGACACTATTTGCCTTTAGGATGGGGCCATTTCCATGCCAGTAGGAACTCCCCACCCTCATGTTTTCAAAGTTCAGAAAATTGGTGTTGAACTAGTGCTATCAAGTTTTAGTCTGGATTCCCGCCAATTTCTTGGAAATTTATTTATTTAAGGGATATTTATTGGAGATCTACTACAAAGCCAGACACTCTTCTGGATCTCAGAGCAAACTCTGGTGCTCCTGACTATGCAGGAATCATGAAATAAAATATATAAGACACTGAAAACTTTCTTTAATAAACATTATTTGTATGCTGTTCATTCCAATTTTCCCCCTTTACTTTCCATTTAATTTTTGAAGCAAAATCAAAGACAAAAATAAAATCAAAGTTTAGATTTAACTTCCAAATACCTGTCTCCCGGGTCCTCTGTTTTCTTTTACATTTAAAATATGAGTTTTAGAGGTAGCTTGCCTTTTTTCTTTGTTATTTATGCATAAACTTGAGACTCTTGATTACATCCACTCTTTGGTAATTGAACAAGAAAATGAAAGTGCCACCTGTTTGCTACCATAATAGCACTGGTTTACATATCTCAGTTTCAGTAGTTTATTTGACAGAATATTACGTTATTCCATTAAATTGAAGGCCTCTGCTTTTATTTTGTTTCAGTGTATTAGTCATCATCGCGCTGTTACTTAAGAGGATCTTTCCGGTAATTAAAGATCTCTTTATATCGTGCTTGAACACTAAGTCGGAAATGAATTAAGCAATGGGACTTTGGTCTTCTGAGTATGGTAACATCTGTTTTAATGAAAGCAATTTTAAAAATAAATTTTAAAAGTATGAAAGAAAAATTTGATTATGAATTTCTAATACAGCTGGGTTTATAAACCATTTCAGCTTTTTAAATAACGAGAATCATTTATAAGAAAGTATTACAAACCTCGAACTTTGGGTTAGAAACCAAAGAAACTAATCTTTCCTCCCAATAAAAACCCTCCTAAGAGAAATACATTAAAAGTAAATCTGGGCTGGGTGCAGTGGCTTACGCCTGTAATCCCGGCACTTTGGGAGGACGAGGTGGGCGGATCACATGAGGTTGGGAGTTCGAAACCAGCCTACCCAGCATGGAGAAACCCCGTCTCTACTAATACAAAAATTAGCTGGGTGTGGTGGCACATGCCTGTAATCCCAGCTATCAGGAGGCTGAGGCAGGAGAATCACTTGAACCTGGGAGGAGGAGAAGGCTGCAGTGAGCCAAGATTGCACCACTTTAGCCTGAGTGAGAGCAAGACTCAGTCTCAAAAAGAAAAAGAAAAAAGAAAAATCTATTTAATGCCAAGCATGGTGATGCATGCCTGTAATCCCAGCTACTCTGGAGGCTGAGATGGGAGGATCCTTTGAGTTCAGGAGTTTGAGGCTGCAGTGAGCTATGATTGCACTACTATATTTCAGCCTGAGAAACAGAGCAAGACTCTGTCAAAGAAAGAAAGAGAGAAAGAGAGAGAGGAGGAAGGGAGGGAAGGAAGGAAGAAAGAAAGGAAGAAAAGAAAGGAAAAGATTGTTTAAGTCTGTTTAAAGTATTTATTACTGTTTACCATTTTAAAAATGGACATCAGGACTTTACTCCTACCTTTCCCATATTTTAAATTGTGAGCTTGTATCCAAACTGTAGAAGAAGATAATATGCTTTTATTAAGCACTTAAAATGCTTTTCATAATATGCTGATTTTTTCATAATATGCTGGTTGTCCCATTACTATTCTAGTAACGAGACATTACATAGATACATATTTCAACTAATAGAAATCAAAACAGCCGTTACAAAAATAGAAGTAACTGAAATTAATCATAGCTTGCTGTATGCTGTATAATAATAACAGAATAAATCTGTCACCCAGAATTAAAACCATAGGTCAGAAGAACAATCTTTTGGGAGTCAGTATTCTTTAGCCATCATGGAAGCCATTAGAATGACACAGATCAGAATTTGAGAATAAGCTTTAATGCTTATGAAAACTGTGACCTTGTTTTAATAACCCTCTAAGCTGCAAGTTCTTCACCTGTAAAATTGGGACAATAGTCCCTGACTCAGCCAATTGTTGGAAGAATTAACAAGTGTGAAATAAAGAGTACACAGTACCCTATAAATGACAGCATCATCCTCATCGTCACCATCATCCTCATCATTAAAGAAACTGAAAGCCAACTATTGGTTTAGAGGCCTAGTTAGTAGCAAAATCTTCTTTTTTTAATTTTTTTGAGACAGAGTTTTGCTCTTGTTACCCAGGCTGGAGTGCAATGGCGCGATCTTGGCTCCTGCAACCTCCGCCTCCTGGGTTCAGGCAATTCTCCTGCCTCAGTCTCCTGAGTAGCTGGGATTACAGGCACGCACCACCATGCCCAGCTAATTTTTTGTATTTTTAGTAGAGACGAGGTTTTACCATGTTGACCAGGATAGTCTTGATCTCTTGACCTCGTGATCCACCCACCTCGGCCTCCCAAAGTGCTAGGATTACAGGCTTGAGCCACCGCACCCGGCCTAAAATCTTCTTGATTACTTGAAAAAAATTAGTGTCACCAACCAGGGTTGTTGTTTTTTTTTTCTGCTGTCAATAGTCAAGCAAAAGTTTTAGCATTATCTAGTGCTTTATGGATTTTTTTTAAGCTGTTTATTTTATTTAGACACCTTTAATGGATGAAATGTAATATGGCATAGAAAGTATAATGGGAAGCATTGCTCTAAAACTTCATTAACCTCCTTTGAAAAACTGACTTCTTCCCCTCTCCTACCCCTTACTTTCCCAAAGAAGAGCTCTAGATACTGGATCAATAGAGTCGGTCTGTGGCTCTGAGGATATCAAACCAATCCTGTAAGTCAAAGAATTTGGAACATTATGGAACCTTGTTGGTGAAGAAGCTTAACTAACTTTTTTTTTTTTTTTTTTAGGGGGGGAAGGAGGAAGGGAGGAAGGCAGGAAGGGAGGGAAGGAGGAAGGGAGGGAAGAAGGAAGGGATGAAGGAAGGGAGGGAGGAAGGTGGGGAGGGAGGGAGGGAGGGAAGGGCAGGGAAGGAAGGAATTCAAGCAATGAGAGAGACATTGCCGACCTGGATCTAGAGGTTTACAAGTTGATTTCTTTTTTTGAGAGAAGGAAAGAAAAAAAAATGAGTAAAGGAGAGAAAGAAAGAGGAAGAGAGAGAGGGAGAGTAAATGGAAATATTGCTTTATTCTGAAAAAAAAAGGGTATTAATAATGGCCAATCAATGTTTCATTTAAACTTATGAGAGGGTGTGATGTGGTATTGACAAGAATGTATATTTTATGTATTTGAAGTGGAGAGCTCTATAAATATTTATTAAGTTTACTTGTTCCGGATCTGAGTTTGAATCCTTGATATCCTTATTAATTTTCTGTCTCATTGAGTCTAAGTCTCTATGTATCTGGGTGTTAGGATCGTTAGCTCTTGTTGTTGTATTGATCCTTTTACCACTATATCTTTGTTGCTTTAAAATCTATTTATCCGCTACAAGAATGGCAACTCCTGCTTTTTATTTATTTATTTTTGCTCTCCATTTGGTTGGTAAATCTTTCTCCATCCCTTTGGGTCTTTGTGTATCCTTGCATGTGAAACAGGTCTGGATGTAACATGCCGTTGGGTTTTGGCTGTGTCTTTTGATTGAGGGATTTAGTCGATTTAAATTTAGGGTTACTGCCATTTGATGTTAACTGGCTGTTTTATCCATTCGTTGATGAAAATTCTTCTTTATGTTGGTGCTCTTTACTTTTTGGTATATTTTTAGTAAGGCTAATACTGGTTGTTTCTTTCTGAGCCTCTTTCAGAAGCTCTTATAAAGCAGGTCTGGTGGTAATAAAATCTCTGAGTACTTGCTTATTCATAAAAGATTTTATTTTTCCTTCAGTGGTGAAGCTTAGTTTGGCTGGATATGAAATTCTGGGCTGAAGGTTCTGTTCTTTGAGGATGTTGAATATTGGCCCCCACTCTCTTCTGGCTTATAGAGTTTCTGCTGAGAGATCTGCTGTAAGTCTGATAGGCTTGCCTTTGTGGGTAACCTGACTGTTCTCTCTGGCTGCCCTTAGTATTTTCTCCTTCGTTTCAACTGTGGTGAATCTAACGATTATGTGCCTTGGGGTTGCTCTTCTTCAGGAATATCTTTGTGGTGTTCTCTGTATTACCTGGGGTTGAATATTGACCTGCTTTGCTAGTTCAGGAAAATTTTCCTGAATAATATCCTGAAGGGTATTTTCCAGCTTGGATTCATTCTCTCCGTTGCATTCAGGTACACCTATCAAACGTAAATTTGGTCTTTTCACATAGTCCCACATTTCTTGGAGACTTTGCTCATTCCTTTTTATCCTTTTATCTCTAATCTTTTCTTCTTGTTTTCTTTCATTAAGTTGGACTTTGACCTCTGTTATCCTTTCTTCTGCTTGAACAATTCGAGTGTTTAAACCTGTGCATACTTCTCAGAGTTCCTGTATTGTATTCTTCAGTTCCATTAATTCACTTATATTCCTCTCTAAGTTGTCTATTCTCAATAGGATTTCGTCAAACCTTTTTTCAAAGTTCCTAGTTTCTTTACATCGGGCTACAACATGTTCTTTTAACTCACTGAAGTTTGTTGTTATCCATTCCTTGAAGAGTACTTCTGTCATTGGGATGCGCTCATTCTCCATCAAGCCTTGTTCCATTGTTGATGTGGAACTGTGATCATCTTTAGAGGGAGAGGCGTTCTGATTTTGAGTATTCTCAGCCTTTTTATGCTGGTTTCTTCCCATCATTGTAAATTCATCCTCCTGTCGTCTTTGAAATTACCAACTTTCAGATTAGGTCTCTTGATTGGAAGTCCAAGTTGTTAGTTCCCAGGGCCAGAGCAGTGGCGTTAAGACTGATGGTGCTTTTCTTCCCAGGATTCTCCTGTCTGGCTTCCTTCTTGTGTCTGTAATGGGCGACTCTGCCTTCCCCGGGCTCCAAACCTCGGTCAGAAGGGGAACCAGTCTCGTTTTCTCTGCACCAAGAGCTGCCCGCTGAGGTGCCATCACAGCCGCTGTGCCGGTCTCAGGAGTCGTGCTGGGGACCCGTGTGGTTCCTCCAAACCTCAGTCAGAAAGGGAGCCGGCCCTGTTTACTCTGCTCCGAGAGCTGCCCTGCCGAGGTGCCAGCGAAGCTGCTGCGCCGGCCACAAGAGTCGTGTTTGCGACCCGTGTGATTCCTCCACTGGGGATATTCTGCTCTGTGAGCAACCAGAATTTGTCAGAAAGTGTGGCGTCCTCTAGTTCTCTGCGCTTTGACTGAGAGCTACAATCCCGAGCTGTTATCGATTGGCCATCTTGGATCGTTCCTCTCATGGATGTTTATAACTATGAACTGTGAGCCTTCATTACAAAATACTGAAGAACTTTCAAAATTAAAAAAAAAATGATGAGTCAAATTATGTTCTTGATGCTTGATAGTCATGGCATCACTATTTTAATTGGATCTAAAAATGTGAATGTTGGTGATTTATGCATAGTGGAAGGCCCTGAGTGTTGTTCTATGACACATCCTGTCACCAGAGATGATTGCTTTGTCCTACACACTGCTGGCACAGGTGAAGTTAAAATGACCAAGATGATCACACAGGATTCAAATCCAAGGTGGCCTGCCTCTAAAAGCTCTCATTATGCCATGCTCTCTCTTTGAATTTTTTCCAGGCCACTCATCTACTAGAAATCTCTCATCATTATAAAAACATAATGACAAATGATCCAATGCAATGCAGTGGTATTTTAAAGTGTGATTAGAAAAAAATGTTAAAGGGAAATAATAACCTTTAGATTTTGTTTACCCAATACTTGATGACAAGTTAATCTTTGAATGTCATGGATAATATCATCTCATTGACATATTTATATATATGGCTATATTGAATATTCAGTTACATAGTTGTTTGTAACACATGAAATGTACATATATATGCATGTGTATCTGTCTGTATGTAAATAAGGCCATGCTGTGAATTTTCTGTTTGGCCCTCCACATCACCAACCATTTCCACTCTGGTCGCTGCACTGGTAGACTGACCTTTGCACTACATCAAGGGACTCTGTTGTCTGCTTGCTTCTAGGCAGGTTCAGCTAATAGAGTACGTCAGTTGGAGATGGGAGAGAGGGACAGAAAGAGTTTGAAGTATTTATTCCCCATATCCCTCCCTAAGGTGTTCACTGTGAGAGGGAAAGGGCTGCATCCTTGACCACACTTAGGATTAGTAAGACTCTTGCTCTCACCAGCCACAAGAAATTGCATCACTGTGGTTTTTCCACACCCCCCCCCTTGCATCCTTGTATATAGTCTCTTTATTAAGGTCGCTTGAAAATCTCCAATATGAGTGCCTCATCTTATCTCATGTTTTTAGGGTCTCTGGTTGATACAAATTCTTAAGAGAAATGATATAATGGATTGTATAGTTAATATTTTCATCTGCCTCCCAGATTCAGCATACTCCTTCTGGTCAACCTCCTGCTTCCGTTGAGATTGTAAAATATGTGCTCCATTGCACATTGCCCCACTAACTGCAACAACCATCCCTGGATCATGGTGGGTCACTTGTATTCCTACTCTCCCCTAGAATAAGGATAATTTCACAAGGTGAAGCTGCACTCTAAGCCAGACTAATAAGAATTCTTCACCCAGAACTTCCCAAATTGGAGGGAAAAGCCTTGTCCTCTTCTTGAATGAATAACTGATAAATGTAACCTTGGGGTTCTCTGTGGCCATAACTCATCTTCTCAAATAGAGCCTTCTATAGAATGGAGCTAAGCAGACAACTAGGAATAACAGAAAGATGGTGCCAAGGAGAGGGCCCTGAAGTCATTTTGTCCAGTTCATTCCTTGGGCTCCTTGTTCCTGCAACTTTCTTCTATGACTGCCTTCACCACTATATGAGCATACAGCGTCTATAGTATATGCTCTTTGTGCTCTAACTAGTTGAAGATTCTGTCACATGCAACTAAAAAAAAGTGCTTTTGAAATATTGGTAAAAGGTATAAACTGGTATGTTTGTAATATTTGAACCCCAGTTGTTTTGAAGAATTCAGTGGTGCTGGCAAAAAAATGCACTAAAAAAGTCTTGACCCACATATTCACCATAATCAACAGTACTCCTTATCACCAAGAGTCATCAGAAAGCCTCCACTGGAATTCAGTTTTTCATTTTTCTTTTTTGAGACTGTCTCACTCAGTCTTCCAGGCTGGAGTGCAGTGGTGTGATCTCAGCTCACTGCAGCCTTCACCTCCTGGGTTCAAGTGATTCTCTTGCCTTAGCCTCTTGAATAGCTGGGACTACAGATGGCTGCCACCATGCCTGGCTAATTTTTTTGTATTTTTAGTAGGGATGGTGTTTTACCATGTTGGCCAGGCTTGTCTTGAACTCCCAACCTTAGGTGATCGCCCATCTCTGCCTCCCAAAGTGCTGGGATTACAGGCATGAGCCACCATGCCCGGCTGGAATTCACTTTTTCTGAGGACATATTTTGGACATATTTCTAGTCCAAATTATTTCCTGAAGGGAATAATGACTGGATTGGGAAAGGGAGGATGGCAGCAGGGTGGAGAGAGAGGAGAGCCTCCATTTCTTCTTCTTTTTTTTTTTTTTTTAGATGGAGTTTTGCTCTTTCTTCCCAGTCTGGAGTGCAATGGCGGATCTCAGCTCACTGCAACCTTCACCTCCCAGGTTCAAGCGATTCTCCTGCCTCAACCTCCCTAGTAGCTGGGATTACAGGCATGTGCCACCATGCCTGGCTAATTTTGTATTTTTAGTAGAGATGGGGTTTCTCCATGTTGGTCAAGTTGGTTTTGAACTCCCAACCTCAGGTGATCTGCCTGCCTTGGCCTCCCAAAGTGCTGAGATTACAGGTATAAGCCCCGTGCCCAGCCTCATTTCTTCTTATTTTTAAAAGTACAAGCATGGTTAGGTGTTTTGGTTTTATAATTTGTTGTGGAATTTTACTTATTTATTCTTTTTGGTTGAAGACAGCCTGAAAGAAGAGTAGGTAGAATAATAGAGGAAAATTTATTCTTCCAGCCAGGTGCGGCCGCTCACACCTGTAATTCCAGCACTTTGGGAGGCTGAGGTGGGCAGATCACTTGAATCCAGGAGTTTAAGACCAGCTTGGGCAACATGGTGAAACTCTGTTCCTACAAAAAATACAAGTATTAGCTGGGCATGGTGGCGTGCGCTTGTGGCCCAGCTGCTTGGGGAGCTGAGGTAGAAGCAACACTTGAGCCTGGGAGGTCAAGGCTGCAGTGTGTTTGTACCACTACACTCCAGTCTGGGTGACAAAGTGAGACCCTGTCTCCAAAACAAAACAAGAAAAGGAAAAAAAAGTATTCTTCCTAAATAGAATAGCTTCCCTCCATAGGTGTGACATTGTGTGGATTCAGTAAAGCACAAACACAACACAAAAGGCGAATGGATTACACTTCATTAGAATAATTTGTATATGCATTAACAATACATGTCACCTGATTCTCTGGCTGCAGCATTGTGAGACTAACAAAACCTTCAAAAAGATAGGAAATAGTCCATAAATATTAATAATAGTTTACCTTCCTACAATTAAATATAGGAAGCCAACACAATTTACCATTTTTTGTTATACTTATCAATCAAAGCACATCTTTTCATTAATATTCTAAATTTAGTTTTAGAGCAATTATATTTTTACTGGTGAAGTAGTTTCTCTGAGGTACTTGGGACACTAGAAAAAGAAATCCTAAGATTAATATAATCCCAGCACTTTGGGAGTCTGACACAGGTGGATCATGTGAGCCCAGGAGTTCAAGAGCAGTCTGGGAAACATGGTGAAACCCCATGTCTGCAAAACACACAAAAATTAGACAGGCATGGTGGTGCACGTCTGTAGTCCCAGCTACTCAGGAAGCTGAAGTGGGAGAATCACCTGAGTCCAGGAGGTTGAGGCTGCAGTGAGCTGTGTTAGCACCACTGCACTCCACATTCCAGACTGGACGACAAAGTAAGACCCTGTCTCCAAAAAAAAAAAAAAGAATTCATAAGACTAACAATGAGCATCATTAAAACACTATAATGGAAAAGATCAAGAAATAAACACAAAGGAGACATTCAAGTCCAAGTTGTCTTCAATCTACAAACTTCTATTTATATTTTTTTCTTCTTTTTTTGAGATAGGGTGGAGTGCAGTAGTACAATCATGGCTCACTGCAGCCTCTACTTCCTGGACTCAGGTGATCATCCCACCTCAGATTCCTGAGCGGCTGTGACTACACGCACATGCCATGATGTCAGCTAAATTTTGTATTTCTTGTATAGTAGGGGGCTTTGCCATATTGCCCAGGCTGGCCTCAAACTCCCTGGGCTCAAGTGATTCACCCATCTTGCCTACTAAAGTACTGAGACTACTGGGTGAGCTACTGATGCCTGGCTCAAACTGCTATTTTTTACTCTCAAAACAGATATTTGTAAATTCATCTGAAACTTAGAAGAAAATATTCCTAGGGAAACAGTGCTAAAAATGGTAATTAGGTTCCTAGCAGGCCTTGCAAGTCTACTAACCCCCAGGCAGCTGAACCAAAGAACTCCAGCTCACTGCTGTTCCTGTGGGAAAGCAGTGAAGTTCCAACCTGCAACCCAGGACTCTGGAATATCTCCCTGTTTTCTGACATCACCATCCACCACAACTCCACAGCTTGAGACACGCGAGTGGAATCCGCCAGTCTCTTCTACTGAGCCAACAG
Organism: Callithrix jacchus; assembly: GCF_049354715.1. NCBI lineage: Eukaryota > Metazoa > Chordata > Mammalia > Primates > Cebidae > Callithrix > Callithrix jacchus. The sequence goes on from NC_133504.1 coordinate 37,275,268, forward strand.
GAAAAAAACAATTCCTTCCCTCATGGTGACAAAAGAAAAAAAATTCTCAGGTACAAATGCTAGCAGGAAGGAGGCAGTGACTCATCTATCAAGGATGTTCAGACTTTGGTTTTCAGGGCTTGCGAAGGGCCCAAGTCCAGATACTTGCTTCATTTTCTTTCATAATGGATTTCTCATTGCTGCCATGTGTTTGCTTTTGTTTAAAAGAAATCACTGTGTTGCTTTTTTATCCTGAGAGATGGCAGGTGTTTTGAATTTTTATTCTTCTTGTGAATAAATGATAGAATCTGTAAATCCAAGGCTCCTCCTGTTCTTTCTCTTGCCCTTTGTCCTCAAGAGGAAGCTCACTCTGGACAACTTTACCTGGGATTCCAGAAACCACACAGGTTCTACCAGCCACCCTAGAAAATTCTCTGAAGGCATCAACTAAACACAATCTCCTCTATGTTATTCTAACAACAACCACAGCCAAAAGTAACTCTGAGATCCATTTTTTAAATGTTAAGCCTCAAAAGATTCTCTCTTCCCTCCAAAAACATTAACATGCAAAAGAGCAGCCACTAATAACTTTTTTGCTGCAAAATTATTGGCTAATTATAATAATTACTACATTCTTAGACTATCAGACCATGCTTTGATCATCCAAAGACAAAGATGTTTCTTGGAACCAATCCACGGGGCAACAAACAGAATCTGTTTTGATTGTTCTTTCTGAAAATCATGTTGCCAGTCGTGCTCATCCTCATTGCTGACCACTGAGGCCTGGCACAGATCCAGAACAAATGGTTCCAGCATGCTATCAAGCGTCCTTAGAGGATGAGTCCTCGCCTGGCAACTTTCCCTCCAAAACATTCATGGGGATCAAGTAAGTGCCACATAATCGTATATTCTCTGACACAAAGTTTTTACTCATATCTTTCAGAATCCTGAAAATTCTGCGTATGTAGGTCTGCACACATGTAAGTGATAAAAAGCATGTCTCCATTTTATAGCACTCTTCCCTAATAAGATTACATTACGAATTGCCATACTGAGGACAATCTAATAAGATTTCTGTGTAAAGAAGGTAAGAAATACCTACGAAGTTCGAAAAATATTCCCCTTATCTACCACTTGGTTGATATTAATAATTTAAGGCTCTTCCAAACCATATGTGTATCTTTACATTTGAAAATGTTTAGGTAACACCTGGCATTAAAACTTAATCACCACTCAGAAAAGTTTAGTTTATATAGGTCAAAGCTTAGTGAACTATTAAAGCCAGAAAAGCTTACAGTGGAGTTGTAAAGATTATACTAGTCAATATATGATGGACCCTTAAAAATTCACTTTAAAACATATTTACATGCAATCACTTGCCAGTGCACATATTACCTTTGAATCAATTAAATAGTTGATGACTGTTGATGTTTATTATGGCGAAATCTTGTGACTTCACTGTATTCACTAAATGTACTTGTCATTACATTGTGGTTTTAAACAATTTGATGGCACAAAATATTGCAGATTTTTATCTCATGATTTTTTCTGTCACAGTTTTGGCACATTCTGTTTGTGGTAGGGAATGGTAATTCAAGTTAGGGGCAGAGTGTAATAAGAACCATCTGTCCTTTTCCCCATCTGAGTCCTTCTGTCATGATTACTTGTTACAAAAAAAAAGTGTACCACCTCCTTGCTTGTACTTTGCGAGAGGTTACTAGTCATTCCCTTCTTTTACAATAATGTGCTTAAAATATTACATGCTTAGTTCTCTGTGGCACTGAATAGGCAATCTCCACTCTTAGGATACCAAAACCTTCCAGTAGACTTAGAGAGACAGGTGGAAGCCATTCTTGTTAATGTCAGAGTCTAACAAACTGGAGAGAGTATTTAAATGGTTAGTCAAGAATGCTCCACTTTGTATTAAACATCCTAGATGTTTGCTTCGTGAGGAATCAAAAAGAACTGAGGAAAAGAAATATGTATCATGTACAAATGAGTTTCTAAAGGGTATGAGAAAACGCTAATATTGCATCAAGTTATATTCACGTTTAACAAAAAATAAGTACCAGCCTGGACAATAAAGGGAGACCCAGTAGCTACAAAAGATTTTTTTTTTTCTTAAATTACCCAGGTGTGGTGGCACATGCCTGTGGTTCCAACTATTTGGGAAGCTAAGGTAGGAGGATTGCTTGAGCCTGGGAAGGTTGAGGCTGCAGTGAGCCATGATCATGCCACTGCATTCCAGCCTGGGTGTTAGAGTGAGACCCTGTCTCTAAAAAGAAAAACAAAAAAAAAAAGAAAAAAGACAACAAGTTAAAAACCTAAATGCACACTTCCTCAAGACTTTTAGCATTACTTAATTTCAGAAGCATTTTTTAAGAGAAAGTGAAAAACAATTAAATCCTGAAGTAGGATTTAATTGCTTGTTGCTTGTTTGTTTGTTTTTGAGACGGAGTCTCACTCTGTCACCTAGGCTGGAGTGCAGTGGCTTGATCTTGGCTCACTGCAACCTTTGCCTCCTGGATTCAAAAGATTCTCCTGCCTCAGCCTCCTGAGTAGCTGGGACTACAGGTGCCCGCCACCATGTGGATGAATTTTTGTATTTTTTTTTAGTAGAGATGGGGTTTCATCACGTTGCTCAGGCTGGTCTCGACCTCCTGACTTCGTGGTCCACCCACCTCAGCCTCCCAAAGTGCTGGAATTATAGGCATGAGCCACAGCACCCAGCTTAATGCCTAATTGTTTCTTAAAAGGAAATAAATTCTAGAAGGGACCAATGTAAGAGGTAATCTAGGAAATGAAAGATATGCTCAAAGATGTTGCATTATTAGCCCGAAAGAGGTAGCTCCCAAAAGGATCTACTTTAATTCAAGTGGAAGATTCACCAAGTTAGACTGCAATCCTAAATTATCATTCCTTTTTAAGTAATGTCTTTTTGGTTTCTTCTCCATCCCAATTTACCTTTTATATGTTCCATTTCTTCCTTTCTCCAAGTTATAAGTAGTTTTGTCAGTTTTAGCTCATTAAGTCTCACTTCTGCTCTTTAAATTTTCTATTTATATTTAATTTCAATTACTTTTGTTTTTCATTAATAGAAATTCTATTTGATTGGCTCATTCCTATAATCCCAGCACTTTGGGAGGCTGAGGTGGGTGGATCACCTGTGGTCAGGAGGTCGAGACCAGCCTGACCAACGTAATGAAACCCCATCTCTACTAAAAAAAATACAAAAATGAGCTGGCATGGTGGAGGGCGCCTGTAGTCCCAGCTACTCAGGAGGCTGAGGCAGGAGAATCGCTTGAACCTAGGAGGTGGAGGCTGCAGTGAGCCGAGATGGCACCATTGCACTCCAGCCTGGGTGACAGAGTGAGACTCCATGTAAAAAAAAAAAAGTTCAATTTAATTATTTATTTCAAACCTATACGTTGTTGTTGTTTCAATAGGTTCTTCATTGTGTTCTCATGCTTTTGAGTCTTTCTATGCCCTTAATCACATTTATGTTTATTTTACATTTCCTATCTAGTCGTTCTATTATCTGAATGTCCTGGGAATCCATTCCTCATATGTCTGCTGGCTCCCAGGCATGCTGAACTGCTTTCTTGTATGCTTTATATTCAGAAATACGTGAAAGACCAATTTTTATCGGGATCAATTTTTCGACTTAAGGGTTCCTGGCCTATGCAGATAGTATGAATCAACAAACCACCACCTGCTTTATAAAAGTTCTATTGATACACAAACATGCCCATTTGTTTACACATTGCCTACAGCACCTTTCACTCTACAAAGGCAGGGCTGAATAGCTGCAACAGAGCATACACGTTCAAAGCTGATAATATTTATTCTCTGGCCATTTACAGAAAATATTCGCCAACTCTTGGTATAAATTCAAATCCTAAGCCAGGATAAGAGCTGATAGAAGGTTATAAATTCTGAGGGAGACGATTTTCTTCCAGACAGGGTCCAAACTGACAAGTTTCTTTGTTGACTACAAGTGTTAGTGAGAAGAGTTGAGATATATAAAACTCAACCCTTCAAGATTATATACATTTATACATACCCACACACACATATGTATGTAATCTCATACATATATACATACATATATATAATACACATATACATATATATATACACACATATATATAATACATATATACATACACACACACACACACACATATACATTCTATCCATTCACTCAGAACATAGCTTTTGGAAGGCTCTGAATTCATGCAGAGGTGTTGGTTTTAGCTCTCTGTCTTATGTGAGCCCAGGACCCACAGACTCATATTCTGAAGACATTGAAATCCACATCTTGAGATCTAACAAAGCATATTTCCCTGTGGCACCAGCACATCTTCCAAAGGATTGCAGCACCCAGAACTCCTATACTCACCACTCTTCATTTTTTTCCCCTGCTGATATCACTTAAAAATCAGATATGCTTTAGTTATTTTTCCAGCATTCATTGTGTTTTATGGCAAAATGTTTCTTAAGTTATGTAATATGTCATATTTCTGGGAATTGAAAGTGGTGTAAAAGGTAAGTGGAATCGGAGAACTGCACAATTTTGCCAGAGCAATTTTAGAATTTTGAATTAGACGATATCTGTGGAATTATAAACATGAAAGCTATTTAGGAAAATTGAGAAAGAAGTGAACAATGAGGGAAGTAAAGATACATACATAGCCATGAATGATTGGCAGCCACACAGCAGAGAGGACTCTGATGTCAGACATGTCTCACTTTGAATCCTAGCTATGTGACCCTTGGAAAAGTTATTTAACTTCTCATAACCTTAACTTTCTTATTGATAAAATGGAGATAATAGGTCTGACATGTAGCAAAATCTCAATGACTATTGGAATCAATGTGAGTGTATTACAATGTCTTAAGATTGTTACTCACTCTCCAGATTACTTCTCTCTTACTTTGAAGGAGGAAGGCAGAACTGTATATATGTGGCATAAACAGCTAATATTTCTCGTTGAATTTAGTCATTGTCATTGTTTCCATGGCAACTACCTTATTCTGAGAAGAGGGACTTAGGAAGTCCTCCCACTTCAGCCTCCCAAGTAGATGGGACCACAGATGCATGCCGCCACGCCTGGCTCATTTTTGTATTTTTTGGTAGAGCGGGGATTTTGCCATGCTGCCCATGCTGGTCCCAAATTCCTGAGCTCAAGTGATTTGCCTGCCTCAGCCTCCCAAAGTGCTGGGATTTCAGGTGTGAGCCACCACCCCCAGCCAAAAAAAATAGTTTTTAAAGAATTGCCTAAATGAATAAATATTTGAAAAGTCTCAATTTTATTTAATATGAAAGGCTGATGACTAGGTACTCTTCCTTATGGTATGAAACTTAATTTATGGTGAACTTTTCTAGATATTTAGGACATTTACTTAGAAGGTGAAGAATAGATTCAACCCCTTCTCTTCCTTCAAAATAGAATTCTGCCATTAGGTCTCCTCATCAAATTCTCAAAAGCAGCTATGAGTTCTAAAAGAAAATCTGAATAGAGAGGAACTAGCAAGTCATCCTTGCTCAGGGGTCTTCCAAAATAAAAGTGCAAATTTATGTAAGTTTATGTGAACGGGTATAATGTGAAATTCTCTAAAAGGTCCCCTGACAAAATACATCTTCCCCATCACCATTCTGCCCAGGAATGTGGAATTCTGTTTGCAAATAACTGCATGCATTATTAATGCAAAGCTATGGAACCAAATAGAAAACCCAATGTTGGGTTACATTAATGTGATTTGAGAGCTAATCAATGCTTCCTTTTATTCCCTCAATACACATGTGTATTCTTTCTGTATGTGGAACTTGATTTTAAAAATCTATACAACTTCACAGGTGAAAGACAGACAGTAGTCTCAATGAAATTAGACTAAGATCTTTTAAAGAAAACAATTTAAAAACATATATATGCATATATATACAGTTTGTATATATATAAGGATTATATATATATAAAACTTAATAATGTGGTTTTCATAAAATTTGGGATATTTAATATTTTTCAGACATTAAAATAGAATTTGGGAGAGGAAACTATATACATTATAAGTGTTCAGGGAGAAGTTAACATGAAAGCCAGTGATGTTTTTTTCTTTCTTTCTTTTTTTTTTTTTTGAGATGGAGTTTTGCTCTTGTTACCCAGGCTGGAGAGCAATGGCGCGATCTCGGTTTACCGCAACCTCCGCCTCCTGGGTTCAGGCAATTCTCCTGCCTCAGCCTCCTGAGTAGCTAGGATTACAGGCACGCGCCACCGTGCCCAGCTAATTTTTTGTATTTTTAGTAGAGACGGGGTTTCACCATGTTGACCAGGATGGTCTCGATCTCTTGACCTCGTGATCCACCAGCCTCGGCCTCCCAAAGTGGTGGGATTACACCAGTGATGTTTTTTCAAGCAATCCTCTTGTTGACCATTTTTGAGTAAGAGGAAGAACACTAATCATCTACATTTCTTTCAAACAAGAAACAGTGAAGGATTCCAAGAATATGACTGACGTCGAAAATGTGATTTTACTTAGGAATTCATTTCTAGCCTATGTGGCTTATTTTTCACATTAAAACGGAAGGTGTTGGCTGGTTTGAAGGTAATGAGTTATGTCAATTCATTGTTCATAGTCAAACTCCTTGTTCAACCCTTTTTCCTCTTCTCACTACTGCACCTGACTAGTCTTTAAAAAATAGTAATATTAATAAATAAAATAAAATGGAAGATGTGGAAGAAACGGAGACATTTATTTTGTTTGGTTTTGAGATGGAGTCTCGCCCTCTAACCCAGGCTGGAGTGCACTGGCGCCATTTCAGCCCAGGGCAACCTCTGCCTCCTGAGTAGCTGTGATTACAGGCTTGAGCCAACACCCAGCCAAGACTTTTGTTTTGAACATTAAAATGAGCATTGAAACAGAGCAGCAATGAAGCTACTAAATAAGACGTATTTCTTTCTTTTCTTTTTTTTTTTTTCTTTTGAGACTGAGCCTTGCTCTGTTGCCCAGGCTGGGGTGCAATGGCTAACTCTGGGCTCACCGCACCCTCTGCCTCCTGGGTTCAAGCAATTCTCTTGCCTTAGCCTCCCAAGTAGCTGGGATTATAGGCGTGTGGCACCAAGCCTGGCTAATTTTTGTATTTTTAGTAGAGACGGGGTTTCACCATGTTGGTCAGGCTGGTCATGAACTCCAGACCTCGTGATCCGCCCGCCTCAGCTTGCCAAAGTGCTGGGATTACAGGTGTGAGCCACCGCGCCCGGCCTATAAGTTGTATTTCTTTCCCTATACATGTCCTTTTTAGAAAGATTTCAGAAACAATTCTTTTGAAGTGTCTTAAATATTTCTCATACGTTTTTCTGGTTCCATGTGATCCTTTTACCCTGTTAAATATGAAGAATGCAAATGCATAAGCCACTGAATATCAGTCACTCCATTCTAACCATTGCTCAAACCAATTTTGTTGATTTGAAAAATATTCACTGTTCATCTTGCTATTCATTATTTATTCATCAAGTCATTAATAATATATAGTGATAAATTACAAATATCAAAGTTAACACGCTTTGGGCCGTCTTTTGATATTATCCCTGTAAGTACTTAAATAAACAAATAACAACTAAAGCTTTAGGAATGAACTTTCAACAAGAAGAGCCAAGGAAAGTACCAGTCTCTTAAAGATTCTACTTATTTATTTATTTATTTATATTTATAGAGACAGGGTTTCACCATGTTGGCCAGGCTGGTTTTGAACTTCTGCCCTCAGGTGATCCACCTGCCTTGGCCTCCTAAAGTGCTGGGATTACAGGCATGAGCCGCCACGCTCAGCCTATTTTTATTTTTTACTGATTTTTTCGAGATAGGATTTTACTCTGTCGCCCAGTCTGGAGTGCAGTGGCATATTTTAGCTCACTGCAACCTCTGCTTCCCGGATTCAAGTGATCCTTCTGCTTCAGCCTCCCAAGTAGCTGGGACCACAGGCATGTGCCACCCAACCTAGCTAATTTTTGTAGAGAAGTCATCCATGTTGGCCAAGCTGGTCTCGAATTCCTGAGCTCAAGTGATCCTCCTGTCTTGGTTTTCCGAAGTGTAGGGATTACAGACATGAGCCACCATGCCTAGGCTAAGATAAGCTTATTTTTTAGAACATGGTGAGCTAAATAATGAGTCAGTGGAGCTTTTATTAACTATAAGCCTCTCCTATTTTTGCTTTAGTATCTTCTCTTTTGTTGGTCTTTAAAATGAAAGCTTTGAAACTTTGTATTGTGAAGTCACCGTAACATCTTTGTGAGGTTGAATCTTTGGGAAGGTGAGTCATAAACGAACTAAACTTACACCAAATGATGATGTCTTGATACAGTCTTATAAACTTTTTTGAGATATAGACCACTTAAAAATGCAATCAGTCTCCTGCTGGGCTCATGCCTATTTTCCCAGTACTTTGGAAGGCCAAGGTGGATGGATCCATTGAGCCGAGGAGTTTGAGACCAACCTGAGCAACAAGGCAAAACCCTGTCTCCAAAAAAAAAATTAGCCAGGCATGGTGATGCATGCCTGTAGTCTCAACTACTTGGCTGGGTGGGAGGATTGCTTGAGCCTGGAAGGCAGAGGTTGTAGTGAGTCGAGATGGCACCACTGCATGCCAGCCAAATGTTTGACAGAGAATCACAAGCAGCTTTCAAGACTAGTCAAGAGTCAGGTGAGGTGATAAAGAGTTGAGAAACCTCACTTTACACAGTAAAGAGTAAAAAGAAAGAATAAATGAAACTTGGGAAAAACTTGGGTTTTGGAACTAGGCACCAATCACCTGAGTTCAAGTTTCAGTTAATCTTCCTGAGAGTCAATTATCTTACCTAAAAAGGGGGCATAGTTAAATATTTTACATATATGTAAATACACATTCCATCATAACAGCTAGCATATGATAGGTGTTTTAAAGTAGTGGCTCATAGTAGGAATAAAAGAAAAATATTAACAAAATTAACATAAAAACTAAAGCCAATTATCTTAGTTTCAAATCTATGTAACCCTTGCTTTCTAGGCAGCCTGGCAGGGAACAATCAAGAGGTAGCTACTACAAAAATAATGAAGATAGTCTCTGTTAACATTTCAGCTGCTTCCAGTGGAATCAGGGATGAGACATCCCCTCCTTCTAACCTCTGGCAGGATCCAGTGGTAGTCCTGTCTCTTTTTGGCAGTGAGTTAAGTTCCGCAGAGGTCCAGCTCTGCCCGCACACACTTGGCATTTGTGTAGTCACTCACTGCTCCTGCAAACAAGGACTGTGCTGTCCCCACTGCTGCTGGTTTCTCTAGTCACTGCCAATCTCTATACCAGCACTGTGATGACTGCTGGTGCTTGCTCCGTCACTCAGTACTGCCAACCTCTCCCCATTAGGGAAAAGACATTTGCAATTTTCCCAGAGGGAAGCCTTCAGTTTCCACAGTGCTCCTGCTGTTTCAGCTCTCTCTCTTTTTCTTTTTAATTTAATTGAGATGGAGTCTCTCTCTGTCACCCAGGCTGGAGTGTAGAGGTACGATTTCGGCTCACTGCAACCTCTGCCACCTGGTTTCAAACGATTTTTGTGCCTCAGCCTCTTGAATAGCTGGGACTACAGGTGTGTGCCACCGCACCCGACTAATAGTTTTTGTGTATTTCTAGTAGAGATGGGTTTTTGTCATGTTGGCCAGTCTATTCTTGAACTCCTGACCTCAGGTGATCCGCCTGCCTCTGCTGCCCAAAGTGCTGGGATTACAGGTGTGAGCCACCATGGCAGGCCCAGCTCTATCTTTTAAGTGTTCACTTCTCTTACAAACCATCATTTTGGCTCAAAGGATAAATGGAGGAGCCCGTACCATGTATCTCCTGCCCACCATGAACCATGTCCCAGGTTACAGTGAAGGGCCAACAGCATCCCTGGTCTCAAGGTGAGACAAGTGCAAGTGTTTTCTGAAAGGTGGGCTGAGGAATCACTGGGCCTCAAGGTTATAAGGAGACAGAGGAGAAAAATACAGGACTGGGGCCGACTTTCACAGCTGAGGGTGTGTGAGGTGAGGGTGGTGAAATTCTTCCAGTAGAGGCCAAACTTCAGGGTTCTAGGTTTTTTTCTGCTGCTTTCTGGCTATATGCCTCTCCCTCCAATTTCTCTGCCATAGTCAGTATTTAGCTATGTTACATATACTTTTTTTTTTTTTTTGAGACAGAGTCTCACTCTGTTGTCCAGGCCAGAATGCAGTGGTGCAATCTTAGCTCACTGAAGCCTTGACCTCCTGAACTCAGGTGATCCTCCCACCTCAGCCTCCCAAGTAGCTGCAACTATAGGTGTGTTCAACCACATCCAGCTAATTTTTATATTTTTTCTAAAGATGGGATTTTGCCATGTTGCCTGGGCTGGTCTTGAAGTCCTGGGCTCAAGCGATCTGCCTGCCTTGACCTCCCAAAGTGCTGGCACTACTGGCATGAGCCACAGCACCCAGCCTATGCTATGTATACTTAATACTACTATGAATGGGAATTTAGAAGTAGAATTTACATAAGGTTAAGCTATCTCACAAATAGGGTTTATGGCATTTAGCTTGCTTTGTACAGGATTAAACACCAGGCTGACACTGTGATCTCCGTATCTCTGGCCACCCCACATCCCCTCAGATTTTTAAGGTTTAACCATACCTCCCTCCCCCCACAACTATCAGAAAATGCTTTATCTTCCTGGAGTACACCATTCTTACTTACTATTCCATGTTCAGGCCCCCATTGTTATTAACAGTCTTCCAGTGTCTGGGAGAAGGAACGTTTTTCCTGTATAGTCACCAGCTCTAAACATGAGACTTTCTGACTCCACTGACAGTAGATCACATCTTCCTTAGCAGCCAGGTCCAGGGCTGCCACTCTAGGCTGAGCTCCACTTCAGTTCCTGATGTTGGCAGCAAGTACAATGACCCCATTTGGAACTTAGTATTAACTCTCTTTATTGGACTGGCTGGGAAGCAGTACCCCACTCCCCACTAGGCCTCTGAATCCGTGTCCCTCTTTGTCCAATCCTGGTAATTGAACTCCTCACTAAAGTTCTAATTTCTGAGTCAGTTTTCTTATCTGTCCCAGCCAGTAAAATTGGAAATCTGTCTTGGTTCCTATTCTGAAAACCTTAGAATATATTAGAATCCTACTGGAAATTCACATGGCTTACCCAATGGCTCGTGCCCTGTACGCAACAGTCAGGCCTACAGGAGTCCTGGAAACCCCCTCTAGGGTGGAACTCACTGTTCCATGTCCTGGCGGCCCGGTGGGACTTCTGCGGCTTTGCCTTGGAGCTGCATATACCTCCACATGACTGGAAAACACTCTTGGCCAGGCTCGGTGGCTCACACCTGTAATTCCAGCACTTCGAGAGGCCTAGGTGGGCAGATCACAAGGTGAAGAGATCGAGACTATCCTGACCAACACGGTGAAACCCTGTCTCTACTAAAAATACAAAAACTAGCCAGGTGTGGTGGTGCACACCTGTAGTCCCAGCTACTCGGGAGGCTGAGGCAGGACAATCGCTTGAACCCAGGAGGTGGAGGTTGCAGTGAGCCGAGATCGCACCACTGCACTCCAACCCAACCACAGAGAGACTCTGTCTCAAACAAACAAAAACACACTTGTGCTTGGCCCCTGTGCTTTCTCTCACCCCAGAGAATCATGAGGTCAGTCCCTATAGCCAAGCACAGTCCCCTGAATATCCACATCCCTTTCATGAGGAAGGACAGCAGGATCCAGGCCCCTGCCTCATCTTTTAGGAGTCAGCCTGCCATATCTCATCAATTAATCCTTTGATGCTCTTCCCTTCCTGTTCAGACATTATCTCCCTTACAATACCCCAGAGATCAATTCACAAAACTCATCTGCATTTTAAAATTAACTCAGCCTGTGTGTGGTGGCTCACACCTGTACTCCTAGCACTTTGGGAGGCTAAGGATGGCAGATCCCTTGAGCTCAGGATTTTGAGATCAGCCTGGGCAAAATAGCAAGATTCTGTCTTACAAAATATTAAAAAATTATGTGGGTTTGGTGACACACACCTGTAATCCCAGCTACTCGGGAGGCTGAGGCCATAGGATGGCTTGAGCCCAGGAGATGGAGGCTGCAGTGAGGCATGTTTGTGCCATTGCACTCTGGCCTGGGTGACAGTAAGACTCTGTCTCAAAAAATAAATGAATAAATTAAATAAAATAAATTCTATCCACTCTACAGTATATTAAAAATATTTGACCCCCATATTGTATCACTCTGAGATTCACATCCATATTTTAGGATACAGAACCTTAGAAAACTTGCTTTCTGGGGTCTGGGACAAAAAATAGACTTCAACCCCCAGCCTCGTATAGAGTCCCATGGCACAGGGAAATGTCACTTCATATTGTCTTTGCAGCTCCTATGGATCTAACCACCAGCATGCTTCAACTTGTGCTATTGTCTTTTCTGTTTTTGTTCATTTTACTAGGCTGTCATATGCTATATGTCTGCATTCCTGCTGCACGCTTTAGAATTTAAGCTCTCACGGATTGTGTCTACGTTCAAGGTGAATTATGTTGTAAAGTACCTATCATAATGACATTTGCACTCAGATTTATTTTAACTACTATATTTTCATTATAATTATTCTAAAATTAAAGTGGGAAGGCAAATTAAAGTTATTATATGCCATTTGTGGATCAGTATTTTCCTTTATGTAAAACTGTAAAGATAATGGGTATGAAAGTGCTTAGCAAAATATCTGTTATTATTACAGTTATTCCTGTATTACTACATTTTCATAAATGTGCCAGTTAAAATAAATATCTTGTTCTCAATATTGTAATTATGCTTTTAAATAGAAACAAGCCACTTTTACCCATGCTTCCATTATTTCTTTTGTAGCTGTTTATGTTCTTTCTTTTCCTGTAATAGCTGAGAATTTCTAGACTGATAGTCATGGAACCATACCCCTTTTAAAAGAGACTTCAGAGCTCTTATCTATTTCTTTGCCTTTAGGCAGAGTTGCCCTTAAATCTATTCAGACAGATGAAGATGTACAAAATTGAAAAAATATAATGTGAATGTTTTCCCGATTATAAAAATGACGTACATTTTTGAAAAGAAGTCCCATATCTTCCCTTCATTCCATGTCAAATACTTCTGGCTTAACAATATAAACACTCAATGATCAAGGGCAAAACAAAACAATATATAACCAAAAACTATTTCTTTTGCTAGTACTTGGCATAAAAATTGCCCATTGCAATTTGATATTACTGTTCTTGGTGATGGATTTTCTGTCCCCTTTCACCCTGGTTGCTTCTGCCTGCAGACATGACATTTAGAAAATAATACTATTAAAAAATGTTCAAAACAACATTAACAAGAATTTTAAAGAAAAAAAAAAAAAAAAAAACAAGCCCAGCAAATACAATTGCTATTTCCTGGCCTAGTGCAGTGGCTCATGTCTGATAATCCCAGCATTTTAGGAGACCTAAATGGGTGGATCACTTTAGCCCAGGGGTTCAAGAGCAGCCTGGGCAATATGGTGAAAGCTCGTCTCTCTACAAAAAATACAAAAATTAGTCAGGCATAGTGGCATGCAGCCCTGGTCCCAGCTACTTGGGAGGCTGAGGTGGGAGCATTGATTGAGCCTGGGAGGTTGAAGTTGCAGTGAGCCAAGATCCCGCCACTAGACTCCAGCTATAGAGACCCTGTCTCAAACAAACAAACAAACAATTTACAATTGGCATTTTTTACTTTACTCTCCTGTAGTTACTAATACATGTGCTGATTTTAAAAATTATAATAATATACTCAAATTTTTAATATATTACATTATAAATATTTCTATATTCTGACATGCTGCTGCTGTCTTTCACCTTAATAAATTTATATTTTATTTGCCAAGCATCACTTATGGTTTATTTTCTATTATTATTAATGAGGCAATAAGCATGTTTAGTCACACTGTTTCTGCAATTGAAATCTCTCTTTATCAAAGTTGTCAAAAATGAACATTTTCAAGACTTGATCTACAGTTTCAAATTACTTTTCCAAGTGATTCTTCTGATTTCTCTACCATCAGCCATGCATGAGTGCTCTAGCACTGTATGTTTCTGTGATTTTAATTTGTACTAAATTTGGAATAGGTGTCTTTGATGTAATTAATCTTTTGGGAATGAAATAGAGGGAGAAAAATGTACTGTAGCTGCTTCACACATTAGATTATAAAAAACTAAGGTTAATTTCAGACTATTAGACAGTGATCTAAAGTCTCGTATCAGATGATCAGTTACCAGATATAGTAAAAGGGCAGTCACGAAATGAGAGCTACTGTTCCTTGCCTGCTAACTGTCCCATCTGGGCCCCTTGCTTTAGATGCCCTTTGATAAAACCTGAACATTTTTTTTTGTAATTGACAATGTGCATTTTGAAAAAACTGAACATTTTAATGGCATTTCTCTCTTTTCTGATTTAATTGTATATCTCCCTTGCTGAAAAAAGTTTCAGTGGCTCCCATTGTCCATAGATAAATTCCAAATCCTAAATCCTGGGTCTAAGGCAATAGAAAAAATACACAGAATGGCAGTACCCTGACAGAGGGACAAGGTGGGCAATCAGGGGACCTGGGTTCAAGTCCCATCACTGTGCTAATATTTAACCTTTCAGTTTGCTTAGCTGCGCAATGAGAAGAATGGTATCTATTTTACAAAGCTGTTTAGAAGATTACATGAAAATTCATTTGAAGAAGCTCAGCACAGAATGAACGTCCTCCTTCTTGTGAATTCCTTTCTTTCTTTCCTCCTTAGTCTGGGCTCAGCCTTTGTTACTCCAGCCCATGGATCCCCACCCCACTTGCTGCTTTTCTTTTTCTGTACCTCTGCTCATTCTGTTTTCTCTATCAAATTCTCGTTCTTCACATCTTCAAAATCCTATGGAAGATCTACATAGGAAGCCTTTACGGCTTGATCTCTCATACTAAAACAAGCTTCTCATGCACTACCACTGCCTTCTAGCATTTATCATAGTTTGCTGCCTGCAGGAGCCATGTCCTTTGGAAATGAAGTCCACGCCTCGACGTTCTTTGTATCCCTATGGCACTCTGACATAATACCTGGCACAAAATAAGCAACTGTTTATCATTGTTTTACTTAATTCTATCTTATACTTCATGCTTTTTTCTATTGCTCTCCCTCCTCTCCTTGCACTGACATTCCACACTGAACACATCCACCATGAACAGTAGAGGTGGAAGATTGTGAACTTCCCCTACCCTCCAAACAGGCATACAAAGTTTCGAATAAGTAAATGAAATGATACTTTTAAGGAAAGCGGGGAAGGGAACAAGTCTGTCAAAGAAAGTGTTTGCATGTCTAAATCTGTCTGTTTTGGGATGTAAGCCAAAGTCAGGGGTCCAAGACTATTTCCATTCTATTGCATTCCATCTATTATTTATATAGTGCATATTGCTGTAGTCTCTAAGCACTTTCAAATGAAATACAACATACCTTTGGGAGTGAAAAAGGAAATGAGGAACAGTGAGGAGGGGGAGGTGTTGGAACATTGGTTATCATTTCGAGCATGGTAAGGTCTGAAGCCAAGACAAGTGGCTCCTCCTTTGTCTGAAACAGGTGTGAATAACATATTGTTCAATATCTGTGGCATACATTTACATTGTGAGTTGGAAGCCAAGCTTTACAGTAAAAGCTTTCTTTATCCTTTGCTTTAAAAACACACAGTCCTCAAGGGATAAGGACTCCCTACTTCCCTAGTATCCACCCTGTAATCAAAACCCGATCAGAACGTAATTACTACCAATGTTCACCACATCAACCTCACTCTTCATGTTTTTATTTCACTTTTTATATTTATTTGTCTATTTATTTTTGAGACAGCGTCTTACTCTGTCACCCAGGCTGGAGTGCAGTGGCATGATCTTGTCTCACTGCAGCCTCAGCTTCCTGGGCTCTAGTGATCCTCCAGCCTCAGTTCCTCAAGTAGCTGGGACTACAGGGGCACACCACCATGTCCAGCTAATTTTTGTATTAATATTATTATTATTTTTTTTTAGAGGCAGGGTTTTGCCCCATTGCCCAGGCTGGTCTCAAACTCCTGAACTCAAGTGATCTGCCTGCTTTGTCTCAGGCTTCCAAAGTGCTGGGAACAGAAGGCTGAGCCACTGCACCCGGCCTGTTTTTCATTTTTTTAAAGTTCTTGTGCCAACAGAGACTACAAATGCTAAAGCTTCTGCATGCTGAGTTTTACTCATACGGTTCAGTTTCTCATGACATCTGTAAATTCTTACAATACAGAAGAAAAGAGTCAGGTGGTGTCCTCACAACACTTATAGAGCACCCCATGTCTCTCCAAGCAGCTCCACAGATTCACAGACAGTAGAGGTTCAATACATGCTTTTCCTCTCACTGAATTCTTCAGGTAGTTCCTTATAACCTGCTCTTATTACGGAATTCTAAGGAAGCCTTGAGATCTCTCCAGAAATAGAAAAGTATCCAAAAGCTTTGACACCAGACTCCAATATTTCTGATAGCTTTAAAGGACATTTTTAGGACAGGCAGGGGGCCTTGATAAGGCTTTATAGTTGTAAGTCATGCAGACTTCACTGCAGAAGCTTCAGACAGGGGGAATAAGTTAAATACAGCTGCTTCAGCCTGGAGTGCTCAATATTGTCTTTAATGATTAAAAATGCTGACTCCAGTGGGAGCAGAGCACATGCTGCAGAGATTATTATGGTTTGAAGCATTTTCTATGTGAGAGGCAGGGGCAGGGTGGGAGGAGTTTGGGAGGAAGACCAAGAAAGATGTCAGTGGATTGAGCAGCTCAGCTGGTGAAGGACAGGGGCCGGCAGGAGAAGGTCTGGGAAGGGGATGGCTGCTGTCCTCAGGAGCAAAGTTTTAAAAACTGAAGTCTCGGCTGGGCACGTGGCTCATACCTGTAATCCTAGCACTTTAGGAGGATGGATCATGAAGTCAGAAGTTCGAGACCAGCCTGGCCAACATTGTGAAACGCTGTCCCTACTAAAAATACAAAAATTAGCTGGGCATGGTGGCGCACGCATGTAATCCTACCTACTCAGGAGGCTGAGGCAGGAGACTTGCTAGAACCTAAGAGGCAGAGGTTCCAGTGAGCCTAGACCGTGCCATTGCATTCCTGCCTGGGCAACAGAATGAGACCCCATCTCAAAACAAAACAAAAAACAAAACTGAAGTCTCAAGCTGTTTCCCATTTTGTATGTAGTGCCCACCGTCCAGTGAAGAATGTTAAAGACAATGGCTTTCTGTTAGCAGTGTGATGAGAGATAGGAGGGAAGCACGTGTCTGTGCTCTGAAGCGAAGTGGACTGGAGAGAGGTGTGAGCGTGACAGGTGACTGAGGAAAAGGCTCGCTGTTGGTGGGGAGTGAGAGGGGACAGTGGCAGCCAAAATGGGCTTGTGGAACTTGTCAACGTGATCCCTGGCTTCTCAGAAATCCTGGGAGTTAGGGTTACATTTCCTGCATCTGTGCAAGATGGAGGAAGGGAGATCATTATGATATGATTTTTAAGGAAAGACTTGAGCTGGAATAATGATCAACTAATTGGAACAAAAAATTGCCAAAATAGTCTGGGAAAGGTGGTTCACACCTGTAACCCCAGCACTTTGGGAGGCCAAAGAGGGAGGTTCACCTGGGGACAGGAGTTCAAGAACAGTCTGGGCAGCATAGCAAGATCCTGTCTCTACAAAAATTAAAAAAATTAACCAGGTGTGGTGGCATGTACCTGTAGTTCCCGCTATTCAGAGGCTGAGGGGTGAGGCAGGAAGACTGCTTGAGTCCAGGAGTTTGGAGACTGCAGTGAGCCGTGATAGCACCACTGTACTCCAGCCTGGGCAACAGAACAAGACTCCATTCCTTAAAAAAAAAAAGAATTGCTGAAATATGGATTTCTTTCTTTTTTATTTTTTATTTTTATTTTATTTTTTGGAGGAAGGTAGGAAGGGAGGCAAGGAGGATGGTAGGGAGGAAGGAAGGGATGAAGGAAGGAAGGGAAGAAGAGGGGAGGGAGGGAGGGAAGGGAAGGAAGGAAATCAAGCAATGAGAGAGACATTGTCGACCTGGATCTAGAGGTTTACAAGTTGATTTCTTTTTTTGAGAGAAGGAAAGAAAAAAATAATAATAATAATAAGTAAAGGAGAGGAAGGGGAAGAGAAAGAGGGAGAGTAAATGGAAATATTGCTTTATTCTGAAAAAAACTGGGTATTAATAATGGCCAATCAATGTTTCATTTAAACTTATGAGTAGGTGTGATGTGGTATTGACAAGAATGTATATTTTGTGTATTTGAAGTGGGGAGCTCTATAAATATTTATTAAGTTTACTTGTTCTGGATCTGAGTTGGAGTCCTTGATATCCTTATTAATTTTCTGTCTCATTGAGTCTAAGTCTTTATGTATCTGGGTGTTAGGATTATTAGCTCTTGTTGTTGTATTGATCCTTTTACCACTATATCTTTGTTGCTTTAAAATCTATTTTATTCGCTACAAGAATTGCAACTCCTGCTTTTCATTTATTTATTTACTTTTGCTCTCCATTTGGCTGGTAAATCTTTCTCCATCCCTTTGTTTTGAGTCTTTGTGTATCCTTGCATGTGAAACAGGTCTGGATGTAACATGCAGTTGGGTTTTGGCTGTGTCTTTTGATTGGGATATTTAGTCGATTTAAATTTAGGGTTACTGCCATTTGATGTTAACTGGCTGTTTTATCCATTTGTTGGTGTAAATTCTTCTTTATGTTGGTGCTCTTTACTTTTTGGTATATTTTTAGAAAGGCTAATACTGGTTGTTTCTTTCTGTGTGTAATGCTTCTTTCAGAAGCTCTTGTAAAGCCAACCTGGTGGTAATAAAATCTCTGAGTTCTTGCTTATTCATAAAAGATTTTATTTTTCCTTCAGTTGTGAAGTTTAGTTTGGCTGGATATGAGATTCTGGGCTGAAGGTTCTGTTCTTTGAGGATGTTGAATATTGGCCCCCACTCTCTTCTGGCTTATAGAGTTTCTGCTGAGAGATCTGCTATAAGTCTGATAGGCTTGCCTTTGTGGGTAACCTGACCTTTCTCTCTGGCTGCCCTTAGTATTTTCTCCTTCGTTTCAACTGTGGTGAATCTAACGATTATGTGCCTTGGGGTTGCTCTTCTTGAGGAATATCTTTGTGGTGTTCTCTGTATTACCTGGGGTTGAATATTGACCTGCTTTGCTAGTTCAGGAAAATTTTCCTGAATAATATCCTGAAGGGTATTTTCCAGCTTGGATTCATTCTCTCCGTCGCATTCAGGTACACCTATCAAACGTAAATTTGGTCTTTTCACATAGTCCCACATTTCTTGGAGACTTTGCTCATTCCTTTTTATCCTTTTATCTCTAATCTTTTCTTCATGTTTTATTTCATTAAATTGGACTTTGACCTCTAATATCCCTTCTTTTGCTTGAACAATTCGAGTGTTTAAACCTGTGCATACCTCTCAGAGTTCCTGTATTGTATTCTTCAGTTCCATTAATTCACTCATACTCCTCTCTAAGTTGTCTATTCTCAATAGGATTTCATCAGACCTTTTTTCAAAGTACCTGGTTTCTTTACGTTGGGCTACAACATGTTCTTTTAACTCACAGAAGTTTGTTGTTATCCATTCCTTGAAGAGTACTTCTGTCATTGGGATGCGCTCCTTCTCCATCAAGCCTTGTTCCATTGTTGATGTGGAACTGTGATCATCTTTAGAGGGAGAGGCATTCTGACTTTGAGTATTCTCAGCTTTTTCACGCTGGTTTCTTCCCGTCATTGTAAATTTATTCTCCTGTCGTCTTTGAATTTACCAACTTTCAGATTAGGTCTCTTGAGTGGACGTCCAGGTTGTTAGTTCCCAGGGCCAGAGCAACGGTGTTAAAACTGATGGTGCTTTTCTTCCCAGGATTCTCCTGTCTGGCTTCCTTCTTGTGTCCCTAGTAGGCGACTCTGCCTTCCTGGGGCTCCAAACCTCGGTCAGAAGGGGAACCGGTCCTGTTTACTCTGTGCAGAGCGCTGCTGCGCCAAGGTGCCGGCGGAACCGCTGCGCTGGCAACGAGAGTCGCGCTGGCGACCCATGTGTTTCCTCCACTGGGGATCTCCTGCTCCATGAGCGACCAGAATTTGTCTGAAAGTGTGGCGTCCTCTAGTTCTCTGCGCCTTCTCTGAGAGCTGCAATCCCGGGATGTTAGCCATCAGCCATCTTGGATCGTCTCCGGATTTCTTGCTTTTCTCTCTCTCTCTCTCTCTCTCTCTCTCTCTCTCTCTCTCTCTCTCTCTCTCTCTCAGGTATCTCACTCTGTTGACAGGCTGAAGTGCAGTGGTGTGATCTGGGCTCACTGCCACCTCCACCTCCCAGGTTCACGCAATTCTCCTGCCTCAGTCTCCCAAGTAGCTGGGACTACAGGCGCACACCACAATGGCCCAGCTAATTTTTTTGTATTTTAGTAGAGACAAGGTTTCACCATGTTACCAAGGCTGGTCGTAAACTCCAGGGCTCAGGCAATCCGCTTACCTCTGTCTCCCAAAGTGCTGGGATTACAGGCTTGAGCCACTGCCCTGGCTTTTTTTTTTTTTTGACAGGTCTCACTATGTTGCCCAGGCAGGTCTATTCCTGGGCTCAAGCAATCCTCCCACCTCAGCCTCTCAAAGTGCTGAGATTACCGATATGAACCACTGTGCTCAGGCTTGGATTTGTTTCTAATTGAAGGAAAGAAAGAAAAAAGGAGATAAGAAAAGAGAGGCAAGAAGAAGGGAGGGAGGGAGGAAGGAAAGTAAATCTCTGTCAACCTTATTCCTATGCCATCCATGGATGGATTCAGTCGGCTTAGAATGGATCCTAGAGAATGGATTAGTAAGGTTCATATCTCCCAGGAATGACTTTAAATGATGGGGTGGTGGAAGGGAACTCAGAAATGAAACACATTGAGTTTTCAGGAACCACCAAAGGATCCTGGGAGAGACCTAAAATAGGAAGGCATGGGCTAGGGAAAAGCAAGAATGTGAGTGTGGGGTTCATGGCTAGGGGCCCCCACTGGCCCACAGCCATCCTTGTGTTCTCCTAGGTGTTATTGTGCATTCGTAACTCAATATATTACCCATCCATCTATGCTTGTATTTTAAAAGAGGGAACATCGAGGAGATACTGTTTAACACAAAAGAATGAACCAAGAAAAGCTGGCGGCCATGCAATTTGGTATGTACTCAATAGTGTCATTCAAATAACATTTTAAAAAATAGTCTTGAGATAATCCCGTGAGGATAGATAGCAGCATCACTACCCCATCTGCAGAAGAGAAGATGGAGGCTCAGGGGAGCCAAGTTCCAACAGCAAAACTTCTCACCATTTCAGTCTGCTTTACTGTGTGAAACTGGCTAGTTGCAGAATTTGTGGCATCTGAGCAGATAAATCTTTTATTGTGTGCAGGGGTATGTTGGTTGTTTTGTTTGTTTGTTTTGTTTTTGTTTCTGTTTTCCAGGGTCTACTTCATCCATAGAGCATGGAACATGCTGCTGTAGCCGATTGTCACTATGCAGGAATGTAGGTCCAGGTCTTCCAATTTTCTAAGAGAATCCAGACATTTCTGTTTGCACACAAGGTCTGATATTTTGATGATGTTGGTTCACCTAGAAAAAAAAAGAAATCAAAACATTGTGCAAACTAGGTTCACTGGCCGTCAGTGTGAGACGTCTGCTTTAGCTCTGTGTACTTGGCCCGGAGTCCTCATCTCTTCCGTCTACTTCCCTCCATCCGAAGCATTTGCACTTTTGGTGGGGCAGAGGGGGGCGGTGGGGGTGGGGTGAGGGGAGTCTTGCAAATAAAAGATGGCAAGGGAAACTTGTTTTTTTTTAGCATCTAGAATTGCAGTGAGCTTGAGAGTAGGTAGCTGGAGGGCGTGGGGGCAGGGGAAGGAAGAGCAAGGAAGGAGGGGGAGATGCCATGTACATACAGGAGCTGCCTGCGAAGGAGAGGAAATGAAAGCAGAGGAGCTGACAGCACTCTTAGTAAATATTAAACAGTAATGAAACAGGGAGTAACAGGCCACAAAGAACCTGCGACAAGAGTGCCAGTCGTTTACTGTATTTCAGCACGCAGCTGGGTACCAGAGCTTAACACATCTCTTCTGACATTGCAGGTTCACTATGCTAGGAGCAAAAACCTGAGTAACAAATAAAAAGCAAATGTTTTTGCTATTAAAGAAATAAATGAATGGTAGAATGAGAATGACAAAAGAATAAAAGAAAGAAATTCTATTTCCATTGTTCTAAATAGATGTTGTATGTCATGACAGATAAGAGTTCATTAATTAGCAGCCAGAGATTTTGGAATAGCCATAGTATAAACGGTCTCTGCTTTGCATTTGGTAATGAAAGTGCTTTGAATGCGACCCTTTAGCAATTCAGACACAATATTTCTTAGTTCCTATTGTGTATGAAGTACCAGGCACTGTGGAGAGAGGCATGGGAAACGGTGGATGCAATCCTTTCTTCTGAGCGGTTTACAGTCTAGTGGTATTAGATTTTCAAGAAGGACGAAGCTCCCGCCAAAAGCCCATGTCAAATTTTAAAGAGTTTCAAGCAATAAAAAGGCTATGTGCTAGATACCTTCTCCAGAAAACATATCACTTTGCATTCATCTGAACATAATTCAAACCACATTTACTAAAACTCCGGTTACTCTTTTATACAGCCACTTTGCTTTTATGCTTCTGTAGGAAAATGCAAAGAACAGCACTTTTTTGGAAACATCTTTAAGGTTTTTTTATAATCTTTTTTAAAGAGATGAGTTCTTGCT
Organism: Callithrix jacchus; assembly: GCF_049354715.1. NCBI lineage: Eukaryota > Metazoa > Chordata > Mammalia > Primates > Cebidae > Callithrix > Callithrix jacchus. The sequence continues at coordinate 37,298,085 of NC_133504.1, forward strand.
CTGTCACCCAATCTGGCATGCTGTGGTATAATCATAATTCACTGAAGCCTTGAACTCCTGGGCTCAAGTGATCCACTCACCTCAGCCTCCTGAGTAGCTGTGACTACAGGCACACACCATGGCTAATTCTTTATGTTTTGTAGAGATGGGGTTTAGTCATGTTACCTAGGCTGATCTTGAACTCCTGGGGCGCAAGCAATCCTCCTGCCTCAGCTTCATGAAGTGCTGGGATTACAGGTGTGCACCGTCATGTCTGGCTATATTTAAAATTTTAAACAATAAAATGCTGTTTATATTTATCTAATCTTAAGGCTCTCTGAGTCTGGCCCGTTACTGGATATGGTGATCCTTACTCCTAACCCATCCCCCTTTCCTCCCCCTCCTTTCTTTTTATATTATACTCATACTATCATGATTTTCAGACATATTTATTAAAATGTTACCACACCTCTCTTCCCCTTCTTTTCCCTTTCAATACCACAGGCCTATGCTCAAGTTAGGGAGCCACGCCTGTCCACTTCTCAAGCCGGACAGTAGTTATCAGGAAGCACATTTCAAAAAAAATTGAACAGTGGCAGTACCACCCAGTGAGAAGAATAAATTCCAAATGCTGTCAAAATAAAGGCTGGTTTGATTAATGCCAGTGTTCACTTTATTTTCATGGCTTCCCCTGCAGGGCCAAAAAGAGCAGCCAGGGCCAGAGAATATGTGTTGACATTAAGAGGCACCTTTTAGCAATGCACATTTTTAAAAGTAATGTCTAAGTTACTTGACATGTTATCAAGAGATTGCCTTATATCTATCAAAAAGCTTTAAGGTTCATTTCCTACCAAGATATCTCCGATGCCAATTTTTTTCTCTCTCTTCTGTGACAGCTACAATATCAGTGATGTAATGCAGTATATATTTGGACTGTCTATGACATCTGTGGAAGTAGAATCCTATTTTCCAGCCAGACACAAAAATCATATAGCTTTTAACTCATTTTTAAGTGGATTCTAACCTTGTATGAAAAATTGAGAACAGGTCATCAATATTCTTAAAGAATCATAAACATTCAGAACATTCTAAAGAATAAATACCTTTAAGAAAAGTTGATGGGACATCCTAAGCTAGAATCAAACAAGTGACTGTATTTAAAATCACTTGGTTTGGCTGGGCGCGGGGGCTCACACCGTGTAATTACTTGGAATTACTCCCAAAGTAATTCCAGCACTTTGGGAGGCTGAGGCAGGCAGATCATGAGGTCAAGAGATCAAGATCATCCTGGCCAACATGATGAAACCCCATCTCTACTAAAAATACAAAAGTTAGCTAGGTGTGGTGTCGTTCGCCTGTAGTCCCAGCTACTTGGGACGCTGAGGCAGGAGAATTGCTTGAACCCGGAGGTAGAGGTTGCAGTGAGCCGAGAGCACACCACTGTACTCCAGCCTGGCGTCTGGCGACAGAGTGAGACTCTGTCTCAAAAAAAAAAAAAAAAAAAAAAAATCACTTGGTTTGCCAAAACAGCTAGAAGAGCGGCTTTGGAATGTTTCCAAGAAAAAACAAGTGTTTGAAATGATGGATATCCTAAATATACAGATTTGATCATTACACATTATCTGTGTATATCAAAACAAGTACCCCATAAATATATACCAGTATTATGTATCAATAAAAGTTCTTTTAAAAATCACTTTGTTTACATTCTATCCCTTAATCTTTGTGAATCTTGGTATCATCTGTATGTTTCAGACTCCTTTCTTATATCTTCTCAACCATTTTCAAAGCTATTGTGGTGCTTTTAGGAAACCAATAAAATAATTCTTAGACTTGTGTGCAGTGAAAGAACAGAAAAATATGAGAGCTTAATTGGTCCAGCTGGACCTTCTTGTTTATTTACATAAAAATAATAAGTTAATCTGTGTTGAAGGTAGAATCCATTGAAATGTCACAAACTGATGTTGCTTTATCTTTCTCAACAGTGTTTTCTTAGAAATCTCTACCATCTTTTTGTCAATTTACAATAGTCAGAAAATTCTTTCATTTCTTTCTGTGAAAAGCAGTAATTGATAATATTTAATAAATATGCGTATCCAACATAACCTTAACATTTGACATCTGTACCTTAAGTCATTCAAATTACATTATGTCAACTAAAAGCCCATGTTTTATACTCTGATTAAAAAATTATTTTATCTTCATATCATTTAGTAAATTATCTCAGGTTTTAAAAAATAATGATTATTAAGCCTAGGGTGGTGTCGCATATCTGTAATGCCAGTGAACTCTGGAGGCTGAGGCAGGAGGATCCCTTGAGCCTAGGAGTTAGAGTCCAACCTGAGCAACATAAGGACACCCGCGGGAAAAAAAAAAGTGGAAGGGGAGAGTAAAAAAATATTAGTTATCATTGTAAACAACTTTCTTTGATAATATCATCATAAGCAAATTGATAGGCATTTTCAATTCCGGATCCTGTGTGTATTGAATGCCTGAGGAAAAACCCTGTGAAGCTTCCCCTCCCCCTTTCTCGTGGCTGTGGCTCTAAGCCAAAAGAAATGCCTATGGAAAGGCTGTTCTCAACAGAGGGCTGTCTGCCTTTGTGAAAGACGAGAAGACAAAGCCTAACACAGTGCAACTTCTTTAGAACATTTTCCAGGGAACTGAACATTTTGAATGTTGTACGTGGGAAAACATGCGCCGTGAGAGCCGCACAATGACGGCATTTCACTGTACTTGCCCTTGCCAGGCATTCCAGCGCGCCCTGCCTACGAGGCTAACAAATGGGCTTGAACAGGAGATAGCACAGGCTCGGGAAAGCTCTCCTACTCCACCCCCTTTTGTGCTTACACAAAACGCTCAATTATTTCCTTCTGAAACAGAGGCCAGGTCTGTTCTCAAATACCAAGCTTTGGAAGAGGTATGATTACTTAAGCGAGTTCAGGAGGCCTAGAGAAGGGCAAAACAGTACCTTTATAGACTGCAAAACCTTACCGAAAGCATGAACAATCATCTCTGAAGAAAGGTAAGCACATCAGCGTGGGGTAAGTATCCTCATCTCTAAAGGCTGGGAGCAGGAGCTGTTTTACTCTGCCTCTTTGCTCTTTATTATATGCTATTCTGTTACATGCTAATTTATTTCAGATTATACAGAATCTCAGGCTTCTGAGGACCATGTAGCGGGGCAAGCCATTCTCTTTGCCTTTCTTCCATTGTGCTATGTAGACCCCAGAGGCAGTGCTCTCCAAAGAACTGGGACTGAGCAACCTTACGGTCCACTACGGGCTCCAGCTTAGTTACTTTTCTGCAGAGCTTGTTTGGTACAGCACAGGAAATTCTACTTCTCTGGGGTTTTGAGTTATCTAAGAGCATCTTGATATTTTTCAGATTACCAAGAATCTGTGGCAATGTGACTGTGACTCAACAGATAAAGCAGCCAAGATAGACGGTGGCTGACGGAGATTCTAAGTGTGGACGATAAGCATTGGGAGATTAAAAAAAAAACTTTAATCAATCAATGGAACAAGGCAGGAATGAGAGGAATGTTTCTAATTTAAAATCTAGCATAAATTTTGCCCTTAAACTCTGAGAAAATATAAAGAATCAGAGGAAATTTTTAAAATACAAAATTAAGCAAGAAAAGTTGCTTAAATAGATGAGTATATGGTTTCAGACACAAATGAATGTCTGTATGTATGGGGTTTACCTTTTCTGTTAGGATTAAGTAACTTTTGGGGCAAATTTATTTAAAACTTGATTATTCAATTTGTCTATAAAAAATCTACTTTTTATAGCTCTTTAAAAAGCTTTAAGGCCAGGCATGGTGGCTCACGCCTGTAATCCCAGAACTTTGGGATGCTGAGGTGGGCGGATCACCTGAGGTTAGGCGTTTGAGACCAGCCTGATCAACATAGAGAAACCCCATCTGTACTAAAAATACAAAATTAGCCAGGCGTGGTGGTACATGCCTGTAATCCAGCTACTCAGGAGGCTGAGGCAGGAAAATTGCTTGAACCTGGGAGGCAGAAGTTGTGGTGAGCTGAGATCGCGCCATTGCACTACAACCTGGGCAACAAGAGTGAAACTCCATCTCAAAAATAATAATTATAATAATAAAATAAAAAGTTTTAAAATGCACAAGATAGATTTTTTAAAACAAAACACAAATAATATTTTTAACTTTTCTAAATGCTAGGTTCCAGAGCGTAAGTGGTCTAACAGAACTGATCAAGTTATGGTCACGGAAGTGGAATGCTCTAAAAGGCCTCAGAGAATACAGGAATGAAAGAATGAGGCAACCAAAGGTCAAAGTCTGGATAACTTCCAATCTCTATCCACCAGCCCCACCTTATCACAACTCTATGGATAGGTCATTCTTTCAGCATGTGATGGGTTGTACAGAGTCAGTTTTGATGCTTAACAGGGCGAAGCAGCACTATAATCACACCTGTAATCACAGCAGTTTGGGAGGCTGAGGCAGGTGGATCACTTAAGGTCAGGAGTTCAAGGTCAGCCTGGCCAACATGGTGAAAGCCCATCTCTTCGAAAAATAGAATAATACTGGGTGTGGTGGTGTGCCCATGTAGTCTCAGCTACTTGGGGGGCTGAGGCAGGAGAATCTCTGGAATCCGGGAGGTGGAGGTTGCAGTGAGCCAAGGTCATGCCACTGTACTCCAGCTTGGGCGACAGAGTAAGACTCTGTCTTTTTTTTTTTTTTTAATTTTTTATTGGATTATAGGTTTTGGGGTACATGAGCAGAGCATGCAAGACAGTTGCGTAGGTACACACATGGCAGTGTGCTTTGCTTTTCTTCTCCCCTTCACCCACATTTGGCATTTCTCCCCAGGCTATCTCTCCCCACCTCCCCCTCCCACTGGCCCTCCCCTTTTCCCCCCAATAGACCCCAGTGTTTAGTACTAAGACTCTGTCTTAAACAAAACCAACCAAACAAACAAAAATAGACACCCAAACAACAAAAACAAAACTGAAAGTTCAATATTTAACATTCTTGCTCTTAAAATACTCCCAGTGCTGCTGAGGACTTCTCACTAGCTACCTGTAACCTGTACCCCTACCTCCTGGTGTTCATGCCCTTTGTAATGCCCTACTTTTCAGTGTGAGCTGGGTTTCATGAACTTGTTTTTAGGAAACACAATGGGGCAGAGGTGATGGAATGTTGCCTGTAAGATTAGGTTACAAAGTAACTGTGGCTTCTGTCTCAGTGGCCCTCTCTCATTTTCTCCAGCTGAGGGAAGCCAGCTACCCCGTCCCCTGCCTTTTTTTTTCTTTTTGAGACAGGGTCTCGCTCTACCATCCAGGCTGGAGCGCAGTGGTGCAGTCACTGTTGTTGCAGCGCCAATTTCTTGAGTTCAAGTAATCATCCTGCCTCAGCCTCCCAAGTAGCTGGGACCGCAGCCCACACACCATGACGCCTGGCTAACTTTTGTATTTTTTGTAGACAGGGTTTCGCCATGTTGCCCAGGCTGGTCTCAAACTTCTGAGCTCAAGCAATCTGCCTGCCTCGGCCTTCCAAAGTGCTGGGATCACAGGCAGGAGTCACCGTGCCTCGCGTCAGCTGCCATGTTTTGAGCTGCTCTATGCAGAAGCACGCAGTGCATTCCAATACCCCTCCAAGGAACCAAATCCTACCAATAACCGTGTGAGTGAGCCTGGAATCAGATCCTCCATCTTGAGTCTTCACATAAAACCTCAGCCCCAGCTGATGGCTTGCTTGCAATCTTATGAGAGATCTTGGACTACAAGCACTCAGCTAAGCAGTGCCTAGATTCCTGACCTATGAAAACTGTGAAATGATAAATATTTGTTGTTTGAAGCCACTAAATTTTAGAGTAATTTGTTATGCAGCAACACATAATGAACCCCCGCATTTTTGTTCAGTTCCAGCCTTCCATATTCTTCAGTCTGCCTTCTCTCGGCCTTTCTCCATCATAGCGTTTGCCACCCACATTTCTTTTACTTCTTTTGTGCAAAAGTTTAAAACTATCTCCTTTAGGTGGCTCTTTTAAGCGATGCCCTAAGGGCTTCTCCTCCTTCACTTTCAATGGCCTAAAAATAATAAGGAAAGGTTTCAACCTAAGTGAAACTTTACTGCTAGCTGTTATAAGAACAATTTTTTCAACTTGTATTAAGAAAGTGAGTAATCCAAAATACATAATGTATCTGCAACTTCATCATCTCAAAAATACCTTAGATTTTATATATTTTATAAAGTTGAGATTAAACATCTTGATTAAATAATCAACTCCTTGAATAAACTTTTTATAGTAACTAGACAAATTATTTTCAAATATTTTATAGTGAATATTTTTATTTTTGGCTTACCGTTTTATTCGGATTATTGCAACAAGTTCTTGTGTGAGATGTGTCTACATATGAAACCCTCAACTTTCCAGCCTTCTGGGCTCAGCTATAACTTTTTTCTTTTCCGGGACGAAGTCTCGCTCTGTTGCCCACGCTGCAGTGGCGTGATCTCAGCTCACTGCACCCCTGCTCCTCAAGTGATTCTCTTGCCTCAACTTCCCAAGTAGCTGGGATTACAGGTGCCAACCATCACACCCGGCTAATTTTTGTATTTCTAGTAGAGACGGGATTTCACTGTGTTGGCCAGGCTGGTCTCAAACTCCTGACCTCAGGTGATCAGTCTAACTTGGCCTCCCAAAGTGCTAGGATTACAGGCATGAGCCACCATGCCCAGCCAGCTCAGCTGTGACTTTAACACACTAAAGAAAATGCCTTGTGCCACCCTTGTCCCATTCATTACCTTGAAGAACGTTATATTGGAGGTAGCAAATAACTTAAAATTAGTCTTTTCCTCCATTGTCCTGGATGACTGGAGCCCAGAGAAACCCTCACGTCTTCCCCCTCCTAGGGCAGTGTGTCCCTTCCCTACCTGCCCCTATTCTTCCCATACTTTTCTTGTCTATCTTGCTGTTTTTTCTCCCAGTTCTTCCAAAGCTCCCAAATTCATTCCCCACCACAATTTTATTTCTCCTTAATACAGAGACTTTTGAATTGATTTTGTTTTTACTTCTGTCATCTAGGTTGTGTGATAGCGGGGAGGGAGGGGTCTCCACCTCCAACACAAAGGAGATCCCAGACCCATTTGTGTTTTCTTTCTCAGATGCTGTCCTCCTCCTCTTCAGCTCAAACTTCCTTGCCACTGAAAATAGCAGTTTAAAAATGTATACTAGAGTTTAAATTAAATGATTAAGTTTAAAAATATTAATAAATAAGAGAAGTCACTTTCTCATTGAAATCTTGCTGAATTTACTAAAAAACAAACATTTTCAAAGTGGAGTATTTTCTTAATCCGGGCCCAAACGCTCATATTATAAGCCAGTTTATAATCTATTGCAGGTAAATGGTAACAACTATTTTTATGTTATAATGATAAGACCCTCTTTGGGGATCAATATTCATATATTTGAATGTTCATTTTATGGAATGGCAAATATTAGGAGGTTATGTCTTCTCTTGCAACATCAAAAGAATGACACTGAAACTAATCCTGGATTGTAGCCTGCTGTAAATTATGCACGTCAGGATGCTGGATGAAGAGGAGACACTCAACTTCAGACATTGGTTCTAAGGAGGAACTGCAGAAGAACTTTGTATTTCTAGTCAAGATAGGGTTTCACCATGTTGGTCTTGAATTCCTGACGTCAGGTGATTTGTCCACCTTGGCTTCTCAATCCTACTTTGGATGCGGTGGCTCACACCTGTAATCCCATTACTTTGGGAGACCAAGGCAGATGGGTCACTTGAGCTCAGGAGTTGGAGACCAGCCTGGGCAACATGGCAAAACTCTGTCTTTACTAAAAATACAAAAATTAGCCGGGTATGGTGATGCATGCCTGTAATCCCAGCCACTCAGGAGGTTGAGGCACAAGAATTGCTTGAATCCAGGAGGCAGAGGTTGCATGAGCAGAGATCGCACCACTGCACTGCAGCCTGGGCAACAAAGCAAGACTGTCTCAAAAAAACAAACAAACACAAAAACCAAACAAAACAAAAGTACCTAGCGAGGCCTCAGCCAGTCAGCAGTGTGCTTGCTAAATAATTAAAAGAGTTGTCACCTGAAATTGTGTTCTTTTGTGGGAGCCCAATAAACCTCCTGGGGACCCTCTTAAGAAAGCATCTCACCAGGCGCGGTGGCTCACACCTGTAATCCCAGCACTTTGGGAGGCCGAGGTGGGTAAATCACGAGGTCAAGAGATTGAGACCATCCTGGTCAACATGGTGAAACCCCGTCTCTACTAAAAATACAAAAAATTAGCTGGGCATGGTGGCCTGTACCTGTAATCCCAGCTACTCAGGAGGCTGAGGTAGGAGAATAGCCTGAACCCAGGAGGCGGAGGTTACGGTGAGCTGAGATCACGCCATTGCACTCCAGCCTGGGTAACAAGAGCGAAACTCCATCTCAAAAAAAAAAAAAAAAAAGAAAGAAAGAAAGAAAGAAAGAAAAAGAAAGAATCTCATAGTGTAAGGGACTTTTTGAGCCAAGAAGTCCAAATCAGAATGGCAGTTCCAAGAATGGAATGGTAGCCAGAGCCCAGTGGTAGTTGAGTGATCTGGGGATCAGAGATGAGCAGAATTTCACTTTGACCCATGGCCAATGTAGAGAAGTGCTCCACTGGCTTAGATAAAACACGATTGAGCAGCAGCCAAGCTAAAACTTACAGAGCAGCAGCCATTAGAGAGCAAAGAGAGAAGCATGGGCATCTGGGACCTCCAGAGACTTGAACTGGTGGATGGAGAAGAGGAGACATTTGAAAGGAGGTTGATTTTTTATAGTTACAGGGGTGGGAAAGATATTAACTAGGAAAGTATTAGGACTGAATGATATGGTCACCTCATTTGCACTCATAGGCTGGGAAGTTGCAATAGCCCACAGAGGGAATAGTTTAACTATGATCAGTTTTTCATACGGGGGAATTTCAATTATGTAAAAAATAACATTTTGAAAAACATGTTTGGTGAAGATCAAAATTAGATTTTGGTTATTAAGACCCCAAAATAATTAGCCAGATTTGGGAATCAACATTCTCAGTCATGGATGTACATTAGGGCAAAACTTTGACACTAAACTGTAGAACTCACCTCTTCAGTGAATAATTCTGTGTCATAACACTATTGTGTGGATAACAAAACCTTGGGGAAAGTGTTTAACACAATGTCTGGCACATAGTAAGTGTCCAGTTATATTTATATTTGTTCATTGATCAGTGAAAAAGGCTTCACCAGAAAATTAAACTGGTGGGAGGAGAAAGACCACATAAAACACTAGAGCAATCTTCAAGGGCTTTTGATACCCACAACACCATGGATGAGATGACAGTTTCTTTCACAAGGCAGAATAGAGAGAAAAGCATTCCGAACTGAGAGTCAGGAGTGCTGGGGATTTTTGGTTGTGGTGGTGGTGCTACTTCCAACTCCCCTGGTACCTTTGGTTAACTCCTCAACTAACCTCTCCCAGTGTCAGACAGCTCATGGAAAAAATAAGGGGTTTGGGCTCAGTAATAGATAAGGTTGCTTTTAATGGTAACAACTCACACATTTATAAGATATGACCATTATTGTTTCTGTAATACTTTAACTTACCTGTTGTTTTTTAAGTGTGTAGTATAGCAATTAGAAGATAGCAATTATAATGCTTCATGTATTTAATTTTAAAAACCATGTGTCTATAGAAAAAGCCTAAATGTTGTATAATCCCCAATTAAATTAAGTACAACTGGGGGAAGTTGGGTTGATTGGCCCAGCAGGAATAGCACCACTATACGCCCAGCGTCATTCTACCAAAATTAGAGTTAAATGAGCCAGAGGAAGACTACAGACTCTTTTGTGAGCTAGTGTTGCGAATTCAAATACAAAAAGTAAAGTTATGATGGTCGCTGTTGAAATTTGCGTTAATCGTCTGTGTTTTTTCAGGGAAGAATGGGGTGGGTGGCAAGGATTCAGGGGAGGTGTGATGAGACCAATATTACAGCTGACATTTATTGAGTGCATACCAAGTATCAGGCACTGCGGCAAGCATTTTACATGCATTATCCCATTTGACCTATGGGTAGGCACAATGATTCTCATTTCATAGAAAAGCAACCTGCCAATGTTACTCAGAAGAGTTGTTGGGATTTGAAGCCAAGTCTGTGGCTTTATTCAGTGTGTTTTCCAGATTATTTCCTGAATGCAGAATACATGGAAAAGACATAAAAATATGCGGTACTAGGCTGAGTGCAACGGTTCACAAGTATAATCCCAGCACTTCCGGAAACTGAGGTAGGAGGATGGCTTGAGTCCAGGAGTTCAAAATCAGCCTGGGAAACAGTGAGACCTTGTTTCTACAAAATGTATAAAAATTAGCCAAGTGTGGTGGCACACACCTCTAGTCTCAGCTATTTGGAGGCTGAGGTTGGGGGAATTTCTTAAGCCCAGGAGTTTGAGGCTGTAGTGAGCTATAATCCCACCACTGTACGTTAGCCTGGACAACAGTAAGACTCTGTCTCAAAAGAAAAAAAAAAAAAAATATATATATATATATATGCACACACACACATGTTTAAGTACCATGTATATTTAAGTACCATACACATAGTACTTAAAAGTATAAGGAAAGGTTCACTGATACATAGTGGCAAAGCTTCCCAGTTGGCAAAGTGTGCTTAGTAATCAGATATTTGAACGTTATTATGTAATTGCAGCATATTTTAACCTGTGTTCCTCTAGAGAGCTATCACTGCTGTATGACAAAAGCATCTAGTTTGTATCTCTTTTATATCATTAAAATGTATACCTTGATTATTTTGCAAACTGTTAAAACAAGATATTTTTGCAGGGCCACTACATTAGCCTCTACAGTTGTAACTGGTGAAGTGGTTATCAACTCTGAAGTAGCTATTAAATTACCGAAGCAAGACAATAGCCAAAATGAGCAGCAAACTCTGAGTTTTGTTAGAAGAGGCAACTATTGATTCATAAACAATAGGGATTTTCTCTAATAAAAGGCATCCGGTGGCCCATGGAGACTACTTTTAGTCCCAGTAATGAATTCAGTCGCTGTCACAATATTTTATGACTTTGGGCTTAATTTTAACTGCTCTATTCACCTGTTGTGGAGCATGTACAAATCCACATCTAGTTAATGCCATCAATTTGTTTATTGGCCTCGGTTTTCTTTCTTCTGTTTTTCTCTGTGTTATTTTGGGATGCTACTACTCACTAGTCAGGCAAACTAGAAAACTGGGGGTCATACTTACTCTTCAATGAACACTCCAAATGTGTATCCTCCATGCCTGGCATAGTTCAGGCCCCATCTCCTCTCCCCTGGACCACTTCAACAGTTACCTGCTGGGCCCTGGACTCCTCGATTTTCGGAAGCCCATTCTCCACACAGTCAGGTGGCTTCTATTTAAACCCAATACCAACCAGTCTCTGCCCATTTAAAATCTTTCAGAGGGCCAGGCATGGTGGCTCACTCCTGTAATCCCAGCATTTTGGGAGCCTGAGTCAGGATTGCTTGAGCCCAGAAGTTCCAGACGAACCTGGGCAACATAGTGAGATCCCTTCTCATGTAGTCCCAGCTATTCTGGAGGCTGAGGTGGGAGGATCACCTGAGCACAGGAGATCAAGGCTGTAGTGAGCTGTGATTGAGCCCCTGCACTCCAACCTGGGTGACTCAGTGAGACTCTGCCTCAAATAAATAAATAAATAAATAAATAAGACTGTAAAACCCTCAAGGGTTCTCATTGCCTACAGAGTAAAACTCTAGCCTCACCTCCCAGCTCACCATCTTAGTCATGACTCTTCAGCAATGTGGAACTTGTATTTTAGCTATGCACAGTGCTGCTGGCTGTTTCTCCCCTCCAGCCTTTTGCTCAAGCTGTACCCTTTGCCCCAAATGCCCTCACCACCCTCCCCAACCTCCAGCTCCCTGTCCCTTGTCTGGATCTTAGTCATTCTCTACAACACAGTTAAAACCTCGCTTCCTCAAGGAAACCCTGCCTCACCACATTGTCAGCCCTCAGCTTCTGTCTGAGCTCCGGGCAAGTGATCTTCCTCTCTGTTCCCCTGTCTTGAGAAATCAGGTATTTATTAAACGTATTACTACAATTATCATTACCCTTACTGCATTGTATTGTCAATCTCTGCTTGTGTGTCTCTTTAGAATGTTAGCTCATTTTTTAAAAATGTAGGATGGAACAAAGTCAACAACTTGATAGAAAAAGAGATAAAGACTAGACAATTCATAGTGTATAATGCACAGGTCCCTGACTCACATGAAAACATGTTCAATCACACTAACAAGAACAGAGGTGTAAATTACTGTTACAATTTCTTACCTGTCATATTGAAAAAAATTAGAAAGTTTCACGACATAGTCTGTGGGTGAGACCATATAAAAATCGGCATTCTCAGATATTGTGGTTGAGAATACAAAATGATATAACCATGATGGTGGCAGGGTTAGCAACACTGAACAAAATTACATGTCTTTTTCCTTTGACCCAGCAATATCACTTCTAGGAATCTATCCCAAAGATGTCTGCAAAAAATCTGAGAAGATGTATGCAGAAAACGACACTTTGTAGCAATTTTTGCAATAGCCAAAAAATTGGAAACTGCCCAAATGACCACTAATAGTGGACTGGTTGAATAAACTGGTAAATGCATTATGCAGCTGTACTAAAGAAGACGGGGGGAAGAAATATCTTTATGTAATGCTATGGAGAAAAAAGCAAGGTAAAAGACAGTATGTTCAGTATGTTACCATTTAGGAAAGGTAAAGATATAATTATATATATATATATATATATATATATATATATATATATATATATATAATTCCTCCATATATAGGTTTATATATATGTTTGTTTTTGAGACAAGGTCTTACTCTGTCACCCAGGCTGCAGTGCAGCTCCCTGTAGTCTCAAACTCCTGGGCTCTCAAGTGATCCTCCCACCTAAGCCTCCCGAGTAGCTGGGACCATAGGCACAGACCACTGTATCCAACTACTTTTTGTAGGGATGGGGTCTTGCCATGTTGCCCAGGCTAATTTCAAACTCCTGGGCTCAAGCAATTCACCCATCTTGAACTCCCAAAGTGCTGGGATTACAGGAGTAAGCCAGTGTGCCATGCCTTGTAGTTATATTTTTAAAAATGTTTCCTGCAAGAGAAAAAGGAGGGAACAGGAAGGGGAAACAAGGGTAAAAGGTAGACTTCTCTGACTATCCCTTAAGGATTTTACTTTGAAACTATGTAAATATGTTACTTGAGAAATAAAATTTTAAATTTCTAAAAAGTGAAATGACACAAAACAAATGAACCTAAATATATCTCAAATTAGTGGAATAATTTTGTGAAGAAGAACTATCTGGTTCTTCTCTCATATTTTCGCTTCCCTCCAGCCTTTGCCATCAGAATGGCTGACCCTAAGCCTGCAACAGATTAAAGTTTCTAACAGTCTCCATGGCAAAGCAGAAACCCACATTTCCCATGAAAGATTAATGGGATGTCTTCCAACAAAAACCAAGATCTCATTTCTTTTTTCTTCTTCTTCCTTTTTGAGACAAAGTCTTGCTCTGTCACCCAGGCTGGAGTGCAATGGCGTGATCTCAGCTCACTACAAACTCCTCCTCCTGGGTTCAAGTGATTCTCCTGCCTCAGCCTCTTGAGTAGCTGGGATTACAGGTGCACACCACCACGCCCACCTAATTTTTGTATTTTAGTAGAGACGGGGTTTCACCATGTTGGCCAGACTGGTCTCGAACTCCTGACTTCATGATCTGCTCACCTCGGCCTCCCAAAGTGCTGGGATTACATGCGTGAGCCACTGTGCCTGGCCGATCTCATTTATTTTCTGCCTTGTTTACCAAATAATTATTTTCTTCATTTAGGTTCCTTCTTCCTTTCTCTTCTCAGCATCCTTAAGACCACAAGTGATGTTTGCAGGCTTCTCTCTTCTAGGAATGTCCAAAGTCGGGTACCTTGGAAAATGTTAGTTCCAAAGACACAAATAGGAACTTTTCAAAGAAAGATACTTTCAGCTAGAGATAGAGAGCCCTTGACTATAGGAACCAGAATTAATTAACCACAGAAAGAGTAGGAAAGCTTCTGAAACTGTAGCAGACCAGTAGGGAGGTAAAGAAGAGTGCAGTGCAGGTCAGGACCAAATAAAATGACAGCAAAGATCAGTAACACAACAGTGACTGACTAGTTGCCCACACTGGGGGAAAATATACAGTTTCTGGCTAGAAGGGTTGAGTGGTTAAAATGAGAAGCACTCTTGTATAATACATCTGTGCATATGTGCTTACGCTTCTAGTTATCTCAGGTCAGGTTCTCTTGAAGTTGAGGGCAAGGTGGTAATTTGGGTTCAATACCTGTGAAAGGAAAGGAGAGGAAGCAGAATTGATCAGAGGAAGAAGAACAACTATGATAAGGGCTCAACACAGCTTTGACCAACCTGATGAGAAATGACTGGTCTTGATACCAATCACCTGACATAGGCTACCCTGGAAAAGGCTTGACCTCAGGCAGAGGAGGCAGCTCTCTGCAGCTAAAGCAGTCACTGAAAGTGCTGACAGCTGGACGCTGTCTGCTGACAATCCTTCCCCCAGCTGGGCTACAAGCCCTTCCTTGAAAGGGAACCTATCTGGGTAGCACATCTCTTTGCCTACCATAAGCCTACTGTAAGCCTTTTCAGAGTTAATATAGTGTTTTTCTTTTAATTATCAACATGTAAAAGGTATTACATTTACAGTAGAGAACTCCATATATTTAGTGTTGAATACAAAATTACTGTTAGAATTTATCTTCAATGGATTATCAGGTGGTCAATATATTTCTGTGCAAGCTAGGATTACTGTTCATACATTTATTCATCCCACAAACATCTATTAACTATTTATTGCATACCAGTCTCTGGAAATTGAAATATAAATAAGTATGCTTTTATTATAAACTCCTAGAAGTCAGAGTCTAGTGGGGAGGTCAATAAAATAGACAAATAATTAATGTGGTGAGTTAAAAAGATAGGTCTAAACACAGTGCTGTAGAGGTTGAAGGGACACGAAGAAGAAAGCACTTAGCTGTGCCTGCAGACATCCTCCTAGAAGAGCGGATGTGACATTGGCTGTCAGAGGACAAGAAATATTTGCATAGCAACATTACAGGAAGAGCAAATTGTATGTGTAGAGGCTCAGAACTATGAAAAAGCATTGCACAGATTGAGAACCACAAATAAATTGACAGACCCAAGGACAAGCAGTGTTTAAGGAGGGATTGAAATATGAGACAAAATATATCTATATATATTTGTGTGGGTAATTATCTCATTTATTTGTTATTTTTTTACTGTATTTTATCTTGCCAGTGTTTGTCAAATATATTTAACCATGGTTTGTGGGGGATCTTTGTTTGTTTTTTGCTCCAACACATTTCTGCAAGACATTCTTTGTGAAATGTTGAAAGACAGTGGTGATTGAGCCTACCGGGTGATCTGAGACATAAGCACATACTGGCTCTAGTACCTGAACAAGTGTGTTTTAACTTGATGTGGACAAATAAGGAAAAGTTACTACTGGATGCAAGTTCTGGGAAGGCTATAGCAGTATCTCTATGCGCTTGGAGATTGGAACGCAGAACTCTGCTAAGAGGAACATTCTATCTCCCTGTCAAAGAGTCCTTAGCAACCACCTGGTTCAGGTCACAGGCAGGGAGAGGAAGGACTGCAGAGTCTTTTGTTCTTTCTGTGCAGCTTAACTGATTTGAAGACGCTGAAGAAGAAAATCCAGTAGTACAGTTAAGACTTTAGCCATGGCATCTGTATCGTGCCAAAAGCCAACATCTACTACTGTGGGAAAACAAATGATTTTTACAGGTAAATAGTTTTTGTGTATGTTTTCACAAGGAGATCTAAACTTAACTTTTTCTCTCACATATATGATTGTATATGATGGACATAACAATGAAACGATCACTTTTTTTAAAAAATCTCTTTGTTTTTTGTTTTGAGACGGAGTCTCACTCTGTTGCCCAGTTTGGAGTGCAATAGTATGATCTCAGCTCACTGCAACATCCTCCTCCTGTGTTCAAGTGATTCTCCAGCCTCAGCCTCCCTAGTAGCTGGGATTATAGTCACCCACCATCATGCCCAGCTAATTTTTGCGTTTTTGTAGAGACGGGGGTTTCAATATGCTGGCTAGGCTGGTCTTGAACTCCTAACCTCAGGTGATCTGCCCACTTTGGCCTCCGAAAGTGCTGGGATTACAGGTGTGAGCCACGGTACCTGGCCCACCTATGTTTAATTTACATGATACTGCTATCTCATTATGCCCATTCAGTGTGATCATCGATATCTTGTCGCCGTAAGCATGTCTTTAACACAGCAGTTGTCACTGTATTTGAGGTAACTTTCACAAAGGATTATTTTTATTAGCATAGCTTTCATGGTTTGTGCAAGAGAAACTTCTTCGATGTAATGACAAACATACATTTCATCAAATTTTTATTATTACTGATTTAAATTTCTCATAACATTATAAACGACATATTTGATTGATAAAAATTTGAGCAAGATATGCATTAAACCTAGTAAAATTATTGGTGTGTGTTTTGTTCCTTCAACTTTAAATATTTTGGACATTGTGTGCAAAATTATAATAAAATCTAAAAAATAGAATATGACTAGTTGTAATAAGTCTATAAGACATAAACTAAACTTCATCTTATTTCCTTTTCTTCCAATTTATTTATTTATTGAGATGGAGTCTTGCTTGTTGCCCAGGCTGGGGTGCAGTGGCATGATCTTGGCTCTTTGCCCCCTCCCCCTTCCAGGTTCAAGTGATTTTCCTGCCTTAGCCTCCTGAGTAGCTCAGACTATAGGCAGGCGCCACCATGCCTGGGTTTTTTTTTTTTTTTTTGTATTTTTAATAGAAATGGCATTTCACCATGTTGGCCAGGCTGGTCTCAAACTCCTGACCTCAAGTGATCTGCCTACCTTGACCTTCCAAAAGGTTGGGATTACAGGGGTAAGCCACCGTGCCTGGCCTTTTTTTTTTTCTTTTCCAAATTGTGAGCATATTTTACAATGTTACAGAAAAATAATCAAATGCATTATTTATGGTGGGCATTTATGATTTGTGTTGCTCATCATCCATCTCATCCACTCCCTTTCTTGTGACTCACCGGGCTTTGGGAAAACCATCTCTTTCCTCACTCTTATCCCCTTTTTACTCCTGTGAGAAGAACTTTATCAACTAGGGTGCACTGCTGATCTGCAATTCTTTTGCCTTTATTCTTACAAACTCGATTCATTTCCAAAGTTAATTAGGCCTGCAGTTTCTCGCTAGCCTCTTCGGTAACGTTTTATGCACTTGTTAGTAGATTTCTTGTCACAGTCTGAATTCCTTCCTGAAATCCCATGATTTCCTAAATAATTTTAAAAAAATTTGCATTCATTAAGTTTGCTCTTTATGCTATAAAGCATATGGGGGTCTTGACAAATTACTGAGACCAGGCATTCACCATTATAGTACCATACAGAACAGTTTCACCACTTGAAAAATCCCCTGGGCTTCACCTGTTCATTCCCCCCTCCTCCCTTTCCCCCTAGCTTCTGGCAACCACTGATCTTTTCACTGTCCTACAGTTTTGCCTTTTCTTGAATGTTATAAAGCTGGAGTTATACAGTATGTCGTCTTTTCAGATTGGCTTCTTTGCCTTATCAATATCATTTAAGGTTTCTCCATATCATTTCGTGATTTGATAGCTTATTTCTTTATATCACTGAGTAATATTTCACAGTTTGGATGTGTCACTTTTTTTTTCATCCATTCACCTATTGAAAGACATCTTGGTGGCTTCCAATTTTTGGCCATTGTGAGAAATGCTTCTATAAACATTTAAGTGCAGGCTTTTGCATGGATATGTTTTCAAATCTATTTGAGAAATGCCTAGGAGAGTAATTGCTGGATCGTATGTTAAGCCAAGCTGTCTTCTAAACTAGCTATACTATTTTATAAAAATTCCCATCAGCAATGAATCAGAGTCTCTGTTGCTTCGTGTCCTTGTCAGTCTTTGGTATTGTCTATTTACTTTTTGCCATTCTAACAGGTGTGTAGTTGTATCATAGTTTGTTTTAGTTCATAATTTCCTAATCACCAAAGATGTTAAGTATCTTTTCATATACTTACTTGCCAGCTGCATATATTTGTTAGTGAGGTATCTGTTTATATTTGCCTATTTAATAATTTTTTTTCCTTATTGTTGAGTTTTAAGAGAGAGTGTGTGTGTATTTTAGAGACAAGATCTCACTATGTTGCCCAGGCTGGTATCGAATTCCTGAGCTCAAGCAATCCTCTCACCTCCGCCTTCCAAATTGCTGGGATTACAGGCATGAACCACTGCGCCCAGCCCAAGTTTTGTATATATTTTGGATGCAAATGTTTTATAAGTGTTTCACAAAAAAATTTTCTTACAGTCTATCACTTGTCTTTTCATTCTCTTAACATAGTCTTTCACAGAGACGAAACTTTAAGTTTTAATCAAGTACAACTAAACATGTTTTTTCTTTTATGGATTTTGCTTTTGATACTACATTTTAGAACCGATCACCAAAAAACAAGGTCACTTAGATTTTTATCCTGTGTTTTCTTTCAGACATTTTACAATGTTATGTTTTCGTTTAGGTCTATAATCCATTCTGGAGAGATTTTTGTGCCTTTTAAACTTTTAATTTTAATCAGCCAATAAATTTCCTCTTTTCCTTAGCCAGTTTGGGTTGGGTTTTCTGTCATTTGGGACTGTGCAAGGGTCTTAATACTTAAAATTTCTTATAACTGATGCCAGTGTATCTGCTTAGTTTTATGTATTTACATAGTTCAAATTCTTGTCACCTTTGATGGATTTCTGTCTTTCATTGTATTCACATATAATACTTAGCTTCATGGCCTCCTGTATTTTACAATTTCTTAATTTTCAGTGTTACAAATTTATGTGAATACTTCGCATAAATTATTTTTCTTGTTCTCTTATCTTGTGGTATATTTATAGAAAGCAGAATTAGCAGGTGAAAGATACAAGCAGATGTATAACTTATTAATACCACAAGCTTTAGAGGATTGTGTATACGATGAACAATGTATATGTATTTAAAGCCCATCAATTTTTCTTTTTTGAGACAGTCTCCCTCTGTTGCCCAGGCTGGAGTGAAGTGGCATGATCTCAGCTCACTGCAATCTCTCCTGCTAGGGTACAAGTGATTTTCGTGCCTCAGCCTTCCAAGTAGCTGGAATTACAGAGGCACACCTCCATGCCCGGCTAATTTTTTGTATTTTTAGTAGAGTTGGGGTTTCACCATATTGGCCAGGCTGATCTTGAACTCCTGACCTCAAGTGATCCGCCTGCCTCAGCCTCCCAAAGTGCTGGGATTATAGGCATGAGCCACCACAACCTGCCCCTGCCAATATTTTTTAAAATCATTTTTATTTACTTTCAGTAAGGATATGTCAATCCATTTTTGCCTTTGCCTTTTACAAATTTTATTGTGACTATTTTAAAACACACACCAATGAACTCCCACTTACCTGTCACCCATATTCAACATTTATCAAAATTTTGCCACATTTGACTCACATCTCTCTTGTCTTTTTCTTGTGCAAAATATTTTAAGCCCAGATGTCATATTATTTCATTTACATATCTTATTGTGCATCTCAAAAAATATGAACATATTCTTACATAGCCACATTGCCCTGATTGCACCTAACAGAATTAATAACTATCCTTTGGCATCATGTAATTAACAACTCCATAATAAAGTCTTCCTGGCTGGGCGTGGTGGCTCATGCCTGTAATCCCAGCACTTTGGGAGGCCGAGGGGGTGGATCTCGAGGTCAAGAGATCGAGACCATCCTTGCCAACACGGTGAAACCCCATCTTTACTAAAAATACAAAACAGGAGAATTGCTTGAACCCAGGAGGCAGAGGTTGTAGTGAGCTGAGATCGTGCCACTGCACTCCAGCCTGGTGATAGAGTGAGACACTGTCTCAAAAAAATAATAATAATAAAATAAATAATAAATAAATACAATTTTCCTGATTGTCTCCAAAATGTATTTTTACAGTTGATTTTGAGAATAAGGATCCAACATACATTGCATTCAGCTATGTTTTCTCTTTTTGTCTCTTTTAAATTGGGCCAGTCTTCCCTTCTTTTTTTTCCCTGCCATTTACTTGTTGCAGAAACTGGATCAGTTATCAGCAGAAATGTCCAACAATCTGAATTTGTCCATTGCTTCCTTCTCACATCATTTAACTTGTTCTTTTATTCTCTGTAAACTGAATTTGGCTCTAGAGACTTGATTATAGCCACGTTCAACTCTTTAGGGATACTTGTGTCTTAGATGATACTCCAGTCAATTCACAGAAATCAAACTTTTAAGCTGTTCAAGATTAGTAATTATAACTCCTATAAGGCCCATCACTTTCTACCTTTCTAACCTATTAAGGCTTGGAGCTCTTTCCTCCATGTTTGGAACTGTTTTTAAATTTCGTAAAAACATTAGTTTAAGTGAAGTACTCAGGCTAGGCAAACAAAAGATTGATTTAATCTATGCAAATATTGCTTAGTTGTAATAAAAACATGAAAAATATCTTGTCCCTGTTAATAATTAACAGACAATAACATATCATGAGAAATCATTAAAACATTATTTTGGATGTCGATGTTAAAAAAAATATATATAGGAGGATGAGAAAATACTGAGAAATTTTGCAGCAATTCTGAGAGTTACTTTCGAGCACTTTTAAGGGTTTCATAGGATTGTTATTAATTTCTGATTTAATTTTAAAGTAAAATGTTGGCCAAACATTTGGCTCACGGCCTATAATCCCAGCAACTGGGAGGCCAAGGCAGGTGGATCACTTGAGGTCAGGAGTTTGAGAACAGTATGACCAAGATGATGAAGCCCCATCTCCACTAAAAATACAAAAACTTACTGGGAATGGTGGTGTACCCCTGTAATTCCAGCTACTCAAAAGGCTCAGGCATGAGAATCGCGTGAACTCAGAAGGCAGAGGTTGTAGTGAGCCAAGATCACACCATGGCAATCCAGCCTGGGTGACAGAGTGAGACTCCTTTTCAAATTAATTATTTAATTAATGAAATTTTGCTTTCTCTTGGCATAAGTATAACACTACTCTTTTTTTTCTTTTTTTCTTTTGAGACAGGGTGTTATTCTGTCAACCAGGCTAGAGGGCTGCGGCACGATTATGGCTCACTGCAGCCTCCACCTCCCTGGTCTCAGGTGATCCTCCTACCTCAGCCTCCCTAGTGGGTGAGACTACAGGCATGTGCCATCACACCTGCTTAATTTTTGTATGTTTGTAGAGATGGGGTCTCACCATATTGCCCAGGCTGGTCTTGAACTCCTGGGCTCAAGCAATCTGCCCACTTTGGCCTCCAAAAATGCTGAGATTATGGGTGTGAGCTACAGCACCCAGCCAACACTAATTTATTATTGATAACTACAGTTATTTTAATTTTCATTTTTAAAAATTTCTATGGAGACTTTATTATTTTATGTGGTGATTCATAGTATGTGTTTATCTGGTATACTTTGACTACTTTGGTATATTTTGACTAATTTGATCACTCATCAAGTCTTATTTTTCTATCAAATTTTGATGTATTTCCTTTTAAAATACATTTTTGATGCTAGTTTTTTATCCTATATATTTGAAATCCAATTTAACAAATTGAATCCAATTAAATACTAAAAACTTGGCCATGAGCATTGGAGGATATGAAAATATACATGAAAAAAGTTCTCTTTTTTCTAGAAGCTTATAATCTATTGCATAATCAGAACATAATAGAGTTGGTTTGCTCAATCTAAATATCCATCACAGCATAGTGTGGCATCCAAAGGAAATACAAATCCAATTCCAAAAACCCTGAGAAATAAAGAAAAATTACCTCACATAACACTACACAAAACTCAGCCATATGTTTTGTTTTGTTTTCCACTCATTTCTCTTCTTTTTGAGTATCATAGTTACAGCATAAGTTACTTCCTACATTGCAGATGGATCTTGGAATTCATTTAGTTTTCAATTAATAAAGGGATTGAAATTCTTTTTGAAAAAACTATTAGTGGATCCAAAGCCTTTTAAAAAAGTTGATATATAACATATACTCTAGTAAGCACATTAATTTGTCTTCAGCTTAATGACATTTTACAAAGGGAGTATCTTTATGTATACACTTTTAGATTAAGATAGTGAATATTTTTATCACTCCAAAAAGTTCCTGTATGTCCTTTCGCAGTCAATCCTCCCACAGTCAAATGCTGTTGTGAGTTCTATATTTCATGTTTTTGATAACTGTGAGTTTTAATCTAATAATGCAAGCTAATCATCTGTACTGTTTTTTTCTTCTTTTTTTGAGATGGAGTTTCACTCTTGTTGCCCAGGCTGGAGTGCAATGGCTCAATCTCTATTCACTGCAACCTCCACCTCCCAGGTTCAAGAGATTTTTCTGTCTCAGCCTCCTGAGTAGCTGGGATTATAGGCACCCACAACTATGCCTGGCTAATTTTTGGTATTTTTAGTAGAGATAGAGATGGCATTTCATCATGTTGGCCAGACTGGTCTCAAACTCCTGGCCTCAGGTGATCCACCCACCTCGGCCTCCTAAAGTGCTGGGATTACAGGCATGAGCCACAGCGCCCAGCCTCATCTGTATTTTTAAAACATTTATTTGCTGGCTATTTTTCCATAGAAGTTTTACTACCAATTTGCTAAGTTGTATAATGACATAGTGGGAAGATTTTATAAATAATGTTTGTTTTTTTGAAATGGAGTCTTGCTCTGTTGCCGAGGCTGGAGTGTGGTGGCATGATCTCAGCTCACTGCAATCTCTGCCTCCTGGGTTCAAGCGATTTTCCTGCCTCAGCCTCCTGAGTAGCTGAGATTTCAGGTGTGTGCAACCACACCCAGCTAAGCTTTGTATTTTTAGTAGAGATGGGGTTTCACCATGTTGGCCAGGCTGGTCTCAAACTCCTGAGCTCAAGTGATCCACCTACCTTGGCCTCCCAAAGTGCCGGGTTACAGGTGTGAGCCACTGCGCTTGGCCTAGATAATGTTATTTTTGTATTACAAAGATTTTACTACAAAAACCTTATAAACAAAATTATAAAGAAAATTTTAAAAATACTTTAGAGCACGGTTATATATTTTTAAAACATCTGTTTACATACAAATGACATCATTTGCTTACCTAGTCCTAGGTCCTATGCAATTTTAAAGTTTAAAACTTGGGTTGAATGCGGTGGCTCCCACCTATAATCCTAGCACATTGGAAGGAAGAGGCAGGAGGATCACTTGAGCCCAGGAGTTTGAGACCAGCCTGGGCAACACAGAGAGACTTCATCTCTACAAAAAATAAAAATAAAAAAATTAGCTGAGTATGGTGGTGCACACCTGTGGTTGCAGCTACTCAGAAGGCTGAGCAGGAGGATAATTTGGGCCTGGGAGGTTGAAGCTGCACTCCGGTATGGGCAACAGAGCAAGGCCCTATCTCAAAAGAAAAAAAGGGTTAAAAATTACATTGACTTAAAAATACATTCTTTAATTCAGATTTTTCTTCATTAATTCCTACTTGGCCCAAATTAAATATAGTTGTGGAATAGTTAATATAGGACATAAAATTACAAAGTTACTATAACAGATGTTCTAATTTCACCTATTTTTTCACATGGGAACACTCAGGGTTCAGGTAAGTTAAGTGACTTGCTGAAGGCCACACAGCCTTGATCAGAAGGATGGAAGCCTCTGCCTGCTTCCTATTTATATGGGGTATTTATGTGCCTTACATCCAGATTACTGACTAAATAAAAGTATTAATATATTTAGTCAGCCATCATAGATCTACTAGACAATCTGCTCATGTAAACTAGAAATATTACAGAACTCTACCTTACAAAGGAGTGATCACAGCAGGAAATTTCTGTTAGAAATACATTAGAATTGGAAATACTCTCTAGGAAATGGCCAAAAAACGATATGATGAATGAAACTGTAAGTGGTAGGAGAAGTACATAAATGTATATGTAATTTTGAAATGTATTGCTCCATTAGCCAGCATTTCAGACCCACTTATTCATCTTATTTTTTGCTCTGTGAAACTGTCATACTAATAGTTATGTCTCAGATTCAATTATTTTAAAAATAGAAAGTGACTTCACACTGAATTGTCTGTGGTTTCCTGTTTGAAGAAATAATAAAATAGCCCTACTGCAAATTCAGCTTAAGTCCCTGCACTATAATCCACAAGGCAACTCTTTCAGATTTTAAAAAACTGATTCATGACAAAAGCTTACGCACCTTAATGATACTGCCATATTTGATTGACTAAACTGCATTTTATTTTAATCTGCATTTTATTCTGTTGTCACAGCATGCAGTTTGTTCTAAATCAAAATCTGTTCTATTATTTGAAGATATAGTGCAGACAATATACATATATCCTTACCATGATTCTTCAGCCTATTCAAAAATAATAAAAGCTAAGAGAGTGGGAAATGATCTTCTGATAGAACATAATGAGCCATTTATTTAGAACAAAATTGCCAAATATCTAGTTAGCTTAATCATATCCAGTTGCAGTGATTCATTTGCCTACTGAGGGCATATTAGATGTTAGGCACTTCTATCATAACAGCAGAAGTGGGAGACCTTATTCATTTTCCTCCACCAAACACTGTTATTTTTATAAAACGTATTATTACTTTTACAAAACCATAAGAGTTACATGAAAGCCTTATCTATAGGTGAAAGTAGCTCCAAATTAATCCTACCTTAAATTGATAGTCATCTAAATCAACACAATGTGATTTGCAGAAAAAAAAATCTGTTGCTGCCATCCATTTGAAAAGCACCTGAACCAACCCCTTAGAATAGGAATTCTAAGGAAGAGCTTTGTCTTATCTTCATATGTTTTTTTGTTTTTTGTTTTATATATGCATAAATATAAATACAAATAAATATAGATATATGTAAATATATAACATAAGTAAATATATGGATATAATATATGTAAATGTATGTATATGCATGAGCTAAGATGGGAGGAGGATTTATTTGCCTTTTCATGACTTGATTTAATTTCCCAAAGTTGATACCTTGTAGGTTGTGTTAATATCACTTCTTTATTTTTTTAGCACAAAAACATTTATTTCTTAACCAAATGGATAATCCTAATTAATTCAACACTGAAATAGCTGCATGTAAAATGTTTGTGATAAAGATAATTGAACACAGTAACGAACAAAAAGAAGCAGTATGGAGATTTGCTCATTTAACTGAGCTTGTTCATTCTTATAGCTAGTCCTGTCCAAAGTGGTGATGGAATTTTTACTCTACCTTTTTATAGATCCGAGAACAGGTGACATTGTTCATGACACAGACTACCACAAATGTTCTATCTTTCAATTTTCTTGTTATTGTTCTTTTCTTCCCATCCCACTCCTGATGCTGAACCAATGCTCCATCTGCAAGGTTGCAGACAGTCTGAGTTTTTCTGTCATGAGCTATAGTTTCTTCAAACTTCTCTCCTAGAGAGAAAACTCTGCTGTTGTCTAAGTGCTCAGTTTTTATGGTGAGGTTTTTGCCATCACAAATGATGATAACTCTGGTTTGGCCGTTGTGCCCATTTTTCTCAAAGCTATTCTCATTCCTTCACATATTCATCAAAGCCTTTGCTGTCCACCTGCAAATCCAAGATCATGCCATTGCACTCCAGACTGGGTGACAGAGCAAGACTTGGTTGGGCTTGAGAGTCTGCATTTCCATCAAGCTCCCAGGTGATGCCCACCCTGCTAGATCCAGGACCACACTTTGAGTAGCAAAGATCTAAACTATTCTGGCTTCACCATTTACTTATTGTTGTGACCTTAGACAAGATACTTACCTGTCTGTCTCGGTTATACCACCTGTAAAATGGTCATAATAAAATCTACCTCATGGGGTTTTAAGTGCAGTATTCTGTGCAGAGTACTTAGTGTCTGGCATGTGGTAGACTTCACATGTGTTAAATATGTCTATGTATATTGTCACCTGATATACATCACAAGCAATATAAGTAAACTGATGGCTATTGGGCCTAGAAGATGAAGTTATTTGTGATGCTAATTATTAACCTGATAAACACTGGCTTTTTGGATTTTCTTATAAACCTGATCTAAATAACATTAACGAAAAACAAGTTCCATTAAAAGTATTTTATTGTAGAGGCCGGGCATGATGCCTCATGCCTGTAATCCCACTTTGGGAGGCTGAGGTGGGTAAGATCACTTGAAGTCAGAAGTTCAAGACCAGCCTGGCCAACATGGTGAAACCCCATCTCTACTAAAAATACAAAAAATAGCCAGGTGTGGTGCCAGGTGCCTATAGTCCCAGCTACTTAAGAGGCTGAGGAGGAGAACTGCTTGAACTTGGGAGGCAGAGGTTGCAGTGAGCCGAGATTGTGCCACTGCACTCCAGCCTGGGCAACAGAACAAGACTCTATCTGAAAAAAAAAATTTTTTTTTACTGTAGAATAGCTGAGTTTGGAATTCTGCCTGTAAACTTCATTAGTTTACATAATATTGGTTGATGAAAACTCCATGTCATTTCTTAGTAAGAAAGAAAAATCTCATTAAGGTGTTCTAGTGGGAGGCTTGTAACTACAGGCTCATTTTGTCTGTTTACCTGAGTCCCTTTCCCTTTTCTTTTTTCCCTTTTCCGAAAGAGGAGAGGTAGCAAGTGCTGAACTACAGCAAGGAAGCACTTTACCCTTAACTCCTGCTGTGTATGGTCCTAGTCAATTTCATTCACAGCACGTGATAAAGGATAAAGTGCCTCACTGTCTTGCTAATCCCAGTTGCCAGCAATTATCTCAGAAAAGGTAGAACCTTTCACTGTGCCTATTAAAAGCCCCCTTTGACCAAAGATATCACCTTTTAGAAAAATATACCTCAGGGAAAAGTCTGCAGTGGATAGAAGATTATCCATGCCTTTAAGAATAATGGCACTGAAAAAGACATCAAATCATTTAGTTGGTCAAATCATTTATTTGAGGCAGTACTTTCTAAAATTAAGGAGATACTTTCTCAAAAGGACAGGACAGGAGTGGTGGTCATTTGAGAGGAGGAAATGAACAACTGATGGATGCCCCTGCTCCATAGTAAGGATTGAAACGGACAAACATCACACTAAATCCAGCTACTTTGTTTCCAAGCTAAGTCTGAGTAGAACTTAGTTCCTTCCTAGTCAGGATGATGCCTAACTGTAGCTCTGAAAAGGATCTACAACAGCCTTGGGAAGCCTGGTAGAGGAGAGAAGAGATCTCCTTTATTTCTAAGTTTTATTCTTGGCAATCAGGTGACTTTCTTGGACTGGAGGAGTGGAGACCTGAGGGCACAGCCAGGAACAAGAAGTGGCTGGAACAAGTGCAGCAGCTTCTAGGTTTATTAAACAATGATCAAAACTCACAAATGCATAAATGGAGGCAAGGGTGGTTACTGAGGAAAAAAGAGACACAGTGTGCCATAAAATGTAAGCCCACATGCCTGCAATCCCAGCACTTTGGGAGGCCGAGGTGGGTGGATCACGAGATCAAGAGATCGAGACCATCCTGGACCATCCTGGCCAACATGGTGAAACCCTGTCTCTCCTAAAAATACAAAATTAGCTGGGTGTGGCGTCACGCGCCTGTAGTCCCAGTTACTCGGGAGGTGGAGGCAGGAGAATTGCTTGAACCCGAGAAGCAGAGGTTGCAGTGAGCTGAGATCGTGCCACTGTACTACAACCTGATGATAGAGCCAGACTCTGTCTCAAAAAAAAAAAAAAATGTGAACCCAATTCTGTTTTTGGGTTCTTTCTGAACATTCTGTCTGTGATACAGCCGTTCTGTTGGTGGCTTTAGAGGATGACTCTAGAAGATTGTGAGATTTAGTCATAACATCTAGCTTTTATTTAAGTCAGATTCTCTCCAAATCTAATTTAAGTCGGATTATCTCCAAATTTGTCCAGTCATTTTTGTGAGAGGAAGTGACATAACCACAGGGTCCTCCAGAACCAATAGGATATACCGAACGAGGGACTGGCTCCTGTGATGATGGGGGAGAAATCCTATGATCTGCTGTCTATAAGCTGCAGCACCAGGAAAGGCAGTGGCACAGTTCCACTCCAAACCCGAAGGCCTGAGAACCAAGAACACTGATGTCTGAGGGTCCAAATGGAGCACAGATTTTCCATTTTTCTACTTTTGGCTCTATTCATGCCCTCCAGGAATTGGGATGATGCCCACCCACATGGGTGAGAGGGTCTTCTGTCCTCAGTTTACCAATTCAAATGTTAACCTCTTCTGGAAACACCCTCACAGATACACCCAGGAAAAATATGTAACGCGCTCTCTGAGCATCCTTTAGCTCAGTCAAGTTAACACACAGTATTAACCATCACAGTCTTCCTGTAGGGGACTCTGAGCTAACTGCAATCCCACATCTACGGCACTGCAGAGCAAGATGTAATATTCGTAAGAACCACTTATGGAGACACTTAAGAATGCAGAGCCTCGGGCCCCTATACCCTAGATTGTTTTTGGGGGCCTGGGAATCTGCATGTTAAAAAGCACTCCAGGAGACTGTGATGCAGGCAGTCCATGACACACTGTGGGAGACACAGTAGACCCAAGAGCAGTAGGAGCTGTGCCTGTTTCGCTCCTTGAAGCTCACATATGCTCCAAGTCTACCGCTCTTTACCATCTAACTTGAGGAGGAAGATCAGAAGGCTTGACTTGCAACCACTGCCTTTTTTTAAGCCCACATTTAAAAAATTAAAAGGATGGCAACATCCTTTTAATTGTAATTATTATTTAACTTAATTATTGAAGTCAGTGTGTATAATACCATTCCATAAACGATGATAGAAAAATGGAATTCACCTAATGAATGACGGCACTGGTGACAGGATAATTAGGAATCTAAGCAGTCAAAACTCATGCAAACAAATCTGAAGTTAAGGGAAGATGAGTGAATAAATGCTGGTAGCATTCGGGTTACACAAATTCTGTGTTCATTGCAAGGAAACAATACCTCCCACATCTCTTTCTTTTAGGGATTTCCAGATTCTTTCAAAGTTCCATTTACAAGCTAAGTAGCTATCACCACCCTCTTTTCACAAAACAGAAACAGAGCAAAGTAGGCATGCTGATCATCTGGGCTGAATAAAGCAGTTAAAAAAATAAAACGATCTGATTCCAGATCATACCAAGGAACCGACATGGTCGATTTCATTTATTTCATTTTCTGAGGATTCTGTAGCCCACTTAGAACACAAGATCCACCACTGAACCAAACTCACCACTCATCACCACCACTCACCAGGGTATACACACCCTTGGAGGAATAGAAATGTCCTGAGGAATGCCAGCTCCTCTTGTCTGCATGTATACAAAACAATCCGTTACAGATCTTGGGAATTTATTTTGTCAAACTGAGTATCTTAGACTCCCTTGTAGTGAGCTAAAAATAAATAATATCATTGGCCCTGGCATAAAACTACTCAGAAGATAGAGATTAAAATGAGGATTTGCAGTAGATCTTGTAGTGTTGATTCTATGTCTGTTTCTGAAGGAAGGAAGATGCTGTGGAATTATTGTCTATATATATGGATTGTGTGTGTGAAGACCATAAAGTATGAAGTTACTTACATTATTCTATATATTGGTCAAGAACCCCATTAATCATGGTTAAATAAGCAATTTCCCTGCTGCTGCTCACCTGGGAGCACTCTGAGGCATGAGCATCAGCATGGAGAAGCTGCTCATTCACAAATCAATATGGGACACTGAAAGCCTCTGCCTCTGTGCTTTTGTGATGGAGGCTCACATTTGTCCTGGTCCACAGCATCTTAATGTGAATGGCTTTCTCCAATTGGCCGTTACGGCTGCCTCTTACAGTACCTGTGTTTTAATGGCTTTGGAGGATGACTCTAGAAGATTGTGAGATTTACGTATAACATCTGACTTTTAATTAAGTCAGGTTATCTCCAAATTTGTATGGGAGTTTTTCCAGTCATTTCTGTGTGATGAAGTGACAGAACCACAGACAGAAACGATACATGGAAACCGTTGCTTCACCACTGTGGAGCCCCCAAAAGAATGGCAGAGTGCCTTAGCTTCAATGTTTGGAAGCTGAAGCATACATTTGGGGCTGCAATAGTGGCCTTAGTAAAATTCTGTGTTGTGTGAAAAATAAGGACCATCTGTTAAAGCAGAGTTCAGAGTTCACAGAAGGTGGCATACGGGAGCTCCGCAGATAACTGGAAAGGAAAAGACTCCCTCACCTATAACCCGCCCAGGGGCTGAAGGTCCAAGGGCAGGGATGCTTCGGAGTGAGGCACTCATTTTGTCACATCTCAATTGGACATAGCTGAGTAGATAAAATTTGAGCAAATATAAGGCAGCTTCAAAGACAACTTATACCATAACAGTCATTCCTGTAGTTGGTTAATTAAAAGGGATCACAAATGTTTTGATCTCTGCTATCTCCTGCCCTCACCAGATGACTGATAGACCCTTAACCTCTCCTACTCCCCACCCACTCCCTGCTTATCTCTCCATAGCTTCTTTCTCTTCTACTATTGCAAAGAGATGGAGGCGATAAGAGACCTCTTTGGGTTCCAGTAATCCTCATGGGTTCCAGCTTGGCAGACAACTTTAAAGCCCACTGACAACGCCTGGACCATCCCAATCCACTCCTGAAGCAGACACAGTACTCCTAGATTTGTATGATGCATTCTTATTCTAGCCCACACCTGGCGTTGTCTTGCCTCCCTGTATATCTTGTAAGCTGCTTCATGCTTTCCTTTTTACCATTCTCAAGCCTGCAGTGGATTGACTCATTGGCTCTGAGCCATTTGTTCCCCAGCAACTGAATCACGTTCCTGCACTGGTATTGGAGAACTATCCACTTGGGTATATCACTGACAGAAATTTTCTTGTGAAACGGCCTATTTGGGCAACTCCAGCAGGGGAACCAGGACTTTTGGAACTCTCTTTTTGGCTCCAGCTTTAAAGGATAGGGAGACAGGAAATATAGGACATACCGGAACAGCCCAACACAGAGTACACTAAAAGCATTGTGTTACGTAGGGTGGGAGGAATCACTTGAGCCCAGGAGTTCAAGACTGTAGTGAGCTCTCATTGCACCACTGCACTGCAGCTTTTAAGAGACTCTGTCTCTTAAAAAAAACTGTTGGATGAAGGAGTAAATGAATGAACTGATTTGCAGGGGCTTGAGAAGTTTGCAGTCTAAGGCCTTTGTGTGTGCGTGTGTGTGTGTGTGTGTGTGTGTGTCTTACTGTTCATAGGTACTAACTTACATGTTTGATTGACTCTTCTATCCAGAGAGTCACCCTGAATAACTGTTTATCCTTCACCTGGGTCAATAATAATAGCACAAAAACACAGTGCAGAAAAAAACTATCATTGAACACTATTTTTGCTCACTTTTTCTTTGCCTGGAATAGGGTATGTTGATGGAAAGGAGAGGAGTCCTCCATAGTATCTTTTTCCTTTCCCATCTAACATTTTTCTGTTACTACTTTCTCAATGATTTATATTATTTGCTCACTAGTAAAGGACTGCTGAGAGCAACATCTAGAAGCAGATTTCAGAGAAACAGCTCCCACCTGCTTCCTCCAATCCATACTCCAATCACCCGGGCCCCTCCCATCTCATTGCTCCCCGCAGAGCTTTACAGGGTGGTAGTTATTTACGCTTATTGTCCTTTGGAAGAGACAGGGACTTGCTTTCTAGCAGAAATGGAAAAGTAAAGGTGTTACAGATGCATTGTGGGAAGTAATGGGAGGGAATCACGCAACTGAAACGGAATGCATGTATCTCCTTCTCCAGTGGCCCATCTGCGGCTCACCTGGTGTCTCCCTGTGAGGGGCAGGCTGCTGTCAAAAAGGCGAGATTGAAAGCCCAGTTAGACTCCCACTGTAGCCTTTTTTAGCTGGCAAACACGCTTGAAGTAGCTAGGCTGCAACCACAAGGGGTAACCAAAGAAAAGGTAGAAAAATAAAATAGAAGAGATAACCATCTAGAAAGTCTCCCTAAGAGACAAGGAAAAATAAATAAATAACCAACTTAATCCCTGTTACTTTTTGTTAACTAGAAAATTGGGAGCTAGAAAAAGATCTGTCATTTT
The DNA here is from genome assembly GCF_049354715.1 of Callithrix jacchus. Lineage (NCBI taxonomy): Eukaryota > Metazoa > Chordata > Mammalia > Primates > Cebidae > Callithrix > Callithrix jacchus. Next base: position 37,330,343 of record NC_133504.1, read on the forward strand.
TAGATTGCTGGATTTTCCCCAATAATAACTAACATGAGAAAGTAACACCTGATGGAGCAAAAGTAATGTTATGTTTTCATTTGTGAACAGCAGAATAAGAAGTGGGTTAAAGGGAGTTCAGCCCATGGTTATCGCTTTAATCAGCCCATGGTTATCGCTTTAATTAGCCCATGGTTGTAGCTTTAATTTCTTCCTCTGTTGTAAGCTTTTGAAGTGGGAGGTGTTTAAATATGGATCAATAGGATGTCATAAGGGTCTGATTAATAGAGATTGGCAGTGATTTTGGAAATCTGCTTTACACTGCATGTCTCTTACACAGAGAACAGGAAAATGTAACAGATTCCCATCCCCACATTTCACAAATATTTGATTGTATACTTGTATTTTTTTTTATTCGAAATTCTATTTTTTTTTTTTTCGGGGCGGAGTTTCGCTTTTGTTACCCAGGCTGGAGTGCAACAGCGCGCTCTCGGCTTACCACAACCTCTGTCCTGGGTTCAGGCAATTCTCCTGCCTCGGCCTCCTGAGTAGCTGGGATTACAGGCACGCGCCACCATGCCCAGCTAATTTTTTGTATTTTAGTAGAGACGGGGTTTCACCATATTGACCAGGATGGTATCGATCTCTTGACCTCGTGATCCATCCGCCTCGGCCTCCGAAAGTGCTGGGATTACAGGCGTGAGCCACCGCGCCCGGCCACAAATTCTAATTTTTTAAACTTGTGTGTTGACTTCATCAGTCTAAGTCCTGCTCAGTACCACATATTCCATGACTACTACACACTGACCACTGACCACACCCTTCTCTGAATTTCTTTTTCAGTGAAAGGCGGGATCACCCAGCTTTGCTCTAATTATTCAGTGCATAAGACTCTTTTCTTAGCTAGATTATAAGCTTTCTGAGGACTGGGCCAAGTTTTCTCTCTTTCTGCCACCTTCTCATCCATCAACATGTCACACATGTACTAAGCACTTACTATCAATTTTAAACAGCTATAATCATTAATCATTCTAATTGCACAAAATTCTAAGTTTTTAATCTTTTATCAGTATTTTAATGTATATTATTCATATTTATGTATAAATTACAAAGCAAAGCATTGTAAAAAGCTAAATTTCTTTGTTCCAAATCTTTTTTTTCTAATAGAATAGACTGTTTTTCTTTCCTTGATCTAGCAAATCTTGAAACTTGTATACGACATGTGCAAAAGCATTAGGGCAGATGCTCAGAAAGTTGCAGCTGCTTTTGTCTTTGCTTTTCAAAAGGGATAAAGTGATGCTGAATTAAATTTTATTTCTAAATGCTTTGTTGCACCTGAAAATAATTCTTTCCAAATGAAAACTTATTAGCTGTATTTTAAAAACTGAATTATTCCCACAATAATGTAATGCTATCGTAAAATATGTTCCTTAGAGGTCTGCACATAACTGGTTTGCATGAGGCATTGGATTTTTCCTTTCCTTCAGTAAAGAAATTATTTTCATAACATGCAAATACACACATATATTCATTAATTCACAAATTTTTACTGTGTGTTAGGACACAGGCATTCCTTGCATATGTATACTAGTCAAGGAAGGGAAAGAGACAGAGGCAAAATAAATCTGGGACTTTCCCATTCTGCTAGTTTAGTCAGTTAACATCTGACGATATCGTTAAATTATTTACATTCTTGCAGGACTTAGGAAACCCCAAAATGGATTTTCCTGTAATTCAGTAAAAATGTAATTTTATTACCATCACTGTAATTATAACAGATGGAAAAAATTAAGCTGCAATGCATCATGAAAATTTAAGAATTATGGAAAGGTAGATGTAAATCAAGCTTGTCCAACCAGTGGCCCGTAGGCCACATGCAGCCCAGAACGGCATTGAATGAGACCCAAAACAAATTTGTAAGCTTTCTTAAAACATGAGTTTTTTTGCAGTTTTATTTTTAAGCTCATCAGCTATGGTAAGTGTTAGTGTATTTTATGTGTGGCCTGAGACAAGTCTTCTTCCAATGTGACCCAGAAAAGCCAAAAGATTGGAACCCCTGACATAAATGATGAAATACCCATCCGACACATTGGAAAAGCCAATATAAAGAAAAAGCATAAAATGCAGACTTTTAAACTAGTGACTGATAGGCTGGCAGCACATCGTGACAACATGGTAAGTGTGTGTGTTTAAATTGGTTTCAGGAGGAATACATCCACCTAGAGTGAGTGCCATTTGGGGCCGCATATTAAAACATGAATGGTTTAATGTCAGAGTGCTTTTCTCATTCTTTTCTTTAAAAAAAAATCATGTTAAAAAGTGATGGGGAGGAAGGCAGCAAATCACACTGCCATGTGTATACCTATGCAATAATCTTGCATGTTCTTCACATGTACCCCAAAACCTAAAATGCAATAAAAAAAAGAAGAAAAATCATGTTAAAATAAACATAACAGAAGTTATCTTTTGATTATTTTAAAGTGCACAGCCCTGTGGCATTAAGTACATTCTCATTGTTGTGCAGCTATCATGCTGTTCGTCTCCAGAACCTTCTCATCCTGTAAAACGGAAACTCTGTCCCTATTGAACACTCACTCTCCATTCTCCCTTCCTCTAGCTTCTGGCAACTGCCACTTTAATCAGAACCTCATTAAGTGAAATCGTGCAGTATTTGTCTTTTTGTGACTGGCTTATTGTACTTAGCATTAGTCCTCAAGTTTCATTTATATCACAGCATGTGTCTCAATTTCCTTCCTTTTTAAGACTAAATGATATTGCATTGTATGTTGTTATGATCTGAATTTTTGTTCCCACCTCCAAATTCATATGTTGAAGTCCCAACCCCTCAGTGTGACTGTATTTGGAGGCCAGACCTTTAGAAGGTAGCTGAGGTTAAATGAGGTGCTAAAACAATCTCATAGAACTGATATCCTTATAAGAAGAGAAAGGGACATCAGATCTTCCTCTCTCTGTCTTCAGCTGCATGGAGGAAAAGCCATTTGAGAACATGACAGGAAGGTGGCCTCCTACCAGCTGGGAAGAGAGGCTCACCAGTCACCAACGCTGACAGCACCTTGATTTTAGATTTCAGGCCTCTGGAACTATGAGAAGATCAATTTCTGTTGTTGAAGCCACCCACTCTGTGGTATTTTCTTATGGAATCCTTAGGGAACCAATACGTATGAATACACCACACCTGGGTTGCCTCTGTACCTCTTTACTATTGTGAATAATGCTGCTATGAACATGTGTGTACAAATACTTGAGTCCCTGCTTTCACTTCTTTTGGGTATACACCCAGAAGTGGGATCACTGGATCTCGTGGTATTTCTGTTTAAGTTGTTGAGGAATCACCAACCTTTTCGGCAGCAGCTGCACCATTTTACATTTTCACCAGCAATATACAAGGGTTCTCATTTCACTGCATTTCTCATTTTAAAAACACTTAAATATATTTTGGTTACTGTGAAGAACCTGTGGCTACTGAGGAATGATTGTAGATGTGGGCCTGCTGACAACATATTCAAATCTGTAAAGTTCATTTGCTTTCCTGTAAGCAGGGATGCAACAGATGCACAGCACTGCTTTTGAAGTGGAAATCTAAATAAGCAGGATCCTTGGTGCCATTTCGTATCAGCATAACTTGATCAAATATTGTAGGCACAGTGGCTCATGCCTGTAATCCCTTCAATTTAGGAGGTTGAGGTGAGAGAATCACTTGAGCCCAGGAGTTCGAGACCAGCCTGGGTAACATAGTGAAACCTCATCTCTACAAAAATACAAAAAACTTAGCTGGGCATGGTGGTAAGCGCCTGCAGTCCCAGCTACTCAGGAGGCTGTGGTGGGAGGATCATTTGAGCTCAGGAAATCGAGGCTGCAGTCAGCTGAGATGGCCCCACTGCACTCCAGCCTGGATGACAGAGTGAGATCCTCTCTTAAAAAAAAAAAAAAATTTCATCCTACTGTGGTGCTAGGTTAGCTTAGGTTATTTATGTTAAAAATAACATGTCTATTGAAAACACATTTTCTGGTCTCTCCTCTCTGGAGATTAGATACCATCTCAGAGCCCATACCCCCTGAATTGAATAGTGGTATTTTCAATCATGATGTTATTTGTTTTCAACTCCACATTTCACATAATCATGTAGCTCATAAATTAGTTTATGAATATATTTCTTCGCATAGCCCGTGATCTCTAAGTGCCAATATTCTTTGCTAGGTAAAATATATTTTAAAAATTTTTAATAGAGTTGGGGTCTCACTATGTTGCCCTGGTTTGTCTTGAACTCCTGGGCTCAAGTGATCCTCCTACCTCAGCCTTCCAAGTCCTAGAACTACTGTTCTTGGCTTTACTTTTTTTCTTTATAATTATTTTCAACTTTTATAGACTTAAGAAGCCATTTGAGGTATAATTTTTATAAGCACAAATTAACCCAAAGAAAATGATAAAATGCTAACTTTTGTAATAGTGGTTTTTAGTATAGCATCACTACTCTGTAAATACTTCTTAATCCAAGATCATGATAAAAGCTTTTAACTGTTCTACACTATTCTTCACCTCCTTTGGCACACATCAAAGAATGGGGATTTATATTTCAAATATTCAGTACCCGTTAGGCATTCTAAATGTTCCCTAGGAATTATTTACAGTGATTACATTTCCATTTTTCAGGCTACTTCAGTTGAAAGACAGATTGAAGTAAAATTGGCAAGTGAAAGTCAATATTTAACTTGTACTTCACTTGGACATTTTATTCTAGTTTCAAGCTTTGAGGTAAATAATTGATTGAGGGAGGGGAGCAGGAATCAGCTCTGTTTTGCTAAACAGTTTCCTCAGGATTTTATACCAAGAGAGAAGTCATGTCGTTACGTTTGCTGGACATATAAACCTAGGAAGAAGAGAGAGTAAAATTCGATGACCATTTGGACTGTAAAAGATGTTACTATTTTAGAATTGGGGCTGAAACTCACAAGGTTATAATTTAATAGGCCTAAATATAAAGCTTGAACTTAGAGTTTAAAAATCAACAGTCCAAGTAGAGGATAGGTAAGACATTATGCAATAGGTTGGTGGGGAGCGTGTAGCTGACTGCAGACTGGAGGAGTGCCCAGAGGTTGGCACAGTTGCTAACAAAGCTGACACAGTAAAAGTGGTATTCGCAGAGAGCTGTGTTCCAGAAACAAATGCTGCCCTAACTGGACCACATGGTAGCATTATTTTTGGTTATGCATGCCACATTTTAAGCCAGATGTTAATAAACTGAAGAGCATCAAGAGGCAGGACAGTGCAGAGCCTGGGAATGTTGTTACAGGAACACCTGAAAGAAGTGGGGAAGCCTGATTTGCAAAAGAGCCTAGAGTGAGCCTTTCCTGGGATCTGACGGGCTATTCCAATGAGACAGGGATTCTTTACCAGATTTCAGAATTCAGACTACAGTGTGACTGTTACAGGAAGGCAGATTTTAGTTCAATGTACGGAAGAATAATTAGACCAGCCCAAAAATAGAATATGCTCTTGTTACTGGAAATATTTTGTCAGTTGGATGAGCATGTGCTGTGAAAGGGAGCCCCACACAGAGTGCAAGGTTATACCTGCTGACCTCTGAAGGCTGCACCAATCCAAAGCTCCCTTAGAGCATACTGGAAACCATGTATCTCTGCCAATACTGTATATAGTATAACTGAATTTAGGGCTGTATTTATGTGATTTTCAAACATACAACCAGCCATACAAAGTAGATTAACATGTCCACTAACATAACAGGGCATTCATTTATTTTAGCACAGGGATTTTGCCCATGGTCTCTGCTGCAGAAGCAACCAGAATTCACAAGCAGTTTTTTTGTTTTGTTTTGTTTTTTCCCGTTAGGGTCTCCTCTTTCTCTCAGGCTGGAGGGCAGTGGGGCAATCACAACTCACTGCAGCTTTGACCTCCCAACCTCCTATACTCATGTGATCCACCCACCTCAGCCTCCTAAGTAGCTGGGACTACCACCTTGTCTGGCTAATTTCTGCAATTTTGCAATACTTTTTAAACAGAGATGGGGTTTTGCCATATTGTCCAGGCTGGTCTCAAACCCCTGGGCTCAAGGGATCTGACTGCCTTGACCTCCCAAAGTGCTAGGATGACAGGCAAGAGCCACTGAGCTGAGCCAGTAGAGCTCTTAACTAACCCTTACAGAGTCTCTCAATAGTGAAACATGGGGACATTTGAAGATAAAATTACTTTCTATACAGAAGAGCAGCAGCTTGGTGTTCTTTGTTGGTTCTAGGAATATATAAATTGCAATTTCAGAGTCCATAATTAGATGCTTTGAAGAATGAGAACACCAACATTGCTAATCTTGGTATACTAATTAATAACTGTTAGAAATTACTTGGCACTTCTTTCCCTTCAGAAACTACAGCAAGAGCATAGGGCAGGAGTCCTCAAACATTATGCATCAAAATCATTTAGAGGGATCGTTAAGACAGATTGCCAAGCCCCGTTTTCACGGTTTCTGTTTTAGGAGATAGGAGGTGGGGCCTGAGATTTTGCATTTTTAATAAGTTCCCCAATGAGGCTTATGCTGTTGGTCAGGGGATCACATTTGTAGAACCCCTGGCATAATGAATGAATGAACACTGTATAAGAAGCCATGCTATAATCAGAAAATGGCAAAGTATTTCTGTGACTGGTGTGTGAGAGCCTGTTTGTATTTTCTTGAGAGAAGCAATGATTAGCATCTCTTTCCACCTTTGCATTCAGTGACATCATACAACAGTTTGAAGTTGACCATGGTGGAAATGTTTATACCACAGATACTGGTAAATGCTAAAACCATAGCTTTTTCTCTTGAGAGCCCAGTAAACCACTGCTATAGCCACGAAGCAGAATGAAAATGTGATGCAATGTTTCTCAAATTCGCTTCACTCGTAGTTTTACTGAATGCTTCTTGAGTCCTGGCTATAACCACAGCAATATTTTTTCAATTATAATGTGTTGAAAGGGTTTAACGGGAATGGAATTCATGAAATAAAGTATATTCTTGGATTAAAGAAGACAATGCAATTTTTTTTTTACTAATTAAGAATAGTCAACATTTGATCCACTTTATAAATATGTATTAAAATTATAACATGAAATGAACATAGTGATCATTAAATATATGTACAATACCAGTTCATCAACATCTAACATTTACCAGCTCCTTAAAATGGGCACTGTCATAATTCTTTACATGAATTATCTCAATTCTTACAAAAGTCTGTGATGTAGATATGTTATCCCCCACCTTACAGATAAAACACTGAGTCAGAGTAACAGATATGTGATACTGAGGTATCAATGCATATATGAAAGAGGTAGGTATGTATCAGATGATCTCATAGGTAATGTCCTGGAAACCTCACATATAGCATTTCTTTTTTCCTTTTTTTTGTAGGAGAAAATGGTTTTGTACATGGGATGAAACAATAGAAATTCAAAACCTACAGATAAGGATTAGCTCTATCATTCAGCTCTTTAAAAAGTTTATACAAATATGCAGTCAAAACCAACAAGGTATTGCCCTAATAAAGTTACCTTGGACTGGGCCAAACCTAAGGGTGAAGGTGGCTCCGGGTGTCATGGTGGAGGCAGAGGTGGCTTTGGAGGATGAGGTGGTAGCAGAGGAGGCCGAGGAGGATTTGGTGGCAGAGGCCGGCGAGGCGGCTTCCGAGGGGGCAGAGAAGGAGGAAGTGACCACAAACCACAAGGAAAGAGGACGAAGTTTGAATAGCTTCTGTCCCTCTGCTTTCCCTTTTCCATTTGAAAGAAAGGACTCTGGAGTTTTTACTGTTATCTGATCAATGACAGAGCCTTCTGAATACACTCCAAGACAGTATACAGTCCTGTGGTCTCCTTAGAATCCATGTAGATAATATAGCATTTCTTTTTTAAAAGTTTGTACTTTATCTATTTATTTATTTTAGGATATTCTCAGTATGTTGCCCAAGCTGGACTTGAGCAACTAGGCTCAAGAAATCCTCCCACCTCAGCCTTGCAAGTAGCTGGGACTACAGGCGCATGCGCCGTGCCAGGTGAACTATAACATTTCTTAAAGGCATTTACTGATAACTACATCATTATTATCTAATTACCATATTTTTCCCCCCCACACAACATGTAGGTCATTTATTTTCCTTCTAGTCCTGGATTCAGTACATAGATGGCTTCTCTTCACCCTTTGGGTTGACAGTTTTCTCCAGGTTGCTGCTGATGGTATGATGAAGCTCAGTGTACAAGGCCCTCAGGTCCAGCATCACGGCCCTGAGCTCCCCATACGCTGCCTCATCTTGCTCATGCACCAAAGCCTGGTAATCTATTACATGAGTCTCCTCGGAGGCCTTGGCCACAGCAACCTGTTGTTCTGAGAAGTACTTGGAAATGGTTACACTTTGGTCTTGACGGCATTCATCCTCGCCAGCACCTTCTGGATTGCTACCCTAAAATCATTTCCATTTTCAATCTTGGGGATCAGGTGCTGGATCCATGTGGTCACTAGAATGTATTTCTCTTTGAGATGCCAGACTTCTGGCATAACCAGGGCAAGCAAGGACAGAACCTTCTCACTCCCAGGGAGAAATCCACGCTTAGGGACTTCTCCTCTTATCTGTTTCCATCTTATCATCCTTGGGTAGAAGGCCTGGGATGGGGATGTCCAGTAGGGGCGGGAGGGAAGTCAGGTGAGCCACACTGAGTAGTCCTCTTGCAAGAGCTGATTCAGGTATATGATTTTCTGTGGCAAGAATCTCTAGAGGAATTCCTCAGCCTCCTGGAAAAGATTCTGACTGAACACCTCCACCTGTTTGCGGGCCTCCCCACTCAGGTGCACCCCACACGGCTTGGCCATGCTGCTTTAGTCGCTAGATTTCTGGTCTCCCAATTTCCATGTTCTTCTTTTTTTTTTTTTTTCCTTGAGACAGAGTCTCGCTCTGACACCAGGCTGGAGTGCAGTGGTGCAGTCTCCGTTCACTGCAACCTCCGCCGGCTGGTTCAAGTGATTCTTCCGCCTCAGCCTCCCGAGTAGCACCACCAAGCCTGGCTAATTTTTTTTCTTTTTTAAGTAGAGATGGGGTTTCACCATGTTGACCAAGATATTCTTGATCTCGTGATCCGCCTGCCTCGGCCTCCCAAAATGCTGGGATTACAGGCTTTGGCCACTGCACCCAGCTCCGGCTGATATTCTTCAATATGTTTTAGAAGAAAATACTGCTGGCATCAAAACTTTCACAGAACAATATTAGAACAACACTGGTATTCTAGGGAAAGCAATAGTAAACATTGGGTTAGTGTCATTAAACTGTAATAACCTGACCAATCCTAACCCTTCTCTTTTGAGCTTTGCCTCTCAAAAAGAGGACCTTCAGACCTCGTTTGTGGTTTGTGGACGTTATCAATGCTTGCCACTTTGACTCCCCAATTTCTATGTTTTCCTGATGTTGTCCTACCTGTGTTTAACATATTTGAAATTTATATATTATTAGTGAGTCGTTGGGAATTTGTAATTGCTCTGACTTTAAAACCTCTGTTGGCCGGGCGCGATGGGCTCAAACCTGTAATCCCAGCACTTTGGGAGGCGGAGGCGGGTGGATCACCTGAGGTCGGGAGTTTGAGACCAGCCTGGGCAACATGGCAAAACCCTGTCTCTACTAAAAATACAAAAAAAAAAAAAAAAAAAAAAAAATTAGCAGAGCATGGTGGCAAGCATCTGTAATCTCAGCTACTTGGGGGGCTGAGGCAGGAGAATTTCTTGAACCCGGGAGGCGGAAGTTGCAGTGGGTGGAGATTGTCCCATTGCGCTCTAGCCTGGGAGACAAGAGGGAAACTCCATCTCAAAACAAAACAAAACAAAACAAAAAACCACTTCTGTCTTTAAGTTGTATTTTTTTTTTAAATCTCTTTGATACAACCAGGATGTATCCTGGGGATTTCTGTCACCACTTAGTGTCATCTTCATCTTCTTCATGTTCAGTAGTTTGTTCAAAGCCATAATATGACTAAAAATGAGTATCAGTTTGGATGAAAACCTTGGAAAGTTGGATGCCAGCATGTACAACATATCCTGTAGGGAGTGTAATCTCACTTTAAAAGGGATCCAACTGTGAGCAATTAGCTATAGAAAGCTGGGGGGCAGGTTTCAGGGATGAGTAACAAGTTGAACTTTGCATTGCATTGGCAGGGTGTGGTACATTTTCCCACAGGTTAAAGCCACTAGTTTTTCATCTTGCGTAAACATGGTTGCTCAAATTAGTTTCATTTTGGGCTTCTGAATGACCCTTCTATGCTGCTTCTGTCTGACTCTTCAGCCAGTTAAGTATACTAAAAACCTCTCCGTCTCTAACGAACATTGGAACAAGTTTTCCGAATCTTAATGAGCCAGTTGTAACTATCCACCAGCTTTAAAGCTGTACTGTAGAATTTCACAAGTTTCTAAACTCTAGATCAACACTGTTCAACAGAAACACAATTCGAACCACATATATAATAGAACATTTTCTAGTAGCCACATAAAAAAGTTAAAAGAGGCCCAGGTGTGGTGGCTCATGCCTGTAGTCCCAGCCTTTGGGAGGCCAAAGCAAGCAGATCACTTGAAGTCAGAAGTTTGAGACCAGCCTGGCCAACGTGGCCAAACCCTGTCTCTACTAAAAATACAAAAATTAGCTAGGCATGGTGGTGCACATCCATAGTCCCAGCTACGCAGGAGGCTAAGGCAGGAGAATCACTTGAACCTGGGAAATGGAGGTTGCAATGATCTAGGACTGTGACACTGCACTCCAGCCTGGGCCACAGAGTGAAATTCCCTCTTTAAACAAAAAATTAAAACAGGTAAAAATAACTTTAATAATATATTTTGTTTAATCCAATATATCCAAATAGTTATCATTTCAATGTGAAATTAATATTGAAAGTTATTAACAAAATGTTTTACATTCTTTTGCAGTAAGTATGTGAAATCTGGTGTGTACTTTTGACTTATATCCACAATAACACATGTGGCTAGTTGCTGCTCCATTGGAAAGTGTAGCTGTAGAGTTGTTAAAACTCAGATTAATATTATCTTGGAACATCCACATGTCCAAACACCCTAGTTGATTTTTTTTTTTTTTGTAACTAAGTTTCTGGAAGGAGGTATTAATTAAACACTCTTGACCCGGTAGCTTTAATACCAGGTCATATAATTAACAGTTAGGATGAATAATAATGAATGAATTATGGTGAAAAACAGCTAGAAACTTACTGTGTCTAAATATAAGTGAGTAATTTACTGAAATTGTGACCCAGTAAAAAATAGAACAACCATTAAATGCCAGAATTTCCATTATTATTTTTAATCAAGTAGAGTCTACCCAGGCTAGGAATCTATGAATTCATAAAGTGGCTCTTGATTATTTTAACATTTAACAAAAACTAATGACTACATCATGACTGTAATCCTAGCACTTTGGGAAGCCAAGGAAGGCGATCACCTGAGTTTGAGAGCAGCCTGGCCAACATGGCAAAACTCGATCTCTACTAATAATACAAAAATTAGTTGGGCGTGTTGGCATGGGCCTCTAATCACAGCTACTCGGGAGGCTAACGTAGGAGAATCGCTTGAACGTGGGAGGTGGAGGTTGCAGTGAGCTGAGATAGCACCACTGGACTCCAGCCTGGGCAACAGAGTAAGACTCCATCTTAAAAAAAAAAATGAACACAGAGTAGGTTCAGACAATTTCTAGTTTATCTTCCAAACGGACTCAGCTCGGCCTGGGCAACATGGCAAAACCCTGTCTCTACCAAAAATACAACAAAAAATTAGCTGGGTATGTTGGCACATGTGTGGTCCCAGCTCCTTGGGAGGCAGAGATGGGGAGATCACTTGAACCCAGGAGGTGGAAGTTGTGGAGGTTGCAGTGAGCCAAGATTGCGCCACTGTGCTCTAGCCTGGCTAACAGAGTGAGACCCCCATCTTAAAAAACAAAACAAAACAAAGAAAAAACAAAAAAAAAATGGACTCAGCTGGTGATAACTTGTCAAATGTCTGTGGATCGGTCTAAGTCCCTTTTCTATGTCCAATATTTTCTTATCTGGTCTAGGTTGGAGTGTTCTTGTCCCCATCAGCATTCACAGAGCATTCTTATTTTTGCCTTTTAAGTCCTGGGGAATGGTTGTTTGAGCTACCAGTCTAACCCCGTTAGCATTTCTAGTAGCTGTGTTCTCTTTAAAGAGGAGTATTTTTCTGTCTACCTTGAAGATAGGAAGGAGATTTTAAGCCCTCTTTTGTGGAAGAAAAAAATGTCTTTCTTTTTTGAGTGAAATGAAATCTGATCACTTTCATCTCTGGCACCATGACACTTCTGTGTAAAATCATTAAACATTTCTCACAAGGGTAGTTCAGGGCATTGAATTTAATTATCTGAGGTGCCATACTGTACAGCCGACAATAGCGTTAGCATAGTAGAAGATATGGACATGAGAAAAGGTGATGGAAGTAACAGAAGGGGTTAGAATGTACATACTATGGTGATAATAGCTAACATCAGGCATCTATTATATGCCCCGTACAGGACTAGACATCCCTCACATATGTTACATACAATACCTTACTTAATTCTTACAACAAATATATGAGGTTGTTAGATGTGGTTTTATTTTTCAGATAAATAAACTGAGCCTGAGAGATGGTATTTTGAAGAAGGTTACGAGCTTATTATGAAACAGAGTTCAGCTGAAGTATGGCCTATTCTCTTTTCTCCACATCATGCTGCCTCCCAATAAAGCAAAGCAAATGAAAAAGGAAATGACTTGCTGTAAACCAATTGCAAACCACAAGAAATATTGAATGAAAGGTCATAATGTGAATTACACAGAGAGTGATATAAACTTGGCAGGGAGAAATAAAATGTTTTGTCATTTCCCTGTATAGCAGAGAGGGAAGAAAAAAATGGAAGGAACAGCAAAAACAATGCTTTCCTGAGGTGATCATAAATGTGCTTTCACAGAAAATGAAGTTTTAGAGGAACAGTGGAAATTGAAGAAGTAGGAAGGACTGAATATATAGAAGTGATAGACAGGAATGATTAGGAGACCAGAGAGAGAGAGAAAAAATTCAGGTAACCATCATAGCACTAACTTTCAAACTTTTCTGACTGCAGTTCACAGTAAGAAATACATTTTACATAGGGACCCAGTTAACAACAATCTCTCTCTCTCTCTCTGTGTGTGTGTGTGTGTGTGTGTGTGTGTAGTGACATATGTCATTGAAACAAAGGTGCAAAAGCAATTTAGTGAAAAAGTGATAGTCTTTTACAAATGGTGCTAGAATAACTGGATATCCATATACAAAAATAATTGAACTTCATATCTCTTCTTATATTCAAAAATGGACTTGAAATGGGTCATGGACCTATATGTGTAGACCTAAAACTGTAAAACTTCTAAAAGAAAACATGGGAGAAAACCTTTGTGATCTTAGATTAGACAAACATTATTTAGTCTGGGCACAGTAGCTCACGCTTGAGACCAGGAGTTGAGACCAACCTGGGCAATATAATGAAATCCCATCTCTACAAAAAATAATGCTTTTAACAAAAGAATTTTTAGGTATAACACCTATGGTATGATCCATTAAAGAATAAATTAATAAAGTAAACTTTATAAAAATTAAAAACGTCTGCTCTTCACAAGACACTTTTAAATCAAACTATAAGCACAGATTAGAAGAAAATAGTTGGAAGGTACCTATCTGATAAGGGACATGTATTGAGAGCATATAAAAACTCTTGGTTTAATATCCAGAATCTATAAGGAACAGAAACAAATTTACAAGAAAAAAACAGCCTCATTAAAAAGTGGGCAAAGGACATGAACACTTTTCAAAGAAGACATACATGTGGCCAAGAAGCATATGAAAAAAAGTTCAATATCACTGATCATTAGAGAAATGCAAATCAAAACCATAATCAGATATCACCTAACACCAGTCAGAATGGCTATTATGAAAAAGTAAAAAAATTAACAGATGCTGGTGAGGTTGCAGAAAAAGGGAACACTTACAAATTGTTGGCTGGTGTGTAAATTAGTTCAACCATTGTGGAAAGCAGTGTGGTGATTCCTCAAAGAGCTAAAAACAGAACAGCCATTTGATGCAGCAATCCCATTACTGGGTATATAATCAGTGGAATATAAATTCATCTGTCATAAAGACACGTGCACACAAATGTTCATTGCAGCACTAATCACAATAGCAAACACATGGAATCAACCTAAATGCCCATTGGTGATAGATTGAATAAAGAAAACATGATACATATACACCATGGAATACTATGCAGCCATAAGAAAAAGTGAGATCATGTCTGTTGTGGGAACATGGATGGAACTGGAGGCCATTAGCCTTGGCAACCTAATGCAGGAATAGAAAACCAAATACTGTATGTTCTCACTTATAAGTGGGAGCTAAATGATGAGAACTCATGGACACAAAGAAGAGGACAATAGCCTACTTGAGAGTAGAGGATGGGAGGAGGGAGAGGAGCAGAAAAAGTAACTATTGGGTACTAGTGTTAGTACCTGGGTGACAAAATAATCTGTACAACAAACCCCCATGACATGAGTTTACCTATGTAACAAACCTGCACATGTACCCCCAAGCCTAAAATAAAAGTTAAAAAAAAACTCAAGTCTCTCAATAGAAAGACGAGACAATTAAGAAATGGGCGAAAGATTTGAACACTTCACCATAGAAGATATATGGATGGCAAATAAGCAAAAGATGCTCTACATGATTAGTCATTAGAGATTGCAAATTAAAACTGCAATGAGATATCGCTACATACCTATTAGAATGCACCAGTTAAGAAGACCAAGTGTTGGCAAAGATGTGGAGAAAGTAGAAGCTTGTACACTGCTAGTGGGAATGCAAAAATGACACAACCACTGTTGAAGCAATTTGGAAGTTCCTTTACAAATTAATACATCTTCCATATGATCCAGCCATTCCACTTCTAGTTATTTACCCTAGATAAATGAAAACAAATGTCCATAAAAAGATTTATGCACAAATGTTCATATCAGCTTTATACAGCTCCAAATTGAAAAGAACCCCAAAGTCCATCAACAGGTAAAAGGATAAACTGTTACATATCTGTACAATAGAATATTACTCAGTAATAAAAAGGAATAAACTATTGTTACATGTTATAATTCGAATGATCTCAAAATAATTATGCTTAGGGTAAGAAGCCAGACAAGTCAGGCGCAGTAGCTCACGCCTGTAATCCCAGCACTTTGGGAGGCCAAGGTGGACAGATCAGGTGAGATCAGGAGTTCAAGACAAGCTTGGTTTCACATGGTGAAACCCTGTCTCTACCAAAAATACAAAAATTAGCTGGGTGTGGTGCACCTCTAATCCCAGCTACTCAGGAGGCTGAGGCAGAAGAATCGCTTGAACCTGGGAGGCGGAGGTTGCAATGAGCAGAGATCGCACCACTGCGCTGCAGCCCGGGCAACAGAGTGAGACTCCGTCTCAAAAATAAATAAATAAAATAAAAACCAGACAAAAGAGAGTGCATACTATATGATTGGATGATCAAATTCTCGAAACCACAAACTATAGTAACAGAAAGCAGAAAAGTGATTGCCTGGGAATGGGACAAATGACAGATATGTTCTTCATTTTGACTGTAGTGAGAATCCATGGATAGAGCTGCTAGATTTTACAAATAAAAACATAGAGTGGCTAGTTAAATTTGAATTTCAGATGAATAAATTTTTTTGAATATAAGTATATACCATGCAAATGTTTGGGACATACTTATATTAAAAATGATTCATTGTTTATCTGAAATCCAAAATTTTTTTTTTTTTTGAGACGGAGTTTCCCTCTTGTTACCCAGGCTGGAGTGCAATGGCACGATCTCGGCTCACCGCAACTTCTGCCTCCTGGGTTCAGGCAATTCTCCTGCCTCAGCCTCCTGAGTAGCTGGGATTACAGGCACGCGCCACCATGCCCGGATAATTTTTTGTATTTTTAGTAGAGATGGGGTTTCACCATGTTGACCAGAATGGTCTCGATCTCTTGACCTCGTGATCCACCCACCTTGGCCTCCCAAAGTGCTGGGATTACAGGCGTGAGCCGCCGCGCCCGGCCTGAAATCCAAATTTAACTGGGCATTCTGTACTTTAACTCTGACAACCCCGTTCATGTGTGTACATATACGTATATACAAATTTACAGGTGTATGCTTCAAATATGTGCAGTTTATTGTATGTCAATTACACCTCAATAAAGCTGGTTTAAAAAGAAAAGAAAGAAATTAAAGTTAACCAAGGAAGACGAAATGACTTTCCCAAGTTCTCTATGCCAATGGCAGCAAGGTCAAAACCAAAATCTTAATTGCCATTTTCCCTGTTCAAGTGCTCCTTCTATTATACCAAGTAGGTTCTAAAAAATAAAATAAAATTTTAATAATGTTTATTTACAGGGATGGGAAAATAAATTTTCAAAGTAAAAATATTCAGGTAAAGAAATTTAATTTGTAAATCATAACTCTCATGTGGCTTTACCCACCTAATATTTCACCTGTTTATAAATCCATTTTACAAGCTAAGTGCTGAAGCATAGTGAAATCCATTTTTGGGATGAATAAGGAATCACTTTATTTCAGTCTTCTCAATGATAAGGAAGCACAGCCAGTTCTCAAGTAGAGAAGGGCAAAGGTTTTACATAGGAGATACAAAAAAATGTAAAGATTCCCTATCTGTTAATTACAGCTTTCTTGCTTTACACAAATATTTCTCAAGAATCCAGATTGCAGGTTCACATATGTTTTCCTTACAGCATACTTTTAGCTATTTTCCTCTTTATTATGTATTTGCAAGATTGAGAAATACCACGTATTGGTCTAAATTGCCCTGGCCTAAATTGAAGTCACTTACTGCCATCTAGAAATAGACAAGCTCTTCCTAATGTACTGTTTATCTAGGTAATTGCCATATTTCACCCAGGCTGAAAGTGTCATTTTCATAAATTACATTTAACTTGTATATAATTGTGATACTCTTTGCTATCGATGCCTGCATTTAAATTTATTTTCTCTTTTTGAAGCAAAGGTAGTTTTAATTCAATGGTACTTTTTTTTTCCCCACTCTGTCTCCCAGGCTGGAATGCAGTGGCACAATCTTGTCTCACTGCAGCCTCAACTTCCTGACCTCCTGGGCTCAAGCAATCTTCCAGCCTCAGCCTCTCAAGTAGCTGGGATCACAGGTGTATGCTACCATGCCCAGTTAATTTTTTTTTATTGTACTTTAGGTTCTGGGGTACATGTGCAGATCACGCAGGATTGTTGCATAGGTACATACATGGCAATGTGGTTTGCTGCCTCCATCACCCATTACCTATATCTGGCATTTCTCCCCATGTTATCCCTTCCCATGTTATCCCCCACCTTCCCTCCCTTAGTCCTCGCCAACAGAACCCAGTGTGTGATGCTCCCCTCCCTGTGCCCATGTGTTCTCATTGTTCACTGCTCACCTATGAGTGAGAACATGTGGTGTTTGATTTTCTGTTCTCATGTCAGTTTGCTGAGAATGATGATTTCCAGATTCATCCATGTACATACAAATGACACAATTTTTATTTTTTGTAGCGGTGGGATCTTACTATGTTTCCCAGGCTGGTCTTGAACTCCTGGACTCAAGTGATCCTCCCGTCTTGGCCTTCAAAAGTACAGTCATGAGCCACCGTGCCTGGCCTTAATGATGCATCCATTTTACAACCTATATTATTACAGAGTGGAGGAGTTAGAGCACTGTTTCCACTCAGTCCAGTGTTGGTTGTGCTCTTTGGATTACATCATAATTACCATCATTACTCAGAGCAATAAAAGAGCAATGCATACCTCTCAGCTCTTTCCAGTGTGGGTAAAACCAGGGCGATTCTTACCTAATGGTATTTCCAATCTATCTGTATAATTTAGTGTCTTCCCCACTTTTCTATTGCGCTGGCAAATCTATTTTATATTCATGTATTCTCACTGGTCACTTATATAGCTCTAATAATAAGAAAAACAATTAACACAAAGCAGAGATGAGATGGGGCCCAATTGACACTGGCAATGTAGAGGCAAGCAAGACTTCCCACTGGGTCCTGTTATTGTACAAACAAAAAGTACAGTTATTTACAAATCTGCTGAATAGTCCATTTAAATGGACTAATGGATTACATAACTTATTTTTGCAGTTATGTAATCAATTAAGTATAATAAATAGAGAAGCTTCATATCTAAAATCGGCAAGGAGGAGGTGTAAGGTAAAAGACAAATGTGAAAACCACTGTAGATCAGGGTGTACTAAACCATGGCTCATGTGCCAAATCTGGCTCGCCACCTGTTTTTATACAGTTAAAAGTGGGCTTTCATTTTGTAAGTGGTTGAAAAAAATTAAAATAAAATTATTTACCAACCCATAATAACGATATAAAATTCTAATTTCAGTGCCCATAAATTAGGTTTTATTAGAACACAGCCACACTTACTGGTTTACATATTGTCTGCTGCAGCGACAGGGTTGAATAGTTGTGATAGTGATTGCATGTATGACCTACAAGTCTAAAACATTTACTATCTGACCGTTTCAAAAAAAAAAAAATGGGCCGGATGCAGTGGCTCATGCCTGTAATCCTAGCACTTTGGGAAGCTGAGGCGGGGGGGGGTCAGATCACCAGGTCAGGAGTTGGAGACCAGCTTAACCAACATGGTGAAACCTGTCTCTATTAAAAATACAAAAATTAGCTGGGCGTGGTGGCATGCACCTGTAATCCCAGCTACACGGGAGGCTGAGGCAGGAGAATTGCTTGAACCCGGGAGGCGGAGGTTGCAGTGAGCCGAGATCGTACCACTGCACTCCAGCCTGGGGGACAGAGTGAGTCTCCATTAAAAAAAAAAAAAAAAAAAAGGTTCTGACCTCTGCTCTAGATAAAAGAGTTTGAATATGGAGGCCAGGTGCAGTGGCTCGTGCCAGTGATCCAAGCATGGGAGGCTGATGTGGGAGGATCACTTGAGGCTAGGGATTTGAGACCAACCTGGGCAACATAGTTTGACCTCCATCTCTACCAAAAAAAATTTAAAAATTAGCCAAGTGTGAAGGCCCATGCCTATAATCACAGCTACTTGGGAGGCTGAGGTGAGATGATTATTTGAGCCCAGGAGTTCAAGGCTGTAGTAGTCAGGATTGTGCCACTGCACTCCAGCCAGGACAACAGAGTGAGACCCTGCCTCTAAACAACAACAGAAGAGCTTGAATATGGAGGAATACCAATAACTGCCCTCTCTCTTTTGTTTTGTAAGGATGGCTCTGACTGAGCCCCTAGCTTGCCTCCATTTCTTTCCATTGCTTTAGCATAAACCCATATCCTTGGCTGGGCTCACACCTGTAATCCCAGCACTTTGGAAGTCTGAGGCAGGAGGATCACCTGAGGTCAGGAGTTTGAGATCAGCCTGACCAACATGGTGAAATCTTGTCTCTGTTAAAAATACAAAATTAGCTGGGCAAGCTGGCACCTGCCTGTAATCCCAGCTACTTGGAAGTCTGAGGCAGGAGAATCACTGGAACCGGGAGGCGGAGGTTGCAGTGAGCTGAGACTGTGCCACCACATTCTAGCCTGGGCAACAAGAGTGAAATTTCGTCTCAAAAAAAGAAGAAAGAAAAGAAAAAAAAAAGCCATATTCACAAGTATGACAGTATAAACACCAAACTAATTATGATTTAGCTAGCAATTAAGACCACAGAAGAGAAAAGAAGTAACTTCAAATAATTTCATGTGATCTTAAAAGTAAATTGCACAACAGCAGTAAAAAGTTGCATTGTGTGTGTATGTGTGTTTGTGTGTGCCGGTTTTCTCTGTGGAATGTTTTCCTCTTTGCTTTGCAGCTGATTACCCAGAGGCCAGCACATGCTTCTCCCTTTCCAGAGAGCCTCCATTTTATTTGGGTGTCTACCCTGACCTTGCATTACTCAGGATTAAATTCTGAATCACTGAAGCCAGTCATAGAAATTCCAATTCCCTTGCCAGTGCTTGGTTTTAGGAAGAGATGACTCAATCCTGGTGAATAAAATGAGAGGAGAATTTATCTGAAGTTTTCTAGGAAGGGCTTCCCCGCTGATGAAACACACACACACCCTCTTGATCATCATTGTATCTGCTTATGATACCTGAAACTGTGACAGCCTCCTTGGGACCTCAAGGGGAACTTGCCGGGTAAGCAGAGGATGCAGTGCACACAGATGGAAAAGCCTGTGATTCGGAAAACATCATGGAGTTACTGAAGAAAGCAACCCCGGATTCCTCCTGTCTCAGAAGATCTTATTATGGGACATAATTTTCCTTTCTTGTTTATTCAGTTTTGCAATGGATTTCCTATTACTTGCAGCACTCAAATGGATTTTTATTAGTTCTACATACACAAATCTTGCTGATTTTTTTCATGAAATATCTAGAACCTATCTATGTAAATGGTGAGAGTTTCTTATAATAAAATAGACTATATCATGTACATTTATGCTAGGAAAATTGCAAGCCAAAATAAAATGTAATTTACTTATTATCTACTTAGATTTTCCCTTCAGGTGAGATGGATATGTGGCACGTCACCTGGTTGCAACATTTTGTCAAGATGGGTCAGTTTTACTTTCCAACTAAAAGTCCAAGATTGTTTACGAAATTTTTGATTCTGCCTTCTTTCTCTACTAGCCAAGAAAACTATCGAATTTTATATTTTTGATTACATCAGCAAATTTAATGATCAAGAAATCATTCAGCAAATATTACCAAGCATGCCTGGTGCATTGCAGTGATCAGAATGCTAAAAAGGTTCCAAAGCAAATGAAACATAGTGTGAGTCTCTAATGGGGACTAATAAGGGGTTAACTGTCAAGCAAAGAGACAAGACACATACCAAATGGCTGGGACACCTCAGCACACAAATTAAACGGATCAAATTGTACTTCAAAATTTCAGTGAATAATAATGTTTGCCATGAAGAATAGAAAATAGAATTTTGTGTATGTGTGTGTGTGTGTGTGTGTGTGTGAGAGAGAGAGAGAGAGAGAGAGAGAGAGAGAGAGAGAGAGAGAGAGAGAGAGTCTCACTCTGTCACCAGTCTAGAGTGCAGTAGGGCCATCTTGGTTCACTGCAACCTCCATTTCCTGGGTTCAAGTGATTCTCCTGACTCAGCCTCCTGAGTAGCTGGGACTATAGGTGCGAGCCACCAAGCCCAGCTAATTTTTGTATTTTTAGAAGAGACAGCGTTTCATCATGTTGGTTAGGATAGTCTCAATTTATTGGCCTTGTGATCCGCCTGCCTCAGTCTCCCAAAGTGCTGGGATTACGGGCATGAGCCACTGTGCGCAGCCGGAAAATGTTTTCTAAAGGAAGTGAGCATGGGGTCTTTAGATTGTATGGGAGGCCAGAAAAACAGGCCATGTCATAATGACTCTTGTTCACACTGAGCTAGCATTGGGCATGTGGTAAGGTGCCATCCATGTTATTTCAGCCATCAGTTAAGCTGTGCATAAGTGTCAGGTGAACTTTCTGATTCTTTGTGACCGAATTCCAATTTATAATTCTATGCATAATTATGTCAGTTACCTAATTGACACAATAATCCCACAAGTTTATTTTTGGAAGCAGTTTGATTAGTAACTGCTGCCCCTAATGTGTTCAGGTTGCCCACAGGAAAGTTTGTTTGACTACAAAAAATAAAAGTAACAAAGTCCAGGCATGGGGCTCATGCTTGTAATCCCAGCACTTTGGGTGTCCAAAGTAGCAGGATCACTTGAGGCCGGGAATTCAAGATCAGCCCGGGCAACGCAGCAACACCCTGTCTTTATTAAAAAGAAAAATGAAAAAAAAAGAGAAAGTTTATCATTTGAGAATAGAACTAAGGTATATAGCAAGGATGCTTTTGCCTGCTGTTTATTTGGGTCATTCAGAAGTTTGATGAACTAAGTCTTTCAGTTCTTTCAGTGGTTAGACCCACTGCATAATTGTACCAACTGAATTGAAATGCAGCATTTAAAAATTTTCCAGTTCATGAGTCCATTCTGTGGTAAATGTCAGAATTGGAGAGTCTGATTCACATAAGCAATTGTTGTAATTAATCTCTAGCAGTACCTCCTTTTTTCTTCCCTCTATGTGCACATGTCAGACATGCCCATAAGAGTTCATTTCCTAGGTCTGAATCCCACCACCACCCTCTGGCCCTTTACCTGGCTTGATTCCCCTGACAATCCCAGCTGTTCTGCACTGCACATCTGCAATGGGCAAATTATGCCTATGGTGTCAACAGATTGTCAAATATACTTATTGAAACACTCATTTCTAAGTTCTACTTGATTCCTTTTGATTTATTTCTTTGGTGGGTTTCCATTTGGTTGCTGAACTAAAGGATTGACCTCATGAGGCAATATTATAAAATGAAATAACATTACTATGAGCTGTCATCCATCTCTAAATACTAAAAATAAATGTAGTGAAAAGCAATTCTTCCTCTGACCTTACACTTAAGTTTCTTAACGTAAATCCCAGAATAGGAGGGTTTTAAGGTAGTTCTGGAAATTAAGTTGCTCATTAGAAATTTAAAGAAGTACTTGCTTCTCACCCAGTATGACTTTATGTATCTTCAGTCTTATGATGGAACGCTTTAATTCACTTACTCAATCAGCAATTAAATATCCGTTTCTTTTTGTGGATATCCTACATTCAAAGCACAGTGCTGGCCATTAAGAATTAATAGAGATAAATAAGATACAACTCCTACCCTCCAAGAACTTCAAATGAGGAAGATTCTGTAAATAGAAGTGAAATTCAATGAAACTACTGTTGACATCATGCTGAGTTTTAATTTTGACTTGAGAGGATTACATATGTTCTCCATAGAAGGAAGCATTTACAGTAAGCCTTGTAGGATTTGGTTTAACAATGAGAAGAGGTTAAGGAAGGTATTATGGTCAGATTATGAAGGTACTATTCTGCAATCCCGAGAAATCTGAATGAACACAAATTTTCAAGCACTGGAGAAAATTATTTCGTGTTTTTAAGGAAAGGGAGTATTTAACATTATCTGAGTTTTAAATCATTCTTGGCAGCTGCGTGGATTAGAAAAGAAAGAAACTAGAGCCAAGACTAGTTAAGGAGGCTGGTGATAATCCAGATGATGAAGGACTGTTTACTTCTAGCACCTGCCTCTCAAAGAAAGTCAGTTTCCCGAAGGCCGGGACCTTTGTTTTTTTCACTGCTGTTCTCCAAGCACTCGGAACACTGCCTGACATGTAGTAGCTATTCATAAGTATGTGTTGAATAAATAAATCAGTGAAAGAATAAGTGAATGAACTAAATGAGACAATGAAACTGCAGAGAATCCCAGTAACAGCATGAAAATAGAAATAAATTTTAAAAAAAGAAATTGAAGAGAAATCAGAAAGAGATTTGCTTCAGGTATGGAATTTTCTGTTAACACACATTGTGGTTGGGCCTTTTTTTTTTTTTTTTTTTTTTTTAGAGACAGGGTCTCACTCTGTTGCCCTGGCGTGCAGTGGCATGATAATAGTTCACTGCTACCTCACTTCTGGGCTCAAGTGAGCCTCCTGCCTCAGCCTCCTGAGAAGCTGAGACTACCCAGGCAAGCCATGGGTGGCTGGCTAATTTTTTAAATATTTGTAGAGGCAAGGTCTTACTATGCTGCTGAGGTGGTCTCAGACTCCTACACTCCAGTGATCCTTCCATCCTAGCCTCCCATGGTGTGTGACTCACCATGTCCAGCCCTTTTTTCAAATGTTGGCAGAAGATGAAGTTTGTCAGACTGAATGGAAGCACACACACACACACACACACACACACACACACACACACGGGTTGCAAAGCATGTGCACTTTTCACCACACCTTCTAAAAGTAAGTGCTTTCGACTCAGCTTGTGCTATGGTTTAAATGTGCGCACCTCCCCAAATTCAGGTGTTGAAATTTAACGGCCAATGTGATAGTATTAAGAGGTGGGGCCTTTAAGAGATGATTATTAGGCTGTGTGGGTGCTCCCTCATAAATGAGATTAAAAAACCTTCTTTATAAAGAAGGCTTTGCAAAGCGTTCAGCTTGCTTGCCCTTCCACCCCTTGCCCTGTCGGGGTCTGGTGTTCCTCTTCTGCAGAGGATGCAGCAACAAGGCACCGTCTTGGAAGCAAGAGCAGCTTTCATCACATGACCTGCCGGCACCTTGATGTTGGACTCCCAGCCTTCGTAACTGTATGGAAACAAATTTCTGTTCTGTAGAAGTTACTCAGTCTCAGGTATTTTGTTATAGCAGCACAAACCACGACAGCTGGCAAGTAATGGCTTTTTTCAAAAACTTACTGCAGCCCACAGAGCAACTAAGGAACTAACTACAGATAAATATGTACTCTCACGTTTACAGCAGGATGCATATAAGTGACCCAGTAGGGAAAAAACATCTATGTTTAAATCAGTTTGGGAAACACTGGGTTATGTAATTGTAACTAGTTTATTTACCATAAGACTTATCAGAACTCTTAATATACTTTCATATGCTGTGAATATCTACAAGGCAAATGTATCAAGCAGTGTTCCCAAATGTATTTGACTATAGGGACCCCTTCCATACACACCACCACCTTCATGGTGCACTCATAGGAGCAGAATTTGATGAAGTATTTGGAAAAATACTGGCCTGAGTCTGGGCACTGTGGCTTGTGTCTGTAATTCCAACACTTTGGAAGGCCAATGCAGGAGGATCACTTGAGACCAGGAGTTTGAGACCAGCCTGGGCAATATAGCAAGACTCCATGTCTACAGAATAAAAAATAATCAACCAAATGTGGTCGCCTGCACTTGTAGTCCTAGGTACAAAAGAGGCTGAGTCAGCAGGTTCCCAGGAGCCCACGTGGAGTGAGCTAGGATTGCGTCACTTTACTTCAGCCTGGGTGAAGCAAGGTTCTCTTTTTTTTTTTTTTTTAAAGTATTTTCTGAAGGGCACACCTCAGAGTAAAATTTAAAAAAAAATGGCTTAAACATACACTGCAATTCTATTAAGACTAACACAGTTCTTCCATATTAAAAGAGATTGCAAAAAGTTCCTTTGACAGAGTTTTGTAAATGAGACCGTAACACCTGTCATGTGGAGAGAGAAAACAGGTTTTCATTCTCTGACAATTCTATGCTTTATCAAAGCAGATCTAAGTGAAAACCTGAAGCAAATGAAATTGAAGCCACAATGTATTCATCAGTGGAAATTAGGCACTCAGTGAATACTCAGTTCATCATGGGAGTGATAGTGATTAGGAAACTGTGAAAACACCTGCCAAAATTGTGTTTCTGAAAAACCCTCACATTTTCGGATTCCTTGGAAAGCTGAGATTCGTTTTCTGAGCACAGGCTTGTTACACATTGACCATCCTATCAGATTACCTGGTCCGCATGTCAGGCTGTGAATCAAAGGCCTGGCCCATCTTGCACCTTCTGCAAATACTGAGCTCCCTGATTTAAGAGCAAGAGGATAGGAGCCACAGGAGCTGGGAAGGACTGAGGCAATGTTGTGACCACAACACAGATTCTATCTCCAAGGTCCTCGGTTAACTTTTGGAAAAGAAATGAAGTTTTTTCTGTCCTTGGTCTGCCCATACACTCCTACACTAATTTTGGTTCTGGGGCTTTGGAATTTCTTCCTGTGCCGGTAGCTTCATTGTCTATTTTTAATCAGTAAGTACCATTTCTTCCAGAAAGTCTTAGATCTCCTTTTCACTTTCACAACATCAGCTTTAAATACCAATTTTAGCTAGGTTTGTTGGAATGTGCCTGTAGTCTCAGCTACTTAGGAGGCTGAGGCAGGAGAATACCTTAAGCCCAGGAGTTCAAGCCTTTAGAGCATTATTATTGCACCTGTGAATAGCCACCACACTTCAGCCTGGGTGTCATAGCAAGACTCTGTCTCTGTTATATATATACACACTTTAAATTCTGGGATACATGTGCAGAACATGCAGGTTTGTTACATAGGTATTTACGTACCATGGTGGTTTGCTGTGCCCATCGACCCCATCATCTACAGTAGGTATTCTCCTAATGCTATCCCTCCTCTAGCGCCTCACCCCCTGACAGGCCCCAGTGTGTGATGTTCCCCTCCCTGTGTCCATGTGTTCTCATTGTTCAACTCTCACTTATGAGTAAGAACGTGCAGTGTTTGGTTTTCTGTTGTGTTTGCTGACAATGATGGTTTCCAGCTTCATCCATGTCCCTGCAAAGGTCATGAACTCATTTTTTTATGGCTGCATATTATTCCATGGTGTATATGTGCCACATTTTCATTAACCAGTCTATCATTGATGGGCATTTGAGTTGGTTCCAAGTCTTTGCTATTGTGAACAGTGCTGCAATAAACATACATGTGCATGTGTCTTTATAGTAGAATGATTTATTATGCTTTGGGTATATACACAGTAATGGGATTGCTAAGTCAAATGGTATTTCTGGTTCTAGATCTTTGAGGAATCACCACAATGTCTTCCACAATGGGTGAACTAATTTACACTCCCACCAACAGTGTAAAAGCGTTTCTATTTCTTCATATCCTCTCCAGCATCTGTTGTTTCCCGACTTTTAATGATCGCCATCCTAACTGGTCTGAGATGGTATCTCATTGTGGTTTTGATTTGCATATCTCTAATGACCAGTGATGATGAGGTTTTTTTTTCATATGTGTTTTGGCCACATAAATGTAGTCTTTTAAGGAGTGTCTGCTCATATTCTTTGCCCACTTCTTAATGATTGTTTTTTTCTTGTAAATTTGTTTGAGTTCTTTGTGGATTCTGGATACTAGTCCTTTGTCAGATGGACAGACTGCAAAAATTTTCTCCCATTTTGTAGGTTGCCTGTTCACTCTGATGGTAGTTTCTTTTGCTGTGCAGAAGTTTAATTAGATGCCATTTGTCTATTTTGGCTTTTGTTGCTGATGCTTTTGGTGTTTTACTCATGAAGTCTTTGCCCATGCCTGTGTCCTGAATGGTATTGCCTAGGTTTTCTTCCAGAGTTTTTATGGCGTTCTAATGTTTAAGTCTTTAATCCATCTTGAGTTAATTTTTGTGTAAGGTGTAAGGAAGGGGTCCAGTTTCAGCTTTCTGCATATGGCTAGCCAGTTTTCCCAACACTATTTATTAAATAGGGGATTCTTTCTCCATTGTTTGTTTTTGTCAGGTTTGTCAAAGATCAGATGGTTGTAGATGTGTAGCGTTATTTCTGAGGTCTCTTTTCTGTTCCATTGGTCTGTATATCTGTTTTGGTATCAGTACCATGCTCTTTTGGTTACTGTAGCCTTGTAGTATCATATGAAGTCAGACAGCGTGATGCCTCCAGCTTTGTTCTTTTTGCTTAGGATTGTCTTGGCTATACAGGTTCTTTTTGGTTTTGTATGAAAGTTACAGTAGATGTTCTAATTCTGTGAAAAAAGTCAATGGTAGCTTGAAGGGAATAGCAAGGAATCTATAAATTACTTTGGGCAGAATGGCCATTTTCATGATATTTGATTCTTCCTTTCCATGAGCATGGAATGCTTTTCCATTTGTTTGTGTTGTCCCTTCTTTCCTTGGGCAGTGGTTTGTAGTTCTCCTTGAAGAGGTCCTTCATATCCATTTTAAGTTGTATTCATAGGTATTTTATTTTCTCTGTAGCGATTGGAAATAGGAGTTCACTCACGATTTGGCTGTTTGTCTATTATTGGTGTATAGGAATGCTTGTGATTTTTACACATCGATTTTGTATCCTGAGACTTTGCTGAAGTTGCTTATCAGCTTAAGGAGATTTTGGGCTGAGACAATGGGGTTTTCTAGATATACAATCATGTCATCTGTGAACAGAGATAATTTGACTTTCTCTCTTCCTATTTGAATACCTTTTATTTCTTTCTCTTGCCTGATTTCCCTGGCCAGAACTTTCAGTACTATATTTAATAGGAGAGGTGAGAGGGGCCATCCTTGTCTTGTGTCAGTGTTCAAAGGGAATGCTTCCAGCTTTTTCCCATTCTGTATGATATTGGGCTGTGGGTTTATCATAAATAGCTCTTATTATTTTGAGATATGTTTCATCAATACCTAGTTTATTGAGAGTTTTTAGCATAAAGGGATGTTGAATTTTATCAAAGGCCTTTTCTGTATCTACTGAGATAATCATGTGTTTTTTGTCATTGGTTCTGTTTATGGGATGGATTATATTTATTGATTTGCATATGTTGAACCAGCCTTGTATCCCAGGGATGAAGCTGACTTGATCGTGGTGGACAAGCTTCTTGATGTGCTGCTGGATTTGATTTGCCAGTACTTTATTGAGGCTTTTCCACTGATGTTCATCAGGGATATTGGCTTGAAATTTGTGTGTGTGTTTGTTTGTGCCAGGTTTTGGTATCAGGATGATGCTGGCCTAATAAAATGAGTTAGGGAGGAGTCCCTCTTTTTCTGTTGTTTGGGATAGTTTCAGAAGGACTGGTACAGCTCCTCTTTGTACCTCTGGGAGAAGTCGACTGTAAATTTGTCTGGTTCTGGGCTTTTTTTGGTTGGTAGGCTAATAATTACTGCCTCAATTATAGAACTTGCTATTGGTCTATTCAGGGATTCAACCTCTTCCTGGTTTAATCCTGGGAGAATGTATTTGTCCAGGACTTTATCCATTTCTTCTAGATTTTCTAGTTTGTTTGTGTAGAAGTGTTTATACTAGTCTCTGATGGTAGTTTGTATTTCTGTGGGACCAGTGATGATGTCCCCTTTTTCATTTTTTATTGTGTTTATTTGATGCTTTTCTCTTTTCTTCTTTATTAGTCTGGCTAGCAGTCTGTTGATCTTAAAAAAAAAAAAAAAAAACCCAGCTTCTGGATTCATTGATTCTTTTGAAGGGTTTTTTTGTGTCTCTATCTCCTTCAGTTCTGTTCTGATCTTAGTTATTTCTTGTCTTCTGCTAGATTTTGAATTTGTTTGCTCTTGCTTCTCTAGTTCTTTTAATTGTGATGTTAAGGTGTTAACTTTAGATCTTTCCTGCTTTCTCCTGTGGGCATTGAGTGCTAAAAATTTCCCTCTAAACACTGCTTTAGCTATGTCCCAGAGATTCTGATTCTGGTATGTTGTGTCTTTGTTCTCACTGGTTTCAAAGAACTACTTTATTTCTGCCTTGTTTGTTATTTATCCAGTAGTCATTTAGGAGCAGGTTGTTGAGTTTCCATGTAGTTGTGCAGTTTTAAGTGAGTTTCTTAATCCTGAGTTCTAATTTGATTGCACTGTGGTCTGAGAGACTGTTATGATTTCTGTTCTTTTGCATTTGCTGAGGAGTGTTTTACTTCCTATTATGTGGTAGATTTTAGAATAAGTGCTATGTGGTTCTGAGAAGAATGTATACTCTGTTGATATAGGGTGGAGAGTTCTGTAGATGTCTATTAGGTCTGCTTGGTCCAGCGCTGAGTTCAAGTTGTGAATAAAGCTGTTAATTTTCTGTCTTGTTGATCTGTCTAATATTGACAGTGGGGTGTTAAAGTCACTTGCTATTATTGTGTGGGAGCCTAATTCTCCTTGTATATCTCTAAGAACTTGCTTTATGTATCTGGGTGTTCCTGTATTGGGTGCATATATATTTAGAATTAGCTCTTCTTGTTGCATTGATCCCTTTATATTATATAATACCCTTCTTTGTCTTTTTTGATCTTTGTTGGTTTAAAGTCTGTTTTACCAGAGACAAGGATTGCAACTCCTGCTTTTTTTTTTTTCTTTCCATTTGCTTGGTAAATATTCCTCCATCCCTTTATTTTGAGCCTATGTGAGATGGGTCTTTGCACGTGTGATGGGTCTCCTGAATACAGCACCCTGATGGGTCTTGACTCTTTGTGCTATTTGCCAGTCTGTATCTTTTAATTGGGGCATTTAGCCCATTTACATTTAAGATTAATATTGTTATATGTGAATTTGATCCTGTCATTATGATGCTAGCTGGTTATTTTGCCCATAGGTTGATGAAGTTTCTTCATAGTGTTGATGGTCTTTACATTTTGGTTTGCTTTTGTGGTGGCTGGTATTGGTTTTTCCTTTCCATATTTAGTGCTTCCTTCAGGAACTCTTGCAAGGCAGGCCTGGTGGTGACAAAATCTCTCAGCATTTGCTTGTCTGTAAAGGATTTTATTTCTCCTTCACTTATGAAGTTTAGTTTGTCCAGATATAAAATTCTGGGTTGAAAATTCTTTTAAGAATGTTGAATATTGGCCACCACTCTCTTCTGGCTTGTTAGGGTTTTTGCAGAGAGCCACTGTTAGTCTGACGGGCCTTCCTTTGCAGGTAACCCAACCTTTCTCTCTGGCTGCCCTTAACTTTTTTCCTTTCATTTCAACCTTGGTGAATCTGGCAATGATGTGTCTTGGGACTGCTCTTCGTGAGTAATATCTTTTTGGTATTCTCTGTATTTCCTGAATTTGAATGTTGGCCTGTCTTGCTAGGTTGGAGAAGTTCTCCTGGATAATATCCTGAAGTATGTTTTCCAACTTGGTTCCATTCTCCCTGTCACTTTCAGGTACACCATTCCTTTTCATTCTTTTCTCTCTAATCTTGTCTTCACACTTTATTTCATTTAAGTTGATCTTCAATCTGATATCTTTTCTTCCGCTTGATTGATGTGGCTATTGATACTTGTATATGCACCATAAAGTTCTCATGCTGTGTTTTCCAGCCCCATCAGGTCATTTATGTTATTCTCTAGACTGGATAGTCTAGTTAGCAATTCCTCTAAACCTTTTTCAACATAGACCAATGGAACAGAATAGAGATCTCAGAAATAAGACCACACATCTACAACCATCTGATCTTTGATAAACCTGACAAAAACAAGCAATGGAGAAAGAATTCCCTATTTAATACATGGAGTTGGGAAAACTGGCTAGCCATATGCAGAAAACAGAAACTGGGCCCCTTCCTTACACTTTATACAAAAATTAAGATGGATTAAAGACTTTAACAGAAGACCTAAGACCATAAAAACCCTAGAAGAAAGCCTAGGTAAATCCATTAGCAACATAGGCATGGGCAAAGACTTCATGACTAAAACACCAAAAGCATCAGCAACAAAAGCCAGAACAGACAAAAGAGATTTAAACTAAAGAGTTTCTGCACAGCAAAAGAAACTATCATAAGAGTGAACAGGCAACCTACAAAATGGGAGAAAAATTTTGCAGTCTATCCATCTGACAAATGGCTAATATCCAGAATCTACAAAGAATTTGAACAGATTTACAAGAAAAAACAATCATTAAGATGTGGGCAAAGAGTATGAATAGATACTTCTCAAAAGAAGACATTTATGCGGTCAAGAAATACATGAAAAACTCATAATGACTGGTCAGTAGAGAAATGCAAATCAAAACCACAATGAGATACTATTTCATGCCAGTTAGAATGGCAATCATTAAAAAGTCAGGAAACAACAGATGCTAGGGAGGATGTGGAGAAATAGAAATGCTTTTATGCTTGGTGGGAGTATAAATTAGTTCACCCATTGTGGAAGACAGTGTGGTGATTCCTCAAGGATTTGGAACGAGAAATACCATTTGATCCAGCAATCCCGTTACTGGGCATATACCCAAAGGATTATATATCATTCTATAAAACACATACACACGTTTATTGAAGCACAATAGCAAAGACTTGGAACCAACTCAAATGCCTATCGATGTTAGACTAGATAAAAAAATTTGGCACATATACACCGTAGAATACTATGGAGCCATAAAGAAGGATGAGTTCATTCTTTTGAGGGACATAGATGAAGCTGGAAACCATCATTTTCAGCAAGCTAACATAGCAACAGAAACCCAAACATCACATGGTCTCACTCATAAGTGGAAGTTGGCCAATGAGAACATATGGACACAGGGAGGGGAACATCACACACCAGAACCTGTCAGTGGCTAGGGCCTCGGGGAGGGATGGCATTGGGAAGAGTACCTAATGTAGATGATGGGTTCATGGGTGCAGCAAACCACCATGGCACATGGATACTTATGTAACAAACCTGCACATTCTGCACATGTATCCCAGAAGTTAACGTATAATTTAAAAAAAGAATTTAAGTGATCTTTTTCCAGACCTTCTCTTATTTCTGCTTGTTTCACCCACTTCTATAATTCATTGATTATTTTTTGTTCATTGATTTACATTTAAAATATGAGTACTTCTTTAGTCATCTGTTATAAGCTATCCTCATCTAACAGTTTTCTCCATTTTTCAATTTTTGCTAACACATTTGGGGAGTATTCTAATACTCATTTCAGGTTTTTATCTATCTAGATAAAACACCTCAGTGTCTTGAAGGCCTACATTTTGCAAATGTGGCATTTGATAAATTTTAGGATATATCATGTCTTTTTGAGACAGTCTTGCTCTGTTGCTCAAGCTGATGTGCCGTGGCACAATCGTAGCTCACTGCAGCCTCCACCTCCTGGGCTTCAGCAATACTCTTGCCTCTGTCTCCCAAAGAGCTGGGACCACAGGTGTGCGCCACCATGCCTGGCTAGTTTTTTAAATTTTTTGTAGAGACAGGATCTCAGTAGTTATCCAGGATGGTCTCAGATCCCTGAGCTCAAGAGATCTGCTCACCTTGGCCTGTCTTGTAATCTCAAAGTGTTGGGATTACAGGCATAAACCACCACATCCAGCCCATGTCTGTAATAAGTTGATTTATAAACAAAGCAGTTTAGTGGGGCAATGAAGAGCCCAACCTTCACATCAGCCTGCCTGGGTAACAGAGAGCTTGTTATCTGTAATTCTGGACAAGTAACCAATCTTTCTGTACCTCATTTCCCCCATACATAAACTAGGGAAAATAATTCTACAAATCTCATTTGGTTATTAATAAGCATTAATTGAATTGACCTATCTAGAAGGCTTGTAATAGCACCTAGAACATAGTGCCATGTAATCATTGGCTATTAGTATTTCCAAGGTTAAAATAGCAAAAGTATCTTAGGATAAAGGGTGGATAAGTTTTAAATACTTTTTCTTTCACAGGTCCAGACTATGTAAAGGATTATTTGCCCAAAGTTCATCAGCACACTTCCTATGTAGGAGAACAGCATCCAGCATTAGAAAAAACTGGAGATCTCAGATATTTATGGAGGCCTGCCTTGAATGGAAGCTTTCCAGCAAAATATAAACATGAGTACGTTGGTGAAATTGGTTGGGGAGTAACACAGTATAATTTTATCAACAAATCAAGACTGGAGAGTGGCTTTCATATCAAGGTATTGCTCTTAAATTTATGCTCTTCATAGTACACTGTTTTCTAAGTTGAATTCTTTATGAATTTGCTTCCAAAGGAAATGTTGGGCGCTTGATTTCTCATTGAGACATAAAGAGGTTTGAATTTTGCAGGAAGACAAATGTGTGAATAAATGCATGGCTCCACAACACTCCTGGAGCCCCTTTAATACACCAAGGGAAGGGTACAAAGAAAATGAAGCCATTAATAGTCCAAAAGCATTTGTGTTTGGCTTTGGAATGTGTTCTGATTCACATTCAGGCTGAGGCACTTGCACACACTTCCCCCATCCTAGCACTGCTTCATGCGTGGGTGGTACAAAGAAAGCAGCCGGTGCTGGGCATAATCTACAAACCTAACACATGCATCTCAGATGTTTAAGATTCACTGTATAGATAATGCCTTCATTTCAAGTGTTAATAATTCAGTGTATGTTGTCAGAGGGTTTTAGAAACCTTGTCTTATTTCCCTTTGGTGATACAGGCATAGGCATAGGTCACGGTGTCTCCTCTGAAACAGAAGAGTACACAAGTTATTTTAGAAGTAAAATCTGAGAATTTGGATATTTTTTTCTAGGAAGACCTTTGCATTGTCTGAAAATTGGATGTATCAATCATGCAATAACTGAATTTCCTCAAATTCTTAAGGCAAACCAAGACAGTCTCATCTGGTAAAAGTTAACAAAAGGAAAACCTTTTATTTTTCTTTGAGACAGAGTCTCACTCTGTCACCCAGGCTGGAGTACAGTGGCGAGATCTTGGCTCACTGTAACCTCCGCCTTCTGTCAAGTGATTCTCCTGCCTCAGCCTCCCAAGTAGCTGGGACTACGGGCATGTGCCACCGTGCCCAGCTAATTTTTGTATTTTTAGTAGAAATGGGGTTTTACCATGTTGGCCAGTCTGGTCTTGAACTTCTGACCTCAGGTGATCTACCTGCTTCAGCCTCCCAAAGTGTGCTGGGATTACAGGCATGAGTCACCACACCCCGCCAGAAAACCCTTTTTCTGGCCCCAACCACGGCAGTCTAGGAAGATGGATGGGAGTGCAGTCTTTGGGGTTACACTCTGACTTAGGTCTAGCTCTCTGACCTCGGGCAAATGAGTTCACCTTTCTGCATCTTTGTTTGTTCCTCTTCTACAAGTCAGTATTCAGAGGCCCGTTTCACAGGATCACCTGATTTTCTATCCTACTTCTGCCACCTATTAGTGTGTATGGCCTTGGTTAAGTTCATTTACCTCTGTGCTTCAGTGTCTTCATTATAAAATCTTAGTTCTAGGTTAACGGGCTGTTGTAAACAGTACACAAGTTAATACTCGTAAAGCGCCAGAAGCAGTAACTAGCATGTGTCAAGCCCTATATGTTTCATTGTTATGTTGTGAGGACTAAATGTGAGAACACAAGGAATGCAGTGGGTGAGATCCTGGCACCAGGCTGACATCCAGATTTTAGCTATTAGTACTGTTGTGGTTGTATTTCATGTATTTCA
Organism: Callithrix jacchus; assembly: GCF_049354715.1. Classification (NCBI taxonomy): domain Eukaryota; kingdom Metazoa; phylum Chordata; class Mammalia; order Primates; family Cebidae; genus Callithrix; species Callithrix jacchus. The sequence continues at coordinate 37,365,149 of NC_133504.1, forward strand.
TTAAATTGAATATTATATTTAGTGTATTGTAATATGTTAAAATGCCAGCACCAAGAAAGTGCACCGATGATAAGGAACATCTCTTATAGCATATTCCAAAGAAGACCGGTGTGACAAGCTGAGTATGATGAATGCTTAGGTTCTTAAACTGTGTCCTTTTCCACTTGGGCAATAAAAAGGAAAATCTGAAATTTGATTAAATATCAAACTAGCCACCAGCAATAAGAGTCCAGCCCCAGAGCAAGGCAGCTGGTTTGAATAAAGTCTAGAACTTGTGTTGTCTCGGTGTTTCTCCTTGGGTGATGATGCCCTGCTCTCTGACACAGCCCTCAATCTGTCAGACCATCTTGAATGTGTATAGCTTCTCTTCCTTCTTTAACTTAACCCATTTTTCTGCTCAAATGAAGTGCAGTCAAGCATTCTTTGGTCTTTAAAGCAAGCTGGGAATCCGAAAGAGACGATAGCTGTGAGTTAGCCTTCCAGGAATGTATTTATTCCGTATCTAGTTAGTATTTCCTGGACTGCTTTTAATCACTGCACTTCTGGGTAATGGGGTCCTCTCTGTCTCTGTGAGATTGTGAGCCCTGCAGTGATTTTCTTCCCCAGCTGCGGCACCCTCAGAAACTGCTTGGAATATGCTGTAAGGGCTGCTGCTTATCATCTGTGCATTTTCTTGGCCCTGGTATTTTAACAGGAATTGTTTTCAAGGGTCTATCTGTCACAGATAACAATCTTGAACAATACCTTAAAGCTCCTTGGACTTGGAGATTTATAATAGGGAAAACGAGATTTATTGAGAATGACTATACATACTAGTATCGAAGCATCTATAATTTCCTTATCAGTTAAGGTCTAGGTTTTGTCACTAGGGTTACTAATCTCTCCCTTTGCATCTAAGGCCTACCTTTCTGTTTCCATCCAAGGCAGATCAAATATCTATTTTTTTTTTTTTTTGAGACAGTGTCTCAGGCTGTTAGCCAGGCTGGAGTACAGTGGCACATTCCAGCCTCCATCTCCTGGGCTCAAACAGTCCTCCTACCTCAGCCTTCTGAGTAGCTGAGACTAGAGGCATATGCAACCACATCCAGATAATTAAGAAACAATTTTTTTTTTAGTAGAGACAACGTCTATGTTGCCCAGACTGGTCTCAAACTCCTGAGCTGAAGTGATCCTCCTGCCTCAGCCTCCCAATGTGCTGGGATTACAGGTGTGAACCACCATGCCCAGCCCATAGTATCATTTTTTGCATCTAGGCTCAGACTTTGATTCCTTATCAACCCTGTGCTTCAGGCAGCTACTTCTAAAAAATCAGACTTGGTGCATTAATTGACACTTGAGCCGATACCTACACATACACTCCATACATACAAACATGCTCCTAATTACGAAGACTATACAAGAGTGGTGGCATTAACCCAGGGCCCGCCTCACAAGGGAGCCGGTAAACTTCTCACTGTAAAACTTGTCACTGTGAGAAATGTCTCAATCCACTTCCTGTTCTTTTCCAGTTTCTTATCTGTCTGTACATCCTTTCCATATCCCTTGCTCTTCCTTGTCCCGTAATAATCCAAATCAAAATGATCACTTCTTCTTTTAGTCTAACTACAGAGACTCCTCAGTGTCTCTTGTGGCAATTACTCAGAGCTTAGATTTTAAGCACACTTTCATCTCCTGGATTTTTATAGCTCTAACAGCTGCTCTGCCTAATTTACTGCTCCAGGTTTATGTAAGACTGGCGGCTAAGGACACTCAGGCACCTCCAATCGAGTCTTGGTAAAGTGCCTGGAGCAGCTGCCTCCTACCCGGGAATGGTCTCTCTTATTTGGGGCACTAGGAGGGGGTTCTGCAGATCATCTGGCTTTTTGCAGGAAGATAATAACTTCCATGCTGAGTGACACCTGAAAAACTTCCCCCACTTTACGGAGGTCAGTAAAAAATCACAAGATCGAGTTTCTTTTCTGGATTTTTTTAATGTTTAGCTATTTCCTACTCTTACATGCGTTACAATGCAATAATAATAAATGTATCTATAAACCAGAACAGACCATTACTTTTATTATCTCAGATTTAAGAGGAGCACATTCTTTTAAAAAATGGATTTGGTCTCTGCCAAACTATATGCAAGAATATATGGAGACAAATGAAACAATTTCTTTGGTTTCAATCCCATGCTAAACTGAGGAACTTTTCTCACTGCCTCTTAGCTGGTCGAATCTCCTCTTAGCTGGTGGTGTCACTGGCCTTTCTTTAACCCAAACCACACAGGGTCTGCTGGGTTCCTAATGTCCACTTTCTACTCCTGTGCTCTGACCTCATGACAAAATAATTTAAGTTATTTGGTTTTCTCACAGAAACAATGTTATACTGGACAAGATGACTAACTTTTCATTGGTGTGATCTCAAAGACAATATTAAATCAATTAATCATAATATAACCGATATATTATATATCTTTTAAAAACTGAGGTAATTAGAATCATGGGAACCCATCAATATATTTATAGTAATATGATATAATAAAAACCAAAATTTTTGAGGCTTTGAGATCTCTGCCTCGTTTTTAACTGTTACAAGTTCCGCTGTCATGAAATAGAATGTCTTCCTGACGGTTTTGTGAACATTTGAGCAGACTTCTGATGAAATGTCGAATCTCTTGATGGCTAAGGAATAAACTCATCCAAGGTTGGTTTATTAGGCATTTTGCTTACTGAATTTATTTAAAAAAGGTAAACATAAAAAGAGCTACAATTGATTGTTGATTAAGAAAAATGGTACTGTAATGATTTACAGCAGAGGAAACTAAGGTATAAACAGGTGAGGTTCCTTGCCTGAGGCCACACAGCTAGTAAATGGGAGAGCCAGAATTTCAACCCAGGCCGTGTGAAATAAGGACTCGGAGGAATACAGGATGTATGAAATGCAATGATAGGCAATGAGTTAGAACATTAGGTTGGAACCCCTTTATAAAGTACAAAGCTGCATTATTTTTCTATAAGGCAGGGTCAGGCTGGGGTCAAACCTACTTGGCTTTCTCTTACAAGGTGTGCATCCCTTTCTTCATGGTTCCCTCAGTTGTCTCCTAGCATCTGACTGGCATCATTTGCACACAATATACTTCATTTATAAAAATCAATAAATAGTAGAGGCTGGGCACGGTGGCTCATGCCTGTAATCCCAGCAGTTTGGGAGGCTGAGGCAGACGGATCATTTGAGGTTAGGAGTTTGAGATCAGCCTAGCCAATAAGTGAAACCCTGTCTCTACTAAGAATACAAAAATAAGCTGGGGGTGGTGGCACATGCCTGTAAACTCAGCTGCTCAGGAGGCTGAGGCAGGAGAATTGCTTAAACTCAGGAAGAGAAAGTTGCAGTGAGCCAAGATTGTGCCACTGCACTCCAGCCTGGGTGACAGAATGATAGTCCGTCTTAAAAATAAATAAATAAAATAATAAATAGTACAGATGATACCACCCACATATTTGACATAATAACAAATAGCTTGATAATACCTATTTTTGAATTTGTATTTTACGAACACTTTATTGCCTTTCAAAACATGTCAAATACAATTATTGGCATTATGGGAAAAAAAATGGAGTTCTCACCAAGCCAAACCCTCTTTCCTTGCACTAACTCCATGCAATCTTCCAAACTACCCTCTCCTACACAACAGTATCCTCTGTGTTTTCAGATTCATCTGGGAAAAACATATTGCCAGTACAGAGTTGATAAGTTTGTAAACCACCAAAATACATGTTTCAGAATTTCTGCATTTTTTTATCCCCAAATTCTCATTTACCTTGGGGTTCATCTAGAGCAATCATAAAAATAGCCACCAGTTTTGAGTCTCATTAAAATTCCTAATCTCCAGATGTTGTTATCAGCATAGATGATTTTGGAAACATAATAAAGCTTCCTTTTTCAACTAAGTTATAAAAGCAAAATAGAAAATAGCTTTTCTAAAATTAGGCATGTCTTTGGAGGGCTGATGTTCTTTCCCAGATGGGTGTGTGTTTAGTATCACTTTTTACTTATGGTTATTTGCATCCTAACAGTTTGTGGTTTAATACAAAAATAATTAGCACCTTTCATCCTTAAGGGCTGTATAAAGCAATATGTCTTATGATACCAGCAGAAGAGGCTTTAGTGAGAGAGTACCACGTGCTGACCATCTGTGAGGCAGGAGAAACATTGACTGTGGAGACCAAATAACCCTCCTTTTTCTTAAAAATAATATATTAACATCATTAACCTCCTTATATACAGATGTTACATTTTCTCCATTTTACAAAGCTTAGCTTTATAGCATTCTCAAATACATTGAAGGAAACAAGTTCCTTATAAAATTTTACTTGTATCTAAATTTCCAGACAGTAAATTTTATGTGTGATGCTTCCTTTTTCTAACAGACCATGAAAGCATCAAGGGAGGCATGTATCACTGATTCGCACTCTCTGTACTGTGTTCAAAGCGGTTCCACAAAGAATAATGCATTTGGAATGGAAGCTCTCTTGGTAGCCAACAATGCTGCCACATTCCAGGGAGCATCCCAGCCCCAAATTACCTGGCCTCTCAATGAAACACAGGGCTTTCTCTCTCTCTTAGAGGAGACTTTCTAGAAAATTATTAGCAAATTGGACAACAAAAGTCCTAATCATCACATCATTTGTTAGGATGTGAAAATTAGGGGAAAAAAGGAAAGAAAAAGAATCCAAGTAATGTAAAGCTTGGTAGATGATTTTATCCCTTAATTCAGGCAGGCTAAAAATACATTGTGGGTAGTTATAAACTCTTATAAGGCTTGACATAATATCTGGAGTATGTGTCTAAGTGTAAATATCACCTTTTTAAAAAATTAAGCTTCTTAAAGTTAGTATTAAGCATATGTCATAGATTTTTCAACAAATGTTATTTGATGATAGTGACATACAAAGCTAAGAAAAGATTCTATAACTTAGAATAGGTGCTAGTAAAATTGTAGTATGACTCCATAGCTAGGCTGTTAAGTATATTGTCAAAGAATTCTGAAATTTGTGTGTGAGCCAATATCCCAAGCACAGGTGGATCAAATACCAGGACATCTGTTTTCTAAATCTGGCATTAATCCTGTCTTTTTAAGATCATGGGAGGAAATTCTTAAATCATTGTAAATTTATGACTCTAGTTTTCCCTATTATTCATATACAACACTCCCAGGGTATCTCAGCCATGCTAACAAAAATGCATGGCATGCATAGCAAATGATACCAGAAACCTGGAGATTTCTTTTCCCAGGATTAAACTGGGGAAACCAAGGAACTTTAATTGTGGAAATTTAGGAATAATTCATTAAATATAGGGGCTCCCCACTCCATGGTCTCAGTTCTGTGTTTGGGCATGAAGAAATGGCACTGAAAATATATGACTACCTACTTGGGAAGAATTCATAGGAAAGTTTCTCTGTGGAAGTTTAGTGGGACTATTGCCAATAAGTGTACTACACAATCCCGGCCACATTCCAATGGCTTTAAGCAACTTGAGGTCTGAGATCTGTTGTATGTGTCTTTGTACTGACAACTTCAATCCTGGTCCCCACCCACTATCTCCTAGTGCTTAGCATGGGGTAGATGATTATCAGTAAATGATGAGAAATCTCATGCAGTGTCTTTGTTGAGAGACCAAGTTGTAGATGAACAGTAATAAATTTTTAAGTGTGTTTTAGGCTAGCAATTAGTCTACTCCCAGCTTATTCAATAAAATCATTCTAAATGATTTACCTTTTACTTAAACAGAAACTTAAGGAAACTGGGCACAGTCTCCCTCATATCAAATCCCATGTTCACAATGCTTGCTCTACAACCTGTAGTTGTAGAGCTGATTGGACAATTAACTTGGGAGAGTACACTTTCTAACCTTAGAATTAACAACAGTGTCAAACACATTAGAAAACTCCAAGGGTGAGTACAGTTGCAAAGCAGGCCCTTGATAATATTTCAGAAACTGCTGAGCACACATAGCATCTTGGAAGTGCTTGAATAGCTTTCTGTTGCTCGAATAGTCCACTCAGATTTCAGACCCTGCTAGGAATCATCAACCAGCTCTGGATAAAGCGCTGATAACAGAATGGTTGGTTATCCATCAAAAACCGTAACAATTCCCAAGAAAATTATTTCCAGTCTTTCTTTTTTAAAAAAATCTTCATGTACTTTGAATTATAGCATGAAATAAGGAAAATATTTATCTCCTTGGAAGGATACTGGGAAAAAATAACAAATTTATCTTTGTTGTTGTTTTTTTTGTTGTTGTTGTTTCCACCCACAGCATTGAAAAATATGCCTTTTCTCTGAGAATTAATGAGGCAATTAGCATTCATATCACTTCTCAGGGCAAATCTGTTTGTGGCCTGATAGGGTCTGGCTTTGTGTCCCCATCCAAATTTAATTTAGAATTGTAATTTCCATAATCTCCATCAGTCAAGAAAAGGACCTGGTAGCAGGTAATTGGATTGTAGGGGTGGTTTTCCCCATGCTGTTTTCCTGATGCTGAGTTCTCATAAGATCTGATGGTTTGATAAGGGGCTTCCCTCTTGCTCTCTCTTGCCTGCCACCATGTAAGACATACCTGCTTCCTTTTCTGCCATAAGTTTCCTGAGGCCTCCCCAGCCATGTGGAACTGTGAGTCAATTACTTTTTTTTTTTTTGCAGTTTACCCAATCTCAGGTAGTATTTTCATAGCAGGGTGAAAATGGACTAATACATGACCTTAGTGAAAAATGGAATGTGGCTTTCAAGCTAAAATAGCCAGCTAAAGAATTTTTTATATTCCTTCTTTTCTCCCTTGCATGCTAGTCTGAATACTATTTTTTATAATGCCTCAGTTTTCCCATATATGAAACGGGGATTATGTTGGTTTTCTATTGCATAACAAATTACCAAAAATTTAGCAGCTTAAATCAATACTCATTTATGTGCTCACAGTTCTGGAGGTTAGAAATCCAGGGATGGCATGACTGGGTGCTCCACTCAGTTCTCACAAAGACGAAGTTGTTAACTGTGGCTGTGAAGCCATCTGAGGCTGGGGCTGTCTTCCAAGTTCATGTGGTTGTGGAAGATTTCTTATGGTTGTAGAGCTGAGGTTGTATTTATTTGCTGGTTGTCAGCCAAGGGCCATTCTCAACATTCAGAGGCCACCCAGGCACTTCACCCCATGACCCCTCCACATCTTTAAAGCTAGCTGTGGAGAGTCTCCTTCATGTTAAATCCCTCTAATGCTTCAAATCTCCTTTGCCAAGAAAAGCCTAGGTCTTTTTTAAGAGGTCTCCTGATTAGCTTAGGCCCACTGAGAATAATCTCTCTTTCTTCAAGTCAGCTGATTTGGGACCTTAATTACATCTACAAAAGCCCTTCACAGTAGCACCTAGATTAATATTCAGTTGAGTATCTGAGAGAACACCTGTCTACCAGAGGTTGAGAATCTTGGGTGCTCTCTTAGAATTCTGCCACTGGCTGGGCACAGTAACTCACAACTATAATCCCAGCACTTTGGGAGTCTGAGGCAGATGGATATCTTGAGCTCAGAAATTCAAGACCAGCCTGGGCAACATGGCAAGATCCTGTCTCTACAAGCTGGGCATGGTGGTGTACACCTGTGGTCCCAGCTACTGAGGAGGCTGAGGTGGGAGGATTGCTTGAACTTGGGAAGGCAAAGTTTGCAGTGAGCTGAAATTATGCCACTGCACTCTAGCCTGGGTGACAGAGTGAGACTGTGTCTCAAAAAAAAAAAAAAAAAAAAAAATCTGCCCACCATAGGATAACAGTAATACCTTAGAGTATTATTAAATGGATTGAGACACACGTGTAAAGCACTTAGAAAGCTCAACAAATGAGATGAGGCTGAACAAATGCGATCTAGTATTATTAATGTCTCTGTATACTGTATTTTCTTGCCTACATGGATTTTTAAATTATAGTGTTACAAGCACACTAGAAACATGAGAGACTATGTTTCTCATTATTTGGATACTCCACAGAAAGCAGAGATACTGGGGCCACATGAGCAAACTCACAGAATCCAATGTTTAGTCTATTTGCTGAAAGCTGATGAATTCAAATTATTTAAAAACTACAGTAAAAGACCAAGATATCATTCATGTTGGTACTCAAGCCCATCTATAATGTGGCATAAAATGAAGTATGTATGGGTCTCTGCGTTGAACAGTCTTTTGCTTTAACAAGAGAAATACATCACAGAATCCATGCCTTAAACACTGACATTTTTCAGAAAGAATTGTTTCTACTCATGCTCTGAATGTAAAATGAATACTTCAAATGCGCCACTCATGCAAAGGCCTTTATGTCGCCTTTCTCCCTGCAATAGTTTCAGTCTAGAATAGGCAACGTTATGCAATTTGGTGACCCTGCTGCAACAATGGAAATGCTTCTCACAGGCTGTGGGAAAAAGACACCTTAAGGGGTTAACAGTAATATTTTGCAAATTGAGGCAAGTGAAGAAAAAAAATACATTAGCATAAGAAAAGATAGCCGTAGGGAATTTTCCACTCAAATGTTTGGTACTAAGAGCTCTATGTTACCAAGGAGGAGGCTACAGAAGAAAACCCTTAGTGTCTACCGCATTCTTGAACTACGTTGCCATTGTATTCATTCTGTGGGTGAGAAAGACCTCATAGTTAGAGAGATGGAAAATTGTTCTTTCTAGTAAGAAAAGTCAAAATTGAATATACTAAGAAAAGCATCTTGGATTGTTGCAACAAAGCAAGAGGATTCCTCAGGAACAGTCCCCAAAAGACTTCCTAAATGTGTCAGAACTAGACTAGAGGTTAGAGATTATAAGTGAAAATCTTAAGCAATGACTTGAATTTTTGACTAGAATGAGCCCCAAATGTCTGCAATGAATTTAACAGTTTTTAGCCATTTTAGAAATTATGTACCTCACAGTATGTGAATGTAGTTAGCAGGTATTTCCCTTTTGTTAATACATGATCATTTGAAGATTGTTCTGTAGGAAATATCCAAACTGCAGTTGTAATTATTTTTGTTGAAAACATCTAAAATAAGTTTAAAAGGTTCTCACTGATTTAAGATAGAAAATATACTAATTGTTACCTGTTTCTATGAAGATGTTGAATTGGTTTTTAAATCAATCTTTCCTCTTAGAAATGACTAGTCAGTAAAAAAAAATGATTTATTTAAGTCTCAGTTTCATTGGGTTTGACACTACAATAAGCATAGCTGTTTAAATAAATTGTGATACATTTTGTTAAGATAGAGAAGGACCGGCTTGTTTTAGATAACAAGTTGTTTATGATATTAGGCACTGATATCTATAGGAATGGAAAAAAGATGTGTTATTCTGTCTCTGAAAAAGATCTTCCCCGATTAAGAAGATGTAATTTTGGGTTATTAAAGATAAGAATAGCATAAAATCAAAGATCATTCAAGTCCTGCAAAATTTATCCAGAGCTGATAAAAAAAGTACTTAGAAGTCAATGTAAGCTCAATTTTCAGGGAATCGTGTCAGGAATCAAGTGAGAAAGATGTCCTATGATCTTTCCATCATATGCAGATTATTTTCAAAGTTTCTGAGGAATAGTGACCTTGTTTATCTTGTGCCTTCCTTTGTTTATTCAATTTATGTGTGCACATTAAAGAGATTAAGTTTTCAGGTCTTTATCCCTGAGAAGATGACACAAATGAATTTGCCTTCTCAAGCACAAAAAAACTCTATGGTAGTCAATAAGAAAAGTCATTCTAAACCGAAACTTGAGGGAAAAGGAAGAAGAGGGAAGAGAATTTAAAAAGTACCAAGTAACATCATTCCTTTAATGCTGAAATTTTTATAACAGGATTTTGCTACTTTTTGAGATGTTATGAATATTGCATCTCATATTAATGTAAGTAAAAAATGCGTTCCACAGCTAAAGTGAAATACTTTTTGATAATTCATGTCATGGTTTCTGAATCCTAGTATAGAAACTTGAGAAATGGTTATAGACCAAGACACTTTTCAATATAAATTTGACACTTTTATTCCCCATGCTTGTTTACAAGACGTGCTATTCATTGGATAGTTCCTGGAGAAGAGGAGTCAGTATGTAGCGGCCATTCATTTATTAATAACAGATCATTTCAATGCACATGGGAGGGGGTGGGAATTATTTTTTAATCTGTGAACCTGCTCTAAGCCACTAAATACGTTATCGATACTCTGAATTATTCCTTCTGAAAGGAGTTTTTAGGTCTATACTTTTATCCTAGTCTGTCTATAATCCAGCTCTTTCCTACGTTATTGCGACCACGTTTTCTGATTCTATAAGGAGAAAGTAAAGTGAAAAGAGCTAACCTGTTTGAGTCTAAATGACAACAGTAGTTTAGAATGCTCACTTATTTAGACATAGAATCATAAAGATGGAAAGCAGCTTAGTGATGATGCCTTACACTCTTCTTGCTACCTACCTAACACCCCTCATTTCAAAGAGGGAAAGTAAAGCACGTAAGGTCTTGTTATTTTACTTCCTGTACTTTCTTCTCTCTGTTCAGGAAAAGACTGTGTTCTTCCCCGATCTTCTTTTAGCTGAATTTAGCATTTCCTATTTCATTTTCCAACCTGACTCCCTTTTTGTCTAGAAATATGTATACTTAGACGTGTTGCCTATTTACTTTGGAATTAGGGGACATTAATTTTCTTCCTTTTACAGTATGCAGAACTAAGTCAAGCTTCTCTTGATGCAATAACCCACAGATATCAAAACCCATGGTAAGCAAATATGAATATATTTTTTATTAATTAGTGTGTTTTTTCCTAATTTGGTAACAGGATTCATTTTTTTTAAATTTTAAGTATATTATCACTTTCTTTTTATTTCATATAGGTTTTTTGTAAATTTGTGAATTTTTATTTCTAATAAACAGTAAATCTTCACTATCTGCTAAATATTAAGGGCAGAAAAGGAGTAAAGCAAGCATAGTTAAAATAAGAAACTTAGAATATAGTAAAGAAAAAGAATAAGCCTGAGGCTGTTAAGAATGGCAACAGGGTTAGTAGATTAGCTTTAACTTAATAAATAATTATCTCTGTAGAAGAAACAACAATATTAATTTTTTTCAGATTTAAAAAAAACTCATTTCATGCTGTTGGCCTGGAAACCATCATAATGGGTAATCTTGGTTGATAAACATAATCTTACTAAAGTCACATAATGGCTTCAATTCATGTTATCTTATGGCAGCTTCTGACCCAAATGAAACATGGGTATCCGAAGGCATGTTAAATTACAGGAAACAAGCAAAAGCTGGCCTGTTATTAGGTATAATGTATGCTTCAGAGTCCTAAGAGGGAAAAGATCAATCAGCATTGCTCTTACAAGACTGCAGATTGCATATTGTCTTTGTTATCAAAGGTGTTTGAAGGTAAGGATTTCTATGGCCTATTTTACTTCACTTTTAATTGTTGAAGGATCAGCTTTTAGCATGTGCAAAATCACTGGATTTTATTAGCCCTGAGGTGGCTATATTATACCAACATGAATTGCATCAAATAGAGAAAAGACTTCAAACTCCATGTCAGTGTTATAGTTATTTCAGAACAAAAAAAGACCTTAGTGGGCAATTCCTATAACTTATTAAGTATGAACCATATTTAAAGCCACAAAACCAGGTATACTTTATTGCATGAATAACACATATTCTCATTAAAATATTCTATTTCATTTGTTTAGATAGCATTTGTAGGCATACACTGCAAATACCCTGTGAAATATTTCCAAGCAAAGAAAAACATTAAACACCATTGAAAATCAATGAAACTTCAAGAAGCATTGGTGATAAAAACATGAAAATGTGTTGCACTTATTTAAACATTAAAAACTTTTTGGAAGGTGTCTGAGAAACACCGAAGCTCTGAGCATGTTCTCTGAATCAAAGAATGTTGGCTGTATTCATTTCTAGAGAATATGCTATGGGTTGAACTGAGTCATGAGGACGTAGAATGGTTCTGAAATTTAGGAGATTGCAGATTCAACTAGGAAATTGGGGATATATGAGAAAAAAAATTACTTTGCAAATACTGAGAGCCAAATTAATAATGAATAACTAGAAAATTATAGCTAGACATTTTTAAAGTTAAATGTATTGACAACCCCCTAGACTCCTCTATAACTCCTGGCTTGGGTCCTATTTCTAACTAGTCAGACACCAGTAACCTGAATAATGCTTCCTTCTTGAGACTATAAGCACCTACCCTGTTTCAAAGCACTTGATAGCAGGATACTCTTGAATAGGGCCCTGACTCAGACAGGTTCAGGTGTGCCCCACCCGTTTGCATCCTGTAAGGTGGCCTGAGAGCCATCTTTCTCCTGGGCAAGGTTAGTGCTGAGCCTCCCAACCACATTTTGTGTTCTGCTTTTTCAATCAACAGCATTCACTCAATATGTTCAGCATCTCCTGAGTTCAAAGCACTGTTAGATTCTGTGGCCATCATGGTGAACCCGCCAGCCTCAGTATATGTCCTTCTTGGAACTTGTATTCTAGGGGAGGAGACAGACATTAAAGCAAATATATGGCTTTTTAAAAATAATGTATTGGCAGCCAGGTGCAGTGGCTGATGTCTGTAATCCCAGCACTTTAGGAGGCAGAGGTAGGCAGATCATGAGGTCACGAGATCAAGACCATCCTGGCTAGTACAGCAAAATCCATCTCTACTAAAAATTGAAAAAATTAGTTGGGCATGGTGGCATGTGCCTGTAGTCCCATCTACTTGGGAGGCTGAGGTAGGATAATCACTTGAATTCAAGAGGTGTAGGTTGCAGTGAGCTGAGATTGTGCCACTACACTCCAGCCTGGGCGACAGAACAAGATTCTGTCTAATAAAAAAATGTATTGGCCGGACACAGTAGCTCACACCCCTAATCTGCTGGGAGGCCCAGCGAGACGGGACAATCGCTTGAGGCCAGGAGTTTGAGTCGAGGTTTTGCCATGTTGCAAAGGCTAATCTCTACAAATAATAGAAACTTAACTGGACATGGTGGCTGTGCCTGTCCCAGCTATTCAGGAGGCTGAGGTGGGAGGTTGGCTTCAGCCCAGGAGTTTAAGACCCACCTGGGCAACATAGAGTCCTGATCTCTACAAGAAAAACATTTAAAAATTAACCAGGAGTGGTGGTGCGCAACTGTGGTCCCAGCTACTCAGGAGGCTGAGGTGAGGTGGGAGGAACATTTGAGCCCAGGAGGTCGAGGCTGCGGTGAGCCTTGTCATGCCAGTACACTCCAGACTGGGCAACAGAGCCCCTTCTCCAAAAATAAAAAATAAATAACAAAACCCAAACCATACTGTTTCTCAAACTTAAAATCAAATTTTTTTTAATTACAAATGTAAATCAAGCTTATGGTAATAAATCAAAAATATAGAACTATATTGAGAAAAAGTTAATATCAGACCAAAATCCATCCAGTTTCTGATAAAGTAGTTCATTATAAAGAATACAGGAGGTAAAGGAGGTTTTTGCAGGGCACCTACCTGGGGAGGGTCAGATAAGTGTTTACTGAGGGAAATGATTAAACTGATGTTGAAAAGAAAGGTCAGGCTGGGTGTGGTGGCTCATGCCTGTGATCCCAGAACTTTGGGAGGGAGGCCAAGGCGGGTGATCACTTGAGGTCAGGATTTCAAGACCAGACTGACAACATGGTGAAACCCTGTCTGTACTAATAATACCAAAATTAGCCGGTTGTGGTGGTAGGCCCCTGCAATCCCAGCTATTCAGGAGGCTGAGGCAGGAGAATTGCTTAAACCTGAGAGGCAGAGGTTGCAGTGAGATGAGATTGTGCTACTGTACTCCAGCCTGGGCGACAAAGAAACTGTGCTCAAAAAAAAAAAAAAAAAAAAAAAGAAAAGGTAGGTGAATATAAGATCATTCCTGGCAGAGAGAACAGCATGGGAAAGAGTACGTCAAATTACAACCTGTGCTGCCAGACTGTATAGAAAGCAATGGGGAGACTAGTGAGATGAGGATCAGATTTTGTAGACTCAGGCTAGAGAATTTGGATTTTAATTAACATAAGAACAAAGAAAATTCATTAGAAGATTTAAAATAGAAAGCAACATGATCCTAATTGTTCTGTTAAGATCATTCTGGAATGTTGGAATGCTGCATGTAGAATGGATTGGAAGGTGACAAGAACAGCTGTATAAAGATCAGGACTGGGTGCAGTGGCTCATGCCTGTTATCCCAGCACATTGGGAGGCTGAGGTGGGCAGATCACATGAGGTCAGGTGTTCAAGAGCATCCTGGCCGACATGGTGAAACCCCATCTCTACTAAAAATACAAAAATTAGCCGGATGTGGTGGCACACACCTGTAATCCCAGCTACTGGGGAGGCTGAGGCAGGAGGATCACTTGAACCCAGGAGGCAGAGGTTGTTGTGAGCTGAGATCATGCCACTACACTCCAGCCTGGGCAACAGAGTGAGACTCCCATCTCAAGAACAAAAAGAAAGAAAGAAGGAAATAAGAAAGGGAAGGAAAGGAAGGAACAGCCAGAAGACAATTTCATTTTTATAAGCCCATCTTGAGTTTTCAGTGGGCTTTGCAAACAAGCCAAAACAAATGTGATTATGGAGAGCTGGGGCCAGGGGAAAGGTTCAGTGGAACTTTTAATAAAAAGGTGGGCTTTAAGTAAAGGGAGAAAAGAGGAGACAATATTAACTATAATGATGGGAAGTAAAACGTGTGTATAGCAATCTGATGAAGCAGATTTAACATTAATTTTACAGCTGAAGAAATTGATGTCAGAGATTATGTCACATGGCCAGGGTCACAGAGCTCACGTTTTAGTCCAGGCTGACTGATCCTGTTGGTCTGGGTTGGGATCTGGATTTGGACATTTTATTTATCTTTTTTGAGACAGAGTCTCACTCTGTTGCCCAGGCTGGAGTGCAATGGTGTGATCTCTGCTCACTACAACCTGTGCCTCTCAGGTTTAAGCCATTCTCCAGCCTCAACCTCCCAAGTAGCTGGGACAACAGTCATGTACCATCAAGCCCAGCTAATTTTTGTATTTTTAGTAGAGATGGGGTTTTGTCATATTGGCCAGGCTGGCCTCGAACTCTGACCTCAGGTGATGCACCCGCCTCAGCCCCCCAAATTGCTGGGATTAAAGGTGTGAGCCACCGCATTCAGCTTGGGCTTGGGCATTTTAAAAGAGCTCTACCAATGATTGTGATGTGTCACCAGGGCTGAGAACCACTAGTGACAACTGAGAAATGAAGGGGACTGAGCCTTGTGGGGTGCCCACATTGAGGGCAAGATAAATGGGAGCCACTAAAGAAAAGGAGCCTTATAGGTCAATTCCTATAGAAGGCTACATACAGCAGCCAGTGAAGAATTTTGAGAGGAAGAGTTTAATACAAGAAAAACAGAGAAATCAAGGAAAACACAGCAGACAAATATTTAGGGGTGATCAGGGGCCTCAGAAAAAGCAGTATAGGAAAAGTAGGATGCTTTGAGTCAGCGTCACTCGTGCTGAGGAATGTTTGTCTACTGACATAATGCAGGCAAGAGTCCACTCTTTATGACGTAAGAAATTCAGAGCACAATTACAGGATTTCCTCCATTTGAAGGCATATGTTTTACATTTTAATATCTTGAAATCAGGATGTGTTTTATAATAGTTGTTTATAAATGCAATGTTCAAATGTGGTACCTCCTTTTGTCCTCCTGTGTAAAACTGTATTAAATTAATGGCCATGTGCAGTGGCTCAGGCCAGGCACAGTGGCTCATGCCTGTAATCCTAGTACCTTGGGAGGTCAAGGTGGGCAGATCACCCGAGGTCAGGGGTTTGAGACCAGCCTGGACAACATGGTGAAACCAGATCTCTACTAAAAATACAAAAATTAGCTATGATCCCAGCTACTCAGGAGGCTGAGGTAGGAAAATCGTTTGACTAGAAGGCAGAGGTTGCAGTGAGCTGAGATCATGCCACTGCACTGTAGCCTGGGCGACAGAGCAAGACTCCATCTCAAAACAAAAAAATTAATGGTGTGTTATACAATTAATTATACCTTAAAGACTGATAAAGATGTAGTTTAGCAAATATGAAATGATGACTATGTGCTAAGTACTCAGAATTTGAAAATTTGTAAGCAGACTTCTTACTCTCAGGTTGGTCACAGACTTTTCATGGCAGATGTGACAGACGATTTCAGTACAACAAGGTTCACTGATGGAGACAGAGTATAGTTATTAGGTTAACTGTTTGTGTGTGTGTGTGTGTGTGTGTGTGTGTGTGTTTTAAATCTTTAATCCATTTTAATTAGAAAAAAACTTTTAAAGTAAAGCAAATACACTCTTGTTTTAACTATCCCGTTTCTCTAGATGTGACCTGATGATTTATTTTCATACAATCTCTTCTGTGTGCAATGGGGTGTTTCCCGATATATATCTACAGCATTTCTAATTTCAGCAAGAAGAATAAAAAGCCTTAATAGGAAATGGAGGAACAGTTTACAGTCCAATTAAGAGAGGTCATAAGAGAATGTATTGGCAAACAATGAATTGGCAGGGCTTTTGTTTTTTCTCTGAGGTGAGTGGATTCTGCAGCAGCTACTCACTGTTACTGAAGAGCCCACCCTATCTTCTAGGCCTTTAATAAATAATCTGAAGGCTAATTTCAGAAATGCCTCTGTTTTTCTTTTCTGATGAGAGCAAACCTTCTTTTGTGATCATCTTTTGTACTACATGTTTCTGAGTCATTGAACTCAAGAAAAACTATTTCTAGGCATAGGACGTTTTTAGGTCTTTGGAATATAACTTATTAGACAGCTGGGTATGAGATTTATCTCAGAGTCTGTGGGTTTCTGTGAAGCCAATGATTTAAAGGCAGCAGGTTTGGAAAGGGACAGTGTTCTTGTAATTCTTTTGTATTAGTCTGTTTTCACATTGCCGATAAAGACATACCCAAAGATCGTTTTGGAGCTCTAAAACTTGCCCTGCTGGATTTTGGATTTACATGGGCCCTGCAACTTCTTGGTTTTGGCCAATTTCTCTCATTTGAACAGCTGTATTTACCCAAACCTGTACCCACATTGTATCTAGGAGGTAATTAACTTGCTTTTTTAAAAAAAATATTGTGATTGTTGTATGTATTACATATACATTGGAAACCCTGGGAGAAATGATATAATCCTTGCTTTGAACCATCATACATATTTTAAAGAAAACATTGGGAGTAATACAGTCTATTTTATTTCCCAAGACATTTCTCATTTTATTTATTCTTCTTTGTTCCCTGAAGTTCCAAGTTTCTATCTGGTAAACTTTTCTTTCACTGAGGAACTTCAACAATTTTTTTTTTAAAGACCACATCTGCTAGTGACAAATTCTTAGTCTCCCTTCATTTGAGAATCTTAAATCTGTAAGTAGACTGTAGTAGTTTTCACACTGCTGATAAAGACATATCAGAGACTGGGCAATTTACAAAAAAAGAGATTTAATTGGACTTCCAGTTACATGTGGTTGGGGAAGCCTCACAATCATAGCCAAAGGCAAGGAGGAGCAAGTAACATCTTACATGGATGACAGCAGGAAGAGAGAATGAGGAAGACACAAAAACAGAGACCCCTGACGAAATCATCAGATCTTGTTGAGACTTATTCAGTACCATGAGAAGAGTATGGAGGAAACTGCCCCTGTGATTCAATTATCTGCCTCCAGGTCCCTCCCACAACACTTGGGACTACAACTCAAGATGAGATTTGGGTGGGGACACAGAGACAGACCATATCATTTTGCCCCTGGCCCCTGCCAAATCTCATGTCCTTGCATTTCAAAACAAATCATGCCTTCCCAACAGTCTCTCAAAGTCTTAACTCATTTCAGCATTAACTCAAAAGACCACAGTCCAAATTTCATCTAGGCAAGTCCCTTCTGCCTATGAACCTGTAAAATCAAAAGCAAGCTAATTATTTCCTAGGTACAATGGGGCTGCAGACATTCAATAATACCACTGTTCCAAATGGGAGAAACTGGCCAAAACAAAGGCGCTACAGTGGCCACAAAAGTCCAAAATCCAGAGGGGCAGTCAATCTTAAGGTTCTAAAATGATCTTCTTTGACTACATGTCTCACATCCAGGTCATGCTAATGCAAGAGGTGGGTTCCCATGGTATTGGGCAGCTCCACCCCTGTGGCTTTGCAGGGTACATACAGCCTCCCTCACAGCTGATTTCATGGTCTGGCATTGAGTGTCTGCAACTCTTCCAGGTGCATGGTGCAAGCTGTTAGTGGATCTACCATTCTGGGGTCCTGAGGATTGTGGCCCTTTTCTCCCAGCTCCACTAGGTGGCACCCCAGCAGGGACTCTGTGTGGTTGCTTTGACCCCACATTTCCCTTCTCTGTTGTCCTAGAAGAGGTTCTCCATGAAAGCTGCCTAGGCATCCAGGCATTTCCATATATCTGAAATCATCTAGGTAGAGGTTCCCAAACACCAATTCTGACACCCACAGGCTCAACACCATGTGGAAGCTGCCAAGGCCAAAGCTCTACATTGGCCCCTTTCAGCTACAACTGGAGTGGATGGGATACAGGACACTAAGTCCCTAGGCTGCACACAGCACAGAGATCCTGGGTTCAGCCTACAAATCCATTTTCTCCTAGGCCTTAAGCCTGTGATGGGAGGGGCCATATGAAGACATCTGACATACCCTGGAGATATTTTCCCCATTGTCTCCAGGATTAATTCAGCTCCTCATTACTTATGCAAATTTATGCAGTCATCTTGAATTTCTCAGAAAATGGGTTTTTCTTTTTTGAATTGTCCAGCTGCAAATTTTCTGAACTTTTTTACTCTGCTTCCTTTATAAAACTGAATGCCTTGAACAACACCCAAGTCACCTCTTGAATGATTTACTGCTTAGAAATTTCTTCTGCAAGATACCCTAAATCACCTCTCTCAAGTTCAAAGATCTGCAAATCTCTAGGGCAGGAGCAAAATGCCATCAGTCTCTTTGCTAAAACATAATGAGTCATCTTTGCTCCAGTTCCCAACCAGTTCCTCATCTCCATCTGAGACCACCTCAGCGTAGGCCTTATTGTCCATATTGTTATTAGGCTTCTGGTGAAAGCCATTCAACACATCTTTAGGAAGTTCCAAACTTTCTCACATTTTCTTCTCATCTTCTGAGGCCTCCAAACTGTTCCAGCCTCTGCCTGTTACCCAGTACCAAAGTTGCTTCCACATTTTTGGGTATCTTTTCAGCAACACCCAACTCCTGGTTCCAACTTACTGTATTAGTTCATTTTCACACTGCTGATATAGACATACTTGAGACTGGGAAGAAAAAGAGGCTTAATTGGACTTGGAGTTCCACAAAGCCTTCTTACATAATGGTGGCAAAAGAAAATGAGGAAGATGTACAAGCAGAAACCCCTAATAAAACCATCAGATCTCCTGTGACATTGACTACCATGAAAACAGTATGGGGGAAGCCACCCCCATGATTCAAATTATCTCCCACTGGGTCCCTCCCACAACACATGAAAATTATGGGAGTACAATTCAAGATGAGGTATGGTTGGGGATACAGACAAACCATATTATCTTTCTACTCATGATTTAATAAATTTTTTTTCAAGTCATGATCTTTTCATAAAAAGCAAGGAATACTGATTCATTCGTAAATTTTACTTCCTTTCAGTGTGTTAATTTTCCTTACCTCAGATACAGTGGATCAGTAAACACGAAATACTTAAATATAAATCCTTAAAGTTAAAATGTCAAACCAGCAATCCCAAATTACCCATAAGGTAGAAATAATGTGTTTGTCTGCTGTAGAAAGCAAATAGATTCTGGATTTCCTTGCTATTTTATAGGTCAGAAAGAGGAATTTAGGACAAAGTACTTTTGGAAAGTCTACCCTAAGTCTTTTCCCCTTTTCTTCACCCCACATCTGTAGTGAGCATCTATGGAAAACTACTCAAGTTTCTGAAATCACTGAGCAATCGGAGCTTCCATCCATCCCTGACATATTTCAGCTAGTCACGTAGTTACGGAAAGCATTTCACTGCAATAGGAACTCACACATGGGAACTTGGCTCCTCAGATACCTGTTTCCCACTAATCTGACATTCTCTGTAGATCTAGCTTGTCAAATCTTTTCTATTCTTTTCTGTATGCATTTTTTTGGGGGGGGTGGTTGTACTTTTTGTTCTACTTGGAATAACTTTCAAACTTTCTCACAAAGCATTCTCCCTGCATCTGTTTCTTTGACTGATTCATCAAATGGGGACTTTAACATTCTTTCTTCATTCAATAGTTAAATCTCTGCACTGCTTAATGAGGAGCCACATGTAGAAAGGTGGTCCCTTAAGGTTATATTGTTACCTTACATTTACTATGTCTGGATTTGTTTACCATTGTGTAACAATTGTCTACAGTATTCAATACAGTAACATGCTGTATAGGTTTGTAGCCTAAGAGCAATAGGATATACCAAATAGCCTAGGAGGTTTGTGTAAGTGCACTCTATGATGTCCACACAGTGATGAAATCACTTATGGGCACCTTTCTCAGGACATATCCCATTGTTAAACAATGTATGACTGCATTCAGTAAGCACATACTAGGTGGTAAGCACTACAGCAAATCATTTAGGAAACTAAGATAAATGAAAATATGGCATCTACCATCAAAAAGCTTATAACAGGGGAAATAAAAATAGGATATAAAAATGGCAGTCTAATATGCCAGAATATGGGAAGAAGTGTGCTATGGCTGCTCACAGGAGGAAACATCTCTAGCCCTATGGAAACCCCAAAACACAAGCTTGAACATGTTTTCTCCTTTGTGACCCCTTTAACATTCCCCTAGACCCTCCTTTCAGTCTCAATTTTTTTAAAAAAAATTGTACTTTGGGCTCTAGGATACATGTACACATCCTGCATCCTGCAGGATTGTTGCGTAAGTACATATATACTGTGGTGCTTTGTCGTCTCCACCCCACCCCCAAGTCACCTACATCAGGCATTTCTCCTGATATTATCCCTCCCCATACTCCCCGCCCCACACTGTCCCTCCCCTCCCTTCCCCTCCAATCCCCACCTAGCCCAATGAGTGTTGTTCCCTTCCCTCTGCCCATGTGTTCTCATTGTTCATTACCCACCTGTGAGTGAAAACATGTGGTGTTTGGTTTTCTGTTCTTGTGTCGGTTTGCTGAGAATTTTAGTTTCTAGATTCATCCATATCTCTACAAAGGACACAAACTCATCGTTCTTTTATGGCTGCATAGTATTCCATGGTGTATGTGTGCCATATTTTCTTTGTCCAATCTATCATTGATGTGCATTTGGGTTGCTTTCAGGTCTTTGCTATTGTAAACAGCACCACAGCAAACATAAGTGTGCATGTGTCCTTATAGTAGAACGATTTATAATCCTTTGGATATATACCCAGTAATGGGATTGCTGGGTCAAATGGAATTTCTATTTCTAGATCCTTGAGGAATCGCCACACTGTCTTCCATAATGGTTTAACTAATTTATACTTGCACCAACAGTGTAAAAGTGTTTCTTTTCTCCACATCCTCTCTGGCATCTGTTGTCTCCAGATTTTTTAATGATCACCATTCTAACTGGTGTGAGATGGTATCTCAATGTGGTTTTGATTTCCATTTATCTAATGACCAATGATGATGAGCATTTTTTCATGTTTGTTGGCCTCATATATGTCTTCTTTTGAAAAGTGTCTGTTCATATCATTTGCCCACTTTTGGATGTATTTTTTTTTTCTTGTAAATCTGCTTTAGTTCTTTGTAGATTCTGGATATTATCCCTTTGTCAGATGGGTAGATTGCAAACATTTTTCCCATTCTGTTGGTTGCCATTTCACTCTAATGATTGTTTTTTTGCTGTGCAGAAGCTCTTAGGTTTAATCAGATCCCATTTGTCTATTTTGGCTTTTGTTGCCATTGCATTTGGTCATGAAGTCCTCGCCTGTACCTATGTCCTGAATGGTGTTGCCTAAGTTTTCTTCTCGGGTTTTTATGGTGTTAGTTCTTATGTTTAAATCTTTAATCTGTCTGGAGTTAATTTTTGTATAAAGTGTAAGGAAGGGGTCCAGTTTCAGCTTCCTGCATATGGCTAGCCAGTTTTCCCAACACCATTTATTAAGCAGGGAATCATTTCCCCATTGCTTTTTTTTGTCCGGTTGTCAAAGATCAGATGGCTGTAGATGTGTGGCATTGTTTCTGAGGCCTCTGTTTTGTTCCGTTGGTCTGTATCTCTGTTTTAGTACCAGTACCATGCTGTTTTGATTACTGTAGCCTTGTAGTGTAGCTTGAAGTCAGGTAGCATGATGCCTCCAGCTTTGTTCTTTTTGCTTAGGATTGTCTTGGCTATGGGGGCCCTCTTTTGGTTCCATATGAAGTTTAAAGTGTTTTTTTTTCCTCCCAATTCTGTGAAGAAGGTCAGCGGTAGCTTGATGGGGATAGCAGTGAATCTGTAAACTACTTTGGGCAGTATGGTCATTTTCATGATTCTTCCTAATCATAAGCATGGAATGTTTTTCCATCTGTTTGTGTCCTTATTTCCTTGATCAGTGGTTTGTACTTCTCCTTGAAGAGATATTTTGCCTCCTTTGTTAGTTGTATTCCTAGGTATTTTATTCTCTTTGTAGCAATTGTAAATGGCAGTTTGCTCATGATTTGGCTGTTTGTCTATTGTTGGTGTTTAGGAATGCTCGTGATTTCTGCACATTGATTTTCTATCCTGAGACTTTGCTGAAGTTGCTTATCAGCTTAAAGAGGTTTTGAGCTGAGATGATGGGACCTTCTAAATACACGACCATGTCATCTGCAAATAGGGAAAATTTGACTCCTTCTTTTCCTAATTGAGTGCCTTTTATTTCTTTTTATTGCCTAATTGCTCTGGCTAGAACTTCCAATACTATATTGAATAGAAGTGGTGAGAGAGGGCATCATTGTCTAGTGCCAGTTTTTAAAGGCAATGCTTCTAGTTTTTGCCCTTTCAGTATGATATTGGCTGTGGGTTTGTCATAAGTAGCTTTTATTATTTTGAGATATGTTCCATTGATACCCAGTTTATTGAGAGTTTTTAGCATAAAGGGCTGTTGCATTTTGTCAAGGCCTACTCTGCATCTATAGAGATAATCATGTAGTCTTTGGTTCTGTTTATGTGGTGGATTATGTTTACAGATTTGCAAATGTTGAACCAGGCTTGCATCCTCAGGATGAAGCCTATTTGATTGTGGTGGATAAGCTTTTCAATGTGCTGTTGGATTCAGTTTGCCAGTATTGTATTGAAGGATTTTTGTATTAATGTTCATCATGGACATTGGCCTGTAGTTTTCTTTTTTAGTTGAGTCTCTGTCAGTTTTGGTGTCAGGATGATGTTGGTCTCATGGAAAGAGTTAGGGAGGATTCCCTCTTTTTGTATTGTTTGGAATAGTTTCAACAGGAATGGTACCAGCTCCTCTTTGTATGTCTGGTAGAATTTGGTTGTCAACCCCTCCGGACACGGACATTTTTTGGTTGGTAGGCTCTTAATTGGTGCCTTGACTTCAGACCTTGTTATTGGTCTATTCAGGGTTTCAAAATCTTCCTGGCTTAGTCTTGGGAGTATGTAAGTGTCCAGAAATTCATCCATTTCCTCCAGATTTACTGGTTTATGTGTTTAGAGCTGTTTGTGCTAATCTCCTATGGTAGTTTGTATTTCTGAGGAATGTGTGGTGATCTCCCCTTTATCATTTTTTATTGTATCTATTCGATTCTTCTCTCTTTTCTTTTTATTAGTCTAGCTAGTGGTGTATTTTTTTATCTTTCAAAAAAACCAGCTCCTGATTTTATTGATATTTTGAAAGGCTTTTTGTGTATCTATCTCCAGTTCTGCTCTGATGTTAGTTATTTCCTGTCTTCTGCTAGCTTTTGAGGTTTTTTTGATCGTACTCCTCTAGCTCTTTCTATTTTGATGATAGGGTGCCAGTTTTAGATCTTTCCTTCTTTCTCATGTGGGCATTCATTGCTATAAATTTCCCTCTAGACACTGCTTTCAATGTATCCCATATATTCTAGTACATTGTGTCTTCGTTCTCGTTGATTTCAAAGAACATTTTTATTTCTGCCTTCATTTCATTGCTTATCCATTCATCTTTCAGGAGCAAGTTGTTCAGTTTCTATGTGATTGTGTGGTTTTGAGTGTTTTTCTTAATCCTGAGTTCTTTTTTTTTTTAATTGCATTTTAGGTTTGAGGGTACATGTGAAGAACATGCAAGATTTTTGCATAAGTACACACTTGGCAGTGTGATGTGCTGCCTTCCTCCCCATCACCTATACCTGGCGTTTCTCCTCATGCTATCTCTCCCCAACTCCCCACCCCTGGCTGTCCCTCCCCTATTCCCCCCCCAACAGAGCCCATTGTGTGATGCTCCCCTCCCTGTGTCCATGTGTTCTCATTGTTCAACACCCACCTATGAGTGAGAACATATGGTGTTTGATTTTCTATTGTGTCAGTTTGCTGAGAATGATGGTTTTCAGGTTCATCCATGTCCCTACAAAGGACACGAACTCATCTTTTTTGATGGCTGCATAGTATTCCACGGTGTATATGTGCCACATTTTCCCTGTCCAGTCTATCATCAATGGACATTTGGGTTGGTTCCAGGTCTTTGCTATTGTAAAAAGTGCTGCAATGAACAGTCATGTGCATGGGTCCTTATAGTAGAATGATTTTTAATCCTTTGGATATATACCCAGTAATGTGATTGCTGGGTCAAATGGAATTTCTATTTATAGGTGCTTGAGGAATCGCCACACTGTCTTCCACAATGGTTGAACTAATATACACTCCCACCAACAGTGTAAACGTGTTACTGTTTCTCCACATCCTCTCCAGTATCTGTTGTCTCCTGATTCTTTTAATGATCGGCATTCTAACTGGTGTGAGGTGGTATCTCAGTGTAGTTTTGATTTGCATTTCTCTAATGACCAGTGATGATGAGCATTTTTTATATGTTTGTTGGCCTCATGTATGTCTTCTTTTGTAAAGCGTCTGTTCCTGTCCTTCACCTACTTTTGAATGGGCTTGTTTCTTTCTTGTAAATCCATTTTAGTTCTTTGTAGATTCTGGATATCAGCCCTTTGTCAGATGGGTAGACTGCAAAAATTTTTTCCCATTCTGTTGGTTGTTGATTCACTCTAATGACTGTTTCTTTTGCTGTGCAGAAGCTGTGGAGTTTGATTAGGTTCCATTTGTCTATTTTGGCTTTTGTTGTCAATGCTTTTGGTGTTTTGGTGATGAAGTCCTTGCCTATGCCTATGTCCTGAATGGTTTTGTCTAGGTTTTCTCCTAGGGTTTTTATGGTGTTGGGTCTTATGTTTAAGTTTTTAATCCATCTGGAGTTAATTTTAGTGTAAGGTGTCAGGAAGGGGTCCAGTTTCTGCTTTCTGCACATAGCTACCCAGTTTTCCCAACACCATTTGTTAAACAGGGACTCCTTTCCCCATTGCTTGTTTTTGTCAGGTTTGTCAAAGATTGGATGGTTGTAGATGTGTGATGTTGCCTCCAATGCCTCTGTTCTGTTCCATTGGTCTATATCTCTGTTTTGGTACCAGTACCATGCTGTTTTGATTACTGTAGCCTTGTAGTATAGTTTGTAGTCCAGTAGTGTGATGCCTCCTGCTTTGTTGTTTTTGCTTAGAATTGACTTGGCTCTGCGGGCTCTCTTTTACTTGCATATGAAGTTTAAGATGGTTTTTTCCAGTTATGTGAAGAAGGTCATTGGTAGCCTGATGGGGATAGCATTGAATCTGTAAATTACTTTGGGCAGTATGACCATTTTCATGATATTGATTCTACCTAACCATGAACGTGGAATGTTTCTCCATCTGTTTGTGTCTTCTCTTATTTCGTTGAGCAGTGGTTTGTAGTTCTCCTTGAAGAGGTCCTTTACATTATTTGTTAGTTGTATTCCTAGGTATTTTATTCTCTTTGTAGCAATTGTGAATGGCAGTTTGTTCTTGATTTGGCTTTCTTTAAGTCTGTTATTAATGTAAAGGAATGATTGTGATTTTTGCACATTGATTTTGTATCCTGAGACTTTGCTGAAGATGCTTATCAGTTTCAGGAGATTTTGGGCTGAGACGATGGGGTTTTCTAGATATATAATCATGTCGTCTGCAAATAGAGACAATTTGACTTCCTCTTTTCCTATTTGAATATCCTTTATTTCTTTTTCTTGCCTTATTGCTCTGACTGGAACTTCCAATACTGTATTAAACAGGAGTGGTGAAAGAGGGCATCCTTGTCTAGTGCCAGATTTCAAAGGGAATGCTTCCAGTTTTTGCCCGTTCAGTATGATAATGGCTGTTGGTTTGTCATAAATAGCTTTTATTATTTTGAGATACGTTTCATCAATACCCAGTTTATTGAGGGTTTTTAGCATAAAGGGCTGTTAAATTTTGTCAAGGCCTTCTCTTCATCAATTGAGATAATGATGTGGTTTTTGTCATTGGTTCTGTTTAGTGGTGAATTACGTTTATAGACTTGCATATGTTGAACCAGCCTTGCATCCCCGGGATGAATCCTACTTGATCATGGTGGATAAGCTTGTCGATGTGCTGCTACAATCACCTTGCCAGTATTTTATTGAAGATTTTTGCTTCTATGTTCATCATGGATATTGGCCTGAGGTTTTTTTTTCTTGTTGAGTCTCTGCTGGGTTTTGGTATCAGGATGATGTTGGTTTCATAAAATGATTTGGGAAGGATTCCCTCTTTTTGGATTATTTGGAATAGTTTCAGAAGGAATGGTACCCGTTCCTCTTTGTGTGTCTGGTAGAATTTTCGGCTGTGAACCCATATGGACCTGGGCTTTTTTTGTGTGGTAGGCTCTTAATTGCTGCCTCAACTTCAGATCTTGCTATTGGTCTATTCAGGGTTTCAACTTCTTCATGTTTTAGGCCTGGGAGGAGGCAACTGTTTAGGAATTTATCTATTTCTTCCAGGTTTACTAGTTTATGTGCATAGAGATATTTGAAATAATCTCTGATGATAGTTTGTATTTCTGTGGAATCTGTGGTGATATCCCCTTTATCATTTTTTATTGCATCTATATGATTATTCTCTCTTTTCTTTTTTATTAATCTGGCTAGTGGTCTATTTTGTTGATCTTTTTGAAAAATCAGCTCCTGGATTTAGTGGTTTTTTGAAGGGTTTTTTATGTCTCTATCTCCTTCAGTTCTGCTCTGATTTTAGTTATTTCTTGTCTTTTGTTAGGTTTTGAGTTTTTTTGGTCTTGCTCCTCTAGCTCTTTCAATTTTGATGAAAGGGTATCGATTTTAGATCTTTCCTTGCTTTTTATGTGGGCATTTATTGCTATATATTTTCCTCTAGACACTGCTTTAAATGTGTTTCAGAGATTCTGGTATGTTGTGTTTTTGTTCTTCTTGGTTTCAAAGAACATCTTTATTTCTGCCTTCATTTCATTGTTTATCCAGTCAACATTCAAGAGCCAGTTGTTCAGTTTCCATGAAGCTGTGCAGTTCTCAGTTAGTTTCTGAATTCTGAGTTCTAACTTGATTGCACTATGGTCTGAGAGATTATTATGATTTCCATTCTTTTGCATTTACTGAGGAGTGATTTACTTCCAATTATGTGGTCAATTTTAGAATAGGCATGATGTGGTGCTGAGAAGAATATATATTCTTTGGATTTGGGGTGGAGAGTTTTGTAAATGTGTGTTAGGTTTGTTTGGTCCAGGTCTGAATTCAAGTCCTGGATATCCTTGTTAATTTTTTGACTCATTGATCTGTCTAATATTGACAGTGGGGTGTTAAATTCTTCCAATATTATTGTGTGGGAGTTTATGTCTCTTTCTAAGTCATTAAGAAATTGCTTTATGTATCTGGGTGCTCCTGTATTGGGTCTGTATATATTTAGGATCGTTAGCTCTTCTTGCTGCATTGATCACTTTACCATTATGTAATGCTCTTCTTTGTCTCTTTTGATCTTTGTTGGTTTAAAGTCTATTTTATCTGAGATGAGAATTACAACTCCTGATTTTTTTTTGCTCTCCATTTGCTTGGGAAATCTTCCTCCATCCTTTATTTTGAGCCTTTGTGTATCCTTGCATGTGAGATGGGTTTCCTGGATAAAGCACACGGATGGGTATTGGCTTTTTATCTAATTTGCCAATCTGTGTCTTTTGATTGGGGCATTTAACCCATTTACATTTAGGGTTAATATTATTATGTGTGAATTTGATCCTGCCATTTTGATACTAGCTGGCTGTTTTGCTCATTAGTTGATGAAGTTTCTTCATTGTGTTGATGCTCTTTAGCATTTGGTATGTTTTTGGAGTGGCTGGTACTGGTTGTTCCTTTCTATGTTTAGTGTCTCTTTCAGGAGCTCTTGTAAAGCAGGCCTGGTGGTGATGAAATCTCTGAGTACTTGCTTGTTTGCAAAGGATTTTATTTTTCCTTCATGTATGA
Source organism: Callithrix jacchus (assembly GCF_049354715.1). Taxonomy (NCBI): domain Eukaryota; kingdom Metazoa; phylum Chordata; class Mammalia; order Primates; family Cebidae; genus Callithrix; species Callithrix jacchus. Next base: position 37,393,633 of record NC_133504.1, read on the forward strand.
AGCTCAGTTTGGCTGGATATGAAATTCTGGGTTGAAAGTTCTTTTCTTTAAGGATGTTGAATATTGGCCCCCACTCTCTTCTGGCTTGTAGGGTTTCTGCTGAGAGATCTGCTGTGAGTCTGATAGGCTTCCCTTTGTGGGTAACCCGACCTTTCTCTCTGGCTGCCCTTAGCATTTTCTCCTTCATTTCAACCCTGGTGAATCTGACGATTATGTGTCTTTGGGTTGCTCTTCTTGAGGAATATCTTTGTGGTGGTCTCTGTATTTCCTGGACTTGAATATTGGCCTGCCTTGCTAGGTTGGGGAAGCTTTCCTGGATAAAATCCTGAAGAGTATTTTCCAGCTTTGACTGATTCTCTCTGTCACATTCAGGTACACCTATTAAATTTAGATTAGGTCTTTTCACATAGTGCCATATTTCTTGGAGACTTTATTAATTCCTTTTTATGCTTTTTTCTCTAATTGTGCCTTCTCGTTTTATTTCATTGAGTTGATCTTCGAGCTCTGATATCCTTTCTTCTGCTTGGTCAATTCAGCTGTTGAAACTTGTGTATGCTTCACGAAGTTCTCCTGTTGTGTTTTTCAGCTCCATCAATTCACTTATATTCTTCTCAAAGTTGTTTATTCTTATTAGCATTTCATCAAATCTTTATTCAAGTTTCTTAGCTTCTTTTCATTGGGTTAGAATGTGTTCTTTTATCTCGCAGAAGTTTCTTGTTACCCACCTTCTGAAGCCTGATTCTGTCAATTCATCACACTCATTCTCCATCCAGCCTTGTTTTTTTGCTGGTGAGGAGTGGTGATCCCTTGTAGGAGGAGAAGTGTTCTGATTTTGGTTGTTTTCTTCCTTTTTGTGCTAGTTTCTTCCCATCTTTGTGTATTTATCCACCTGTCATCTTTGTAGTTGTTGACTTTTCGATTGGGTTTCTGAGTAGATGTCCAGTTTTTTGATGATGATGTTATTTCTTTCTGTTTCTTAGTTTTCTTTCTACCAGTCAGGCCCCTCTGCTGTAGGACTGCTGAGGTCCACTCCAGGCCTTGCTTGCCTGGGGATCACCTGCAGCAGCTGCAGAACAGTAAGAATTGCTGCCAGTTTCTTCTGCTGTCTTTGTCCCTGAAGGATACTCACCTGATGTCAGTCTGAGCTCTCCTTTATGAGGTGACTCTTTAGATATATGGGGGTCAGGGAGCTGCTTGAGGAGAGAATATGTCCTTTATAGGAGCTCAAGTGCTGAGCTTCGAGCTCCATTTTTCATTCAGAGTTGCTGGGCAGGTACGTTTAAGTCTGCTGCAGCTGAACTCATAACCCCCGCTGTTTTTTTCCCAGGTGCTCTGTCCTGGGGAGTTAGGGTTTTAATTATGAGTTTCTGTTGTGCTGCTGGCTTTTTTTCAGGGCTGCCCTGCCCAGTGAGGAGGCAGCCTCGTCACTGTCTGACTGCAGAGGCTTTACTGAGCTGCTAGGGGCTCCGCCCAGCTGTGCTGTGAACTTCCGTGCAGTCCTGTTTATATGGGTTTAGTTAGAACTGCCTTGGCAATGGTGGCCCACCTCTGTAATGGCGTACTCTCTCTGTAATGGCCTGCTGCCTCGGTGATGACAGACTGCCTCAGCAATGGCAAACTACCTCCGTAGTGATGGAGTGCGTCGGTAATGGTGGACGCTCCTCCCCCACAGAGCTGGACCACCCCGGGTTCAGCTGTGCTTGCTGTGAAACTCTCAATCCAGAGTGTTTCCGATTGCTGTTTTTTTGTGGGGGTGGGACCAGCCGAGCCTGATCACCTGGCTCCCTGCCTCAGAGGCTCTTTTTTGGTCTCCCAGGTATTCCGGTCACCTGTTGAAAAGGCACCTGGATTGGTGTGATTTCTCATGCAGCGACCCACTGTGCCAGCTGAAACAGCCGCACTGAGATTCCTGGCACTTTTTGGCCGGGAATCTCTTGGCCTGGCTCACTGTTTCAGTCCCCTTTTCTATCAGTTGAATGGGTGACTCTGTCTTCCCTGAGCTCCAATTGCTAGCTAAAACAGTGCCCGAACCAGTGTATTTTGTATGGAGAACCACTGTACTAGGGCGCCAGCCAAAACAGTCTCTCTGGGCGAAAGAGCTGCACTGGCTGCGCCATCCAAAACAGCTGCGCTGGGCAAAACAACCGTGCTGGCAACCCGTGGGGCTCCTCTGCCTGGGAATCTCCAGGTCTGTGGGCAATAAAAATCCGTCTGGTGATGCGGTATCCACTCACCCTCCATGCTTTTGCTGGGAACTGTGATCCTGAGCTGCTCCTAATTGGCCATCTTGGATCCATCCCTTAATCCTGAGTTCTAATTTGATTGGGCTGTGGTCTGAGAGATTGTTTGTTATGATTTCTGTTCTTTTGCATTTGCTGAAGAGTGATTTATTTCCAAGTATGTGGTCAATTTTAGAGTAAGTGCGATGTGGTTGGTGCTGAGAAGAATGTTTATACTATGGATTTGGGGTGGAGTGTTTTGTAAATGTCTGTTAGGTCCATTTGGTCCAGATCTGAGTTCAAGTCCTGGATATCCTTGTTGACTTTCTGTCTCATTGATCTGTCCAATATTGTCAGTGGAGTGTTAAAGTCTCCCACTATCACTATTATTGAAGTCTAAGTCTCTTTGTAGGTCATTAAGAACTTGCTTTATGTATCTGGGTGCTCCTGCATTGGGTGCATATATATGTAGGATAGTGAGCTCTTCTTACCTTGATCCTTTTACCATTATGTAATTCCCTTCTTTGTCTCTTTTTATCTTTGTTGGTTTAAAATCCATTTTATCAGAGACTAGGATTACTATCCCTGCTTTTTTTTGCTCTCCATTTGCTTGGTAAATCTTCCTACATTCTTTTATTTTGAGTCTATGTGAGTCTTTGCATGTGAGATGGGTCTCCTGAATACAGCATACAGATGGGTCTTGACATTTATCCAGTTTGCCAGTCTGTGTTTTTTGATTGGGGCATTTAGGCCATTTACATTCAACGTTAATATTGTTTTCTCTGAATTTGATCCTGCTATTTTGTTACTGGCTGGTTGTTTTGCCTATTAATTGACATGACTGCTTCATTGTGTTGTTATTCTTTACCATTTGGTATGTTTTTGCAGTGGCTGGTACTGGTTGTTCCTTTCCATGTTTAGTGCTTCCTTCAGGAGCTCTTGTAAGGCATGTCTTGTAGTGGCGAAATCTCTCAGCAATTGCTTGTCCATAAAGGATTTTATTTCTCCTTCACTTATGAAGCTTAGTGTGGCTGGATATGAAATTCTGAGTTGAAAGTTCTTTTCTTTAATTATGTTGAATATTGGCCCCTACTCTCTTCTAGCTTATAGGGTTTCTGCCAAGAGATCAGTTGTGAGTCTGATGGTCTTTCCTTTATGGGTGACTCAAACTTTCTCTCTGGCTGCGCTTAGAATTTTTTCCTTCATTTCCACTCTGGTGAATCTGATGATTATATGGCTTGGGCTTGCTTCTTGAGGAGTATCTTTGTGGTGTTCTCTGTATTTCCTGGATTTGAATTGGCCTGCCTTGTTAGGTTGGGGAAGTTCTCTTGAATTCCTGAAGAGTGTTTTCTAGCTTGGATTCATTCTCCCCATCACATTCAGGTGTACTGATTAAGCATAGATTAGGTCTTTTCACATAGTCCCATATTTCTTGGAGGCTTTGTTTGTTTCTTTTCACTCTTTTTTCTCTAATCTTGCCTTCTCATTTTATTTCATTGATTTGATCTTCAGTCTCTAATATCCCTTCTTCCACTTGGTCAATTCGGCTATTGAAACTTGTGTATGCTTCGCAAAGTTCTTGTGCTATGATTTTCAGCTTTATCAAGTCATTTATGATGTTTTCTAAGCTGATTATTCTAGGTAGCATTTTGTCCAACCATTTTTCAATGTTCTTAGTTTCTTTGCATTGGTTTAGAGCATGGTCTTTTAACTCAGAGAAGTTTATTATTACCTACCTTCTGAAGCTGCCTTCTGTCCATTTGTCAAACTCATTCTCTATCTTGTTTTGTTCTCTTGATGGTGAGGAGTTGTGATCCCTGGGAGGAGAAGAGGTGTTCTGGTGTTTGGTGGTTTCATCACTTGTGCACTGGTTTCTTCCCATCTTCAGGGATTTATCTCCCTTTGATCTTTGAAGTTGGTGGTTTCTAGAGGAATCTCTGAATGAACATCCTTTCTGTTGAGGTTGGAGCTATATCATTTTTGGCCTGTACAGGTGCTGCTGGGCTGCCTTGGATTAGTCAGGCTGCTGGGTGGGTGGTCTTCTCCTGGAGTTTGTTTACACAGGTGAGATTGGCCCTGCCTTCCCAAAGGCGTCTCTCCTGAGCTCCATCTTCCCAGTTGGGGTCAAACTGGTGTATTTGCTGTGATGCTCTTTAGCACGTGGGCTTCAATTTGAGTTTTTTGGGGGTGGGGCCTTCCAAGACTTATGGCCCATTTCCCTGCTTTCACTCTACCTCTTTCTGTGGGACAGTAGTTCCATCCCACTGGCATTAGTCCAGACTTCTACTCAGGTCCCCGCTGGCAACTTGCAGCACCAGGAGGGAGCTGTTGCTTGATTTGCTTCGACAACCCAGGGCATCCCTCAGTCCAACAGGGCTCTCGTGGACCATGGGTTGCAGGAGGGATGAGGGAAGCATAGGATCTGAATCGGAGCACTGAGGGGGTAAAGTCCCCGACCCTCCAAGCCAGCTGCACGTTCCAGGTGGGGATGCACCCCGCCCTGTCTCAGTTCACCCTCCCTGGGCTGCTATCTCCCTGCTTTGGCTCACTTTCCCTGGGCTATTTTCAGTGTCCTACCAGTCCCACTGAAACAAACCTGGCACCTCGCTTGGAATTGTGAAGTCCTCTAGCTCTCTGCATCTCATTCGCTGGGAGCTGCATTCTGGTGTTGTCTCCTCTCAGCCATCTTGGTGCGCCCCCTTGATATTTGTTTTTGAGATGGAGTCTGTGTTGCCCAGGCTAGAGTGCAATGGTGCAATATTGGCTCACTGCAACCTCTGCCTCTCTGGTTCAAGCAGTTCTGCCTCAGCCTCCTGAGTAGCTGGAATTATAGGTATGCGCCCCCATTCTGGTCTAATGTTTGTGTTTTTAGTAGAGATGGGATTTCACTATGTTGGCCAGTCTGGTCTTGAATTCTTGACCTCAAATTATCTACCTGCCTTGGTCTCTCAAAGTGATGGGATTATTATAGGTGTGAGCCACCATGCCTGGCCTCATTCTCCATTTTGAAGACCTACTCAACTCCCTTGCCAATTGGTCCTCACCCTGAGATCGTGCAGCAGGCAGAGTTTTCTTTCCCCTTCTCTTGCATTGAACACAGCACTGGGCATAAATGGGCACTCGATGCAGGTTGCTGAATTGTGTGTAAAAGACAAGTCCTGGTCTATATTGTACCCCTAACAGCTCAAATGGCTACAGTTCAGGCTTGAGAAGCTGATTGGGTTCAAATGATGAGGACTTCCTGAGAGAGGAAATTCAAGCCAGGCATAGAAGGAACAGTTTAGAGAAACATTTAGCTGCCTCCTTTGGTGAATTTTTCAATGTGTGCAAATGAAATACAAGATTATTAAATCAATGGAGTTACAGTTAAACACCATTCTAGAAAGAGATGATAACATGCCTCTGATCTAATGTCACAATAAAGATGCCTCTTCACCACCTGGGAGTGCCTGATAAATTTGCCACTTGCTTGCTGATTTATGGATTTGTCTTAAGAAACACTTCAAGTTCCTGTGGACTGTCATTGTAGTAGGTGGGTTTGGGGGTCAAGAGGCTGCAAATCCCGAGGTAAGGACAGCCAAAGTGGTTGTCAGCCACAAAGACCAGAGGAACATGGGTTTCAAAGGATAAGAATTAACTACAACCTCTCCCAGCTTTCCATTTGCTTGAAAGTCACAGAAACACAGCTCTTTTCAATATTGCCTCTCCTAGTCTGCTTTTGTTTTCTTTTTAATAGAAGCAGGATCATATATAACTGATCCGCTTTCTTGTGGTCTGTCTGCTCATAATCCTAGACTTCATTAGTTAGTACCCACATTCAACAGACATGCAGCATGGCTGAGTTGAAAGAGCACTGAATTGAGAATCGAGAAAATTGGGTTCACTAGGAATTTATCCTTCCCAAGTAAGTAATAAAGGAGATATACAAAGGTTTTGCTGGAAGTCTAACAATATGTGATCAGGAATAAAAAGTCAGAAATCACTTAATGTCCCACAAGTAGGGAATTCTAATCAGTCATGAAGCATATCTATATGCTAATTTAGTATGATGGCTTTGCAGACAGAATTCCTGAATTTAAGTCCCAGCTTCACCACCTCATACCTATGACATCTTGGATAAGTTATTTAAACTGCTTATGCCTCAGTTTTCCAATCTGTAAAATAATGGAATCTACTCCACTGGATTGTTGCATAGATTGTATTGTTATATATACAGACTTAGAACAGCATTTGGTACATATGAAGGGCTTAATAAATAGTATGGCCATATAATTTATCACTTAATACAACACTGGGTCAATGACTTCCATAGTTGATAGAAGATGACTTTTAATCTAGAATTTTATACCCAAGCAATGGCCAAGTGGGAAGGAAGAAAAAAGGAAAGTTTCAGCATGTATGTACTCAAAAAATGTACCTCCAGGCTTACTTTTTTCCCTAATAGGCAACTGAAGAATGTTATCTAGCAGGACAAGCAGGTAAAACATAAAGGTTCCAGTCCAGGAACCAAGGTACCCAACAAAGGCAAAGGGCAAAGGGAATTCCTTAGACAGTGTTGAAGGACTAGGAACATGGCCATGCAGGAACCTAGGGAACTTTCAATTCAGATAGGAACAAGCAAAGTGGGAGCTCCAGAAGGAGCTTTATTGAGTATAAGTATTGGGTTAAATACACAACTAGAACCAAGTGGGCTAAAACTGATTGTTTTGGGGGAAGAGAACATTAGAGCAGGAAACAGGGGGAGAAGGGGAGTAACTTTTTAATAATAAGTATTTTAGTGTTATTTGCATGTATTTTCTAAATGTATCTAAATTATAAAAATGGAAAAAAGCACACTATTATGTACATGTCCAAGTGTTCTATTTGGTAAAAATAAACATTTCTATTTTTACTTAATAATTTAAAAAGTTGATTTCCTTTGGTTTCCTCTGACCTCTTTCTGGATATTTTATTAGTTAGATATTATACATTTTAATCTTTTATTATTTCTTTCCTCTTCTTTTCCATCTCTTGGACCTTTTGTTCTACTTTTGAAGGATGAACTCATCACTGTGGTATAAAATTTCTTTACTGAATCTTTATACTGATTATCTTTAGCTAACAATATGGATATTAATAGATGTAGTTGCTTTGTTATTTTAGTGGCGCTATCAACCTAAAATAGCAATAGTCAACAAGAATGTTGTTAGGGTTTCTAGATTGAAAAAAAAATTGCAATCT